>NC_091406.1:7926821-8249929 GCF_032191515.1 Phaenicophaeus curvirostris
TGAAGATCCCTTCCGACTGAGCTATTCTATTCTATCTTACTCTATTCTAACCCATTTTATCTTATTCTCTTTTCCCCTTCCAAGATACTCAGCATGACTGCCACCAGAGATTTCTATACACTATTTGTTCTGCTTTTCCATGGAACTCTTAAAGCTCATTACCGTTCTGCAGTGGTGAGGTGCGAGAACAAGATCTGTGTTTTTACACTCCTAAACATTTGGCTTAGTTTCCACCTTTAACTTTGTTCTCACTTACTTCTCCATCTTAGACTTTGGTTTTGCTTACATTTTCTTAATCTCATCACTTCCCTTGATTCTGCCTTCTACTTGAAGACCACTCTCTCTCTTTCCCTAGCTTCATGTTTTCTACTTGCAAAGAGAGCCTTAGAGGAATGTTCACAAATGTTTTCTCACCGAAACAATGTCCTTCCCAAAGATCTGCAACACCTCCTCCAAGAAATTTCTTTTACTCTTTCTGACTTTTTTTGCTTTCAGAGTAATTTATAAAGAAGTTCTCTGGGAGTTATTCTCTGGAAAAGATGAGTATTAAGCAAAAGTAATTCAGGGCAATAAGGTCAGGAATGATGAAGTGCAGATAGATAAAATTCTGTGCAAATAAACATAGCATGGTACAAACAGGAGAGCAATTCCAAGTTCAAATAATGAAATGATGGGCTTTAACCAGACATTACCCTCTCAGGAATGAAATTTTGGGCTTATCATGAGTAGTCAAGACCACAAAAATATGCCCCCTCTGCTTGGTAGCATTAATAAAAAAAGCAAATAAAATTTTAGCAGTAAAGCTGTAGAAAACAAAGCAGAGGACAGCTAGATTTGTACACCACTGTACAAATCTACCTTGGACTCTATGTATAGTTTCAATCCTCTCAAAAGCCTGTTTTAGATCCAGAAAGGATCCCAGGAAAGGGGAAAAAAAACAGTAGGAAGTATGAAAGAGCTTCCACAGGAAGATTAAATGGGTAGTCCAAGAAGAGTCAGCCTGGAAAAGAGAGAACCTAAAGGGCACCATCAACAACTCTACAAAATCTTGTGTAACAGCACAGGAAGGTTGAAGAGTGATTAATTGTTCAATATCCCCCCAACAATGCATCAGAGAAGGGCTCTAGTGCTTGTAGACCTGTCAGACTAGTACATTGGAGTAGGAGGCTACCTTCCGTTAGCATTCTCATCCATCACACCACCACCACATTACACTGGCAAAAAGTAGATCCCCAATAGACTGGCTCCAGCAAAACCAGGATGCCTGATTTCTGTCACCAGCATGTAGCTCTAGCCAGCTTAGTGGCAGATTCAAGCAGCGTGAAACTCGGAGAACTATTCCGAGTCTATCTGAATCAAAGTGATGCCACAATGCTGCTCACATGCTTCAGTACAGCATAAACAGCAGCCAGTGGGGATAGACACAAAAACACAGCAGTGGCTTATTATCAACATTATAAAGCAGGTTAAACAGCAATTGGTAAAATGTCTAATTTGCTATCTTGTACCAGGTATAGTGCATACAATGCCAAGTACACACAGCCCCAGCTGTTTTGTGAACAGAACTAATGAAACCTGGTGCGTCCAGTATCCTGGAGACTTTTTCTCTGCAATGATCCCAGATATTTCCTTTGTCTCCCATTGCTCACCTTTAAGCAGTGGCTGCAAGCCCATGACCAGCTGATGCCAGTGCAGGGAGCAGCTGAATCCCACCTGGGGCATGAATTTGAAGCTTTATCCAGCTATGAATTTCCATGAAGCTTGTCAAAACAGAATTGGTCAGTATGTTGCAGGTGACTAGGGAAGGAAGAGGATGAGCACAGGATGGCGTCAGTTTTGTTTCTTCAGCAAGACCGGGCTAAAAGCAGCAGACTAAATTAAAATAAGGCCACTCAAAACCTAGGTGTACTGGGAAAAACAGAAAAATATGCCTCGCTTTCTGCTTCTGTACTGCTATCTAGTGGCTCTTGCAGGCAGAAAAGGAAAAGCACAGAGCTCTCCCAAAACAAAACCAGTTTGCAGCTCGTTTATCAAGATCAATCTGCTTTCAATTTGTGTGCAGCTGGATAATCTCTGAATGGGCTCCAAGTGCCACCTGCACATCTTGGGGCTCATTTTGAAATGTCTGTTTCAAAATCCACTGACATGAGTGGAAGTAATGAAAAAGCACAGGGAGCTCCTGCCCGCATGTGTTTGTATGTATTATACTATAAACAGTATAATTGGTCTAGACGAAGTTCTTGCTTCAGACAACCTTTGTGGAGTCTGTTTATCAAGTAACTGCACAGCAGAAAGGAAATTTAAATTGAGATACTGGTTATCAGATATTCCAGGACTTTATTTTGCCTGAAAACTCTCTGATATAAGAATTAATCTGAAGTAGACTGTAACGTTAAGTAAAAAATCCTCGTGGGCAAGCAGTTGTGATGATTAGCAGTCTTCAAGGACAGTCCTCAAAATCCTTAAGAGAACGAGCGACTGGAAACCCATCATTTTGGAAGCAGCACAGTTCTATGACCCTGATCTCAGTAGGGAATGATTTGGTAAAAGTTGCAGGAAGCTGAAATTACTGAAGATGTTTTCTGAGATTTAGCTCAGAGACCAGATCAGACTTCCTCCATCTCTGGTCATGAGCTAGAGCCCACAGCAGCAGCATGCTCAGCCAAGTAGAAGGAAATCAATGTTTGCAGTAGAGTCAGTAATTTTAGTTTAATAATTGCTATGACCAGTCAAATACAAAACCAGTCTAACACTAGCAGGTCCTTCCTACTTTCAATACCTTACACAGGGCAACACTTGACATGAAGACAGAAAACAGCAGATCTGACTTCTTCCAAAAGGTTTCCTGGTCCAGGGTCAGCAATCCCCTAAAATCTATCCTTCCACATCGAGCTCTTCAGTCAATCATGAATTCATCTCCACATTTTTCAATCTTTTAGGCCTGCTGCAACAGACAGCCCCAAGACAACGCACAGCACAAGTGAAAGTACAGAGCACACCAGGGTCACCTATCCCAAATTGTTTTCCATTTCTTCCTTCCTCAACAAGATGAAGAGCATTTTGCTCCCATGTGAATCTTCGCAAGCATGCTCACCTGCAGTATCCCACCTCAGCTCAGGTCTCCAGGACTCCTGGGGGAAAGCCCTCCTTTCTCTACCAGCTCAAGGAAGAACAGGTAACTGCTCCACTGACCCCAGCTCCCCCCAAAGGACAACTCACGTCTAAGCTGTTAACATAAACACCTACTGATTTTATTATTGCTACTGTACTCCTCATAGGATAATCCAGCTTTGTTCTTTCTGCAACTCTCTTTAAAATTATGAATTCAATGATAGAAAGTCTGAGGTAAATTTGCAAGTCTTCCCTGTGGCAGCAATGTCTGCTTTAGGTATCCCATATTGTTGCTTGTGATAAACTTCGGGGTAAAACTTGTGCTAACCAATATTTGTTAAGAGTTGGTCTCTCACCTGACTGTACCTCTACTCTGCTCTTTCAGGAAGTCCCCAGCTTCTGTTTAAAAATATGTTCTTAAAAATCATCACAGAAAATTATTCTTCCACTTAAAGCTGATTTGAGTGTTTTGTGTCTGTTCCTCATCAATGCATACAGTGCTTATTTATCCTCATAGGGCTGCCTCTGTCTACTTAAGTAAACCAAAGTTTAGTGCTGCAGAGAATAAAAGCTGAAAGCCAGATCTAACTGAATAGCAATGGAGAAAAGGCACCAGCCACAGACACTTCCCAATAACAAGCTAAAAGCCATCACAAAATTCAGCATAAGACAGAGTCACCTGGTAACTAGAGGAGTGTAAACTCAGGACAAACACACAATGTTCATGTCTTTCCACAAATTAAGAAAAGTGAGAAAGTAGTTAGTTGTTTGTTCAGTTGTTTTAGGGGCCTGGAATTGAGACTTTTCACCTTGAGGACTTCTCAGGCAAAGCCACACCCAAGGAGAAAGCCACAGAGAAAAAAGGTGAGACATGTTGCAGAGAAAGACTCTTAGTCATAGTTCTCTGAAAACAAGATGTAAAGATTCTGCCCATTGAAGTACTGATGCTGGAGGCTCCAAGGACATCGCATGATGGGTCGAGCATCAATAGCTCCTCCAAATCTAACTCTGAGTGGACAGGAATTAGCACATCACATTACTGAGCTGTTACCTGGGCTGGGTAAATCTCACTTTAATGAAAATTCAGCTAGACATATATTGAAATACTCATAGTACAAAGTTTTTCCATGTGTCATCTTTGTTATGGGAACCATGAGATGCATGAACTCTCTTCCTGGGTATTGTATCTGCCAGCTATAAAGACAAACTTCTAAAAAACATGTGGTTTTCGTTTTGTGATGGAGCAGCCATTCTGGCCCTCCCTCTTTTTTCCAAAAAGGAAGATAATGTGAAACATGTAATAAATATAATGGTAGCTTTCCTTAGGGTTTGATAAGTGGATTCTGGAAATTTTTGTTTAAGCCAGTAGGGTTTCTGTTTCTGGAACAGGCTGATAAAGTTTTCAATTAGAAGTGTAGCTTTTATTTGTTTTGTTAGAATTATAAGAATAATGCTTCAGTAGTTCAGGCATGTTTAGCTGCTGAGCAGAGGGAGCAGCTAACATTTTGCAAACTATTTAATGTCCCAGTGACGACAAAGACAAGCACACATACAGTCCTTAGTGTATTATATAAATGTTTTCCTCTGCGTGGATCTCATCTTCCAGGGCACTATGGTTCCCTGCACCTTCTGACCTCCAAAATGCAATGAAGCTGCAATAAAGAGTAAAAACCATGCTGTTAAACAAAAGACAGGCAATAAATACACAGGAGGATACATAACTAAATAAACCAGCTCACTGGAAAATTTAAAATATTCAAAAATCATTTATTTAAACATGACTGATAAATGAATCACTTTTCCACTTATGAGACAACCCACACTTCAAGTTTTCATGCTCTCTAATGCAATGACAATTATGATAATTTTTGCTTACTAACTAATAAGTAGGTTTTATTAGTTTATAATATTTCCTATAAAGTTGAGACTAAAAAGAAAGTCAAAGCATGTGGGGGAGTGGTCAGCTAATTGAAAACATTTTCTTTCTGCAGCCTAGTTTTTCCTGTTACCTAAAAGTGGAAACCGAATACTTACTTTGCAAAGTTACCCGTCTTCTTCGTATTGTATAAATATTCTAAGGACCATCCAGGATGAAAATAAAATAAAAAAGAAAGAAAACAAATAATTTTCTTTAAACTATCAGAAGCAAGTAAAGTAGCAGTTCCAAAAAAAAAAAAAAAAAAAAATCAAGCGTAAGAAACTAAATATGGGAATTTTAAGCAGTTGTTTTCAGTATAGGAAATCCTCATTATTTCTACAAGATCTAATTCATATGGCTTAGCCTATCCAAAAGCCTCTAAAGAGAAAGTCTGGCACATAGGAAAATACTGAATATGGTTATACAAAACCAATGCCTCTCCCACGCGGAAGGACTGGGACAACATGGCAATTGAGTAAAGGGCAGGAGGAAAGCAGTGAGTCAGGGTAGGTGGACTTGTGGTGTGCGTCTCTTTACCAGAACCTGGGCTGACTGGGTGCTAAGGAGTCTGAGATATAAAATGACAGGACTACATTTGCACCTTGCACCCAGAGGCTAAGGTGGAAGGCTGAACAAGCAACCAACTGTGATGTGACATACCTATCCCATCCATGAATAAACACCTGTGAAAAGTACTTACGTCTAGTAAGGAAATGAGCCAAAATAAGGATGACTACAAGTGCTGCACAAACACCAATCCCAATGTATAGCCCATTTTCTGCATAGTGCTTACTGGGAAGTGAGACAGACACATTCTGTCAAATACAAAGCAGATAAGCATTAGTGACACTGACAGCAAGAAATCCATTTTGCATGCTTTGCAATCCTGCAGAAAAACTACACTTGAAAGAAAATGCCTGATTTGAGATACAAGACTAGTTTCAAGCAGTATTCAGTAGTTATTCAAGACTTTACACCAATAAGGAAGTGTGCCTTCTCCTTGCATTGGTCTTTACTTAGGCAATACTTCTTTCTGAAGCCAGTCGTTGGCTATCTGACCTTTCAGAATGAACTCAGTCCTGTGAAGATGCTGAAGCAGTCTGGTCCCAGACTTGTATTCTGCACGTGCCTCACGATGAATACCCACAGCACAAACCATCTTGTAATACAACACAGCAGGCGTTCCCAAAGGCTAGCTTGGCTGTCTTCTCTTCCTGACAAAATCTGGGTGGTGTTCCTGCCTGTCACCCTGCAGTGTGTGCTGGAGGACTCAGCAGGACAAACACAGAGCTGCCTGTTTGAACCCCACTGCGTGAGCAGCACAGGAGCATTGTTATGCTGTCAGGAGGTCTAATTTCCACTCTCCCCCATACCCTGCCATACCTGCAGTTCCAAGGTTACATCCAAGCAGTCTGAGGTGCTTGAGCAGGGACTAGAAGCCTGAAAGGCAATACAGATGTTGCTAAAGCTCTTCCTGCATCAGCAGGAAGTACCTTTTGCATGCAAAGCATTTTTCGTCCCCTTTAATAATGAGCACATAAGCATTCTTTCATGAGTGGTAAACACGCAGACTGGAAAAAAACCTCTTTTGCAATCAAACTAAAACAGCACAAGTGAACTGTAGAGATGACCCAATAATCTCTTATGCCTACCCACTTTGTCTAGGTATTCTATAGCACAGAGATGCTTACAGTCTGAGGAGCTTCTGAAGCAGAAATCGGTGACCATGTTCTTGTGATGGGCAAGGACGATTCGCTGGTGCTCCCAGGAGCTGAGCAAAAGCAAGGAACATCACTTGCACAGAGAACCATTCTTCCTTGACAGACAGAATTTGTGCTGATGACTTTAGACCATCAAACTTAATATCTCTATCAGAAGTCTTGGCTCTAAATATGTTTTTGGAGCAAAGAAATCATAGTGGATGCCTAAAGCGAACTTAGATTATCTAATGAAAACTGATTAGGGTTAGCTGAGGACCTCGAAAAAAACAAGCAATGCAGTCGGAGAAAGTCCAAGACAGCTATACAATAAACAGACTGACAAAGTGTGATTTGTTTTTGTAAGGACCTGCAGCATATTTTGAGGTAATTTCCCAGAGCAAAGCTGTTTGCAATATTCAGAATTCAGAGGTACAAACTTATGTCTTCCATATCATCAGTCTCAGTTTCTCCACACCTCCTCAGATGAAAAACAGCCCTTCTGAAAACAAAATGTGACAAATCTAGCTGGTTCCTTTGATGTTTTATATTGTTATCCTTATCCCATAAGCTTTATTTTGAAGAGGACAGGATCATCTGCTTCACTGTTTTCTGTCACTGGAGATTCTGGAGTATTCCTACAACAGAGACACACGGCCACCTGCCTTTTCCAGTCTCTCTCTCTCTGTAAATGTACATTCTGAAACATAAAAAAATTGCTCCACCAGCAGCTAAGGAAGATGTCACAGGTTTAAGAAAACCCGTGAGTTCTAAGATTGGAAGCTATGTTATTTGCAACTAGAACAGAAACAGTCTGAGAAAGTTTTCACTTCTTCTTCTGAAAAGGAAACGCAACTGTTATGACATTTTAGAGTTGTAACAAGGGAGAAACTGAGTAAGGAATAGCTGTTTATTACCTCTTCCACTACAGTGAGTGGCCTCACGTTATTAAATATGTAAAGGCTAAAAAGGATGTGGGCAGTCAGACACACAATATACCAGGGTAGAAGAATACTTTGGCACTGTATCACAAAATTACCACTGTTTTCTACCATCCTCCTTGATCATCTACTGTTGACTGCTACTGGAGATAGGATCCTGGATTAGATGCACTGGTAAGCCAGTCCAATAAAACAGTTCTATGTTACAGAGTAACAAATAAATCAGTTAAACAGTGGACACACCCAACTCCTAAAATTTTGTTTTACTGTTCTTGGGAGGTATTTCCAGAAGGCAAGGTGAGGTTTTACACTACAAAGAAAATACATATCAAAACAACAGCCACAAAAAAACAATGCTTGCAACACCACTAAAACATCTACTTAAGCATAACACCTGGAAGCAAACTTCCTCCCACGTATATACATTCCTTCTGTTGGACTCTCTAGATGTCAGCAGAATTTGAAACCAATTTCTGGTTTCTGTTCTATTGAAATGTTTAGTAAAATTTAACCACGACATTTCTATCATCTGTAGTTTTGTTACCTTCCCAAGATCCCCATTTGCAATATAGGTTATAGATGCTATTGAGATTAATACTTGGATCAGTTACCTGAGGTCTGTTCAGAGGTGTAAGTGTGAGGACTTGCAGTGGAGATCCTGGCTGATGTTAAAAAAATAAAACAAAACCAACATACAATATAATTAACTTTAGTGTACATTTATGTAGTGAAAGTAGTGTTTCTGTAACAAAAATTTCCTAGCATCCACTACTCATCTGACAGCCACTTGTTCTATATATTATCATGAGGTTTGCTAATAAGAGAAAAACTAAAAATCAAAGGGAGAGTTGATTAAGAAAATATCTATAGCAATTTTGTGTCCCTGGGCTTTACTCTAGAATCAAGCAGGGAAAATGAAGCACTGCCTTCTATGAAAAGGGTACAAGCCTAACACTTTGGAAAATTAAGTACTCTTTGTTCCACTTTCTCTTAAATTCTTCAAACAGTGCTTCTGAGAAAGCTCAGTGGTGTTGTGCATCAGATGCACCATCAACCAAAGCACCATGTCCCTTACTTAACTATAGCGACTGCACTGGGATTACAACAATGCCAGAGACAGTTTGATTTACATAACACTAACAGCAGGTCTGCAAAGTCCTAAAGACCAGTCCTATGGATGATTATAGAGATCATTTCCGCCACAATCTTTGAAATCCAGACCAGTGGTACTCTCACAAAAGCACTGCTCTGCACTCACCTTTCTCTATCACAACCTTGTGATTACTTGTCTGATCGTTGAACAGCCCTGCGATCTCCACACGGCAGCAGTATATCCCACTGTCTTCTTCCTCAGCATTCAGGATCGTGAGGGACACATCACCCATCTGCAAGTTCCCTTTCAACAAATGCCTGCTGCTGTGTTGCTCTGTCACCTTCCATCCATCTGTCCAGATAATGGCCCGATAACATTTTGAAACAGGACATTTGTCGCGACCCCAGCACATTGATGTGATGTCTTGTGTCCTTTTAACACTGTAAAAGCAGGGCACAGTGATATTCTGACCAACCGTTCCTTTCACAAGTAATTCCGATACTGAGGGGCCTGGGGACAAAAAGACAAACATAGCTGGTGAGCACCGTGGATGGCAGTGGAAGCTTCTCAGGCATTGTGCATGACCCAACACCTCCCATCTCACAAACACCAGCAGACATCGCTGGATCACGTTTTTCCAAGAATAGTTGTGAATCCCAGCAGGACTGACACAGTGAGGGATCATGATCAGGCCAGCAATTTGTTCAGAACGTGTCTCTACTCAGAGAATGAAGAAATATACTTTCTGCAGGCAGGCAGAGAGGTGAAAGAGAACAAGAGTTTGGATCTGTGCAACTCTGTGGCTCCTCTTCAGCCACTTCCAGCCTGTTCACTCTTTTTTTCCTTTCATTTAGATTTAATCCAAGCCACACCAGGGGGAACACTAACTGACTTTCATTACAACCATTCTGAGAAACTCCTTTTCCTCTTTAATGAAAAGCCACTAAATAACAGGTTAAAGCAGAATGATCACTGCTTAATACATTTCCCTTTTCTTGCCTAATGACAGATGTTGCCCATCCTTACCAGAAGAAAATTTTCAGACCTTTTCTGAGAAGTTCTATAACCTTTTTTCACTACGTTATTTTCTTCCCTCATTCTTATGCAGTTTCTAATTTGTTTGCTTCCCATTAGAAATAATTTTTCATGTTTCCAGAAGGCTGTGTCACACTTTTCAAGTCAAAACAGTGAGATCTAGCAGACAGTAGCCTACTCATCACAGGGAGATAGTTGCTTTTGCTATAGTTAGACAACTCCAGTCAATATTGCTTTTAGAGGAGTTTTTTAAAAAAAGATGTGTTAAGCGTCAACAAAAATCATTTGTGCTCTGGTGATCCAGTCATACCCATCCTGCAACCTCCTCCTTCTAACAGGTTAAGCAATGGGGCTCCTGTGTTACACATTCTGCCTGTTTGTACTTCAAAGAAAACAGTGCCATATCCTTACCACTACCCATTTTTTATCGAATTCAATAAAATGGGATTACATTTGTAAATATTTCAATCTACCCATATTAATCTATCCCCCATTTCAGAGACAGAATTTGCTGCAAAAAGTACAGGCAACAAATGATCTCTGTTAGAATTTAGCCCTGTCTATAACTAGGAAAGGGAGCTCCTCGAGGTAGGTCAGCCAACATTGGCCAGGAGACGCCAAGAACCACATGGCTTCATTGCAATTATCCCATGTAAAAAAGTTGTTTTACCCAGCCCAGTTCAGTTGTTTTCCTAAGCTATTATAGCTAAAAATAAGTCTGCATGCAGAGATTTTGCCACAATAGCATACTACAAGCTAATCTCTGAAAAAAATACATTTTATTTAATACAAAAAAAGCAAGCTTGAAGTGAATCTTATCACAAACACCCTCATAAAGAACTAAAAGAAACACTATCTGTAATATGCCTTTTCTATCTACTGAATATATCCTATCACCAAGTTTTTTATGTGTATCTGCCTATACTAGTACCACTCTGCAATCCATTGCTTTCAGTGCTATTGCCTTTAGCAATATTCTCCCAGGAGGATTGCTTTCTCAGAACAAAAAAGGAGAAATTATCAATTTGTCCCAATAAAATTTCATATTGGTGAAAGAACACCACAAGCTATAGATGGCTTTTCTTTATCTTCAAAAGTATTCACCTTCACAAAGCCTGCTGAAGTGGAATAGCCTTGTTTAAAACCTTTTCTAAAAATGATTTAAAGTACTCTCCTCATCTCAGATCATGATTATCTAAAAAAATGCAAAATATCATTCACCGATTAAATGAACAGACAGCCCAAAAGGCATCATCTTTAAATCCATCATACCCTCAACATGATTTTGTTTTAAAAAGATGTAAGGCTATAAGAAGACTATTGAGCCACTGCAATAAAGTTCTATTTGCAAAGCAAAACTGCAGTTTCTGTGCCATGCAGCTACGCTTCCTGTTGTAACACAAAATCTCTTTCTTTGCAACTCTCAGAAACATTGATGCATGTCACCTCCCTCCACCTCCACCTGTTCATCTAGGCCCAGTTAGTTACCTGTAAACAGGATCAGAAGAATCCAGTTCAGGCAGAAAGAAGATGACATTGTAGCTGAAGATGAGGAACAATGCTCCTGTTCACCCTTCAGGCACCTACATTCAAGAAAACTTATGTGCTTCGTAAACTTCTGGTTTTACTTCTTACTACGTCATCTTCAGACACAATGCCCTTTAGTCAAATCCGTATTGCCTTTCCTGTGGTTAGTCTTGTTAGTCTCAAGCAGCACAGCCAAGTGCTGCTGCTGGTAGTATCCACAGCTGAACTTACTGACTGTGGTTTCACCAAGAGGCAAAAATTTGCAGTACTTCATAAATCTACTTCTGCGGCTTTTTCAGATCTGCTTGATTACAGTAGATGAAATTGTTGCCACCATCACTGAGCTGACACAGCTCAGTAATTCATGCCCCTTACTGGTCCCCCACCTTTTGTCATAGCAGATAAAATTTAATTAAGAGATTATATAGGATATATAGAAGTGCAGCTGTGATTGAGTGGATTTGATATGGGGCCAACAAGTATTCTTTACTGAAGCAATTAATCTATCTCTCACTGTTTTATACAGACAAAAAAAAAAATTGTAAGGAATTACTTTTTTATCAATAACTGAAACAGCAGCATGCATGGGCCACATTGGAGCTCTGAAATAAATAGGATAAGGAAATAAGGAAACTTATCCCAGAGCTCTGCCTAAGAACCTTCGACTCACTTCACTCAGGTTGTTTTGTTTGTATGGTAGCCTACAGTAGTTTGGGTGCTGTCTTCTTCCCTAGGAAAGCCATTCTGGTCACATAGTAAGAGAATGCAAGAACTACAGGGCAACAGTTAATCCACTTGCTTTCAATTTCCTCTTAAACACCGACCATACTGAGTGCCTTGATATCATTTCTGAGTTTTTACATGCCTGTCTTCCAGGTTCCTGTTTTTATGTTTGTGCAAGAAATGACAACCATTTCCTAGAAAAAATGCCAACGTCATCACTTTCATGCAGCCCTTAAAGTAGCCACAGACTTTTTCTTGACACAGACCATATAGCCAGACCATATTTTGCGAAATAAAAGCAAGTCAAAACATTAAATAATGAATAAGTTTAAAGCACTGTTGGAAACATCTCTTCATTACACTATTAGGAAGACATATCATTAAATTGCTTTTCTTCTTTCCCCTTTCGTTTGCTGGCAACACACGTCGCTACTCCGTATCAAGAACTCTTGGAACTTTCCAAGTAACTGTACTTCCCTCTTCCCTGTGCTTGTTCAGATAGTGTAACAGAAGAGCTGGGCTTTTTTCTTTCCCTTCCTTTTCTTTATTTTGAATTAAAAAAACAGCCAACAAACTGCTGCTTAACTCCTGATATTAACTTACCTTATCAAGTTTCATAAGGCATACACAATCCAACAAATTGCATACATTAACATTTCAGTGGTAGAATACTTCAAACATTATCACATCCAAAAATAAAACCAGAATTTACTGAGGTAAAGATGTCGTCACCAGGAGCAGGTTAATTAACACACTAGAGAAGACAACAATTACCTCATTTGCTAGTAAGCCGCATCATCTCCTACAAAATGTGAAAAGTCCATTTGCCCAAACTAACAGACACATCACCCACTGCCTTCACCGCAGCTACAATCTATTGTTTTCCCAAACTGAAGCTGTAACAGCAAAGGGGAAAACTGTGCATCTATGACAGTTCTTTTCAAATGGCAAAGTTAAACCATCCATGACAAACCTCTTATTCCACCTCTTATCTAGGAGTCACTAAATATTTCTTTGTATCTTTCACATAAAACAACATTTGCAAAGTACAAACCAAATTAATTCTGCTCAATTGCAGCTGTTTTAGTTACTTACAAGCAATATAATTTAGATCTAGTCCAGGGAGAGCAAAGGAAACAGTGGTAGGTGAATAAAGGACAAAAGCGCTGACTTTGTAGAATTATTCATGTATTTCTAAAAAAGATATTTCTACTTCTTCATTGTTACTTACAATGTCATGTGCACTTAAAATAGCAGATGGTGCCCCCCAGTGAGTCATAAACTCGCTTCAGTTCATTTCATCTTTATCTGCACTGAGCTCAACCCCCTCCATCCAACAGCCAAGTACTTCTGCCTGCCCATTTAAGCAATATTTCTGAAAACAACAGAATTATCAAATGAAACAGGCATAGTTTGTTTAATCATGGTGAAAAATATACCTTGTGCAAGTTCCTGCTGTAAATACTTCAGAAAGGGCAATTAACTAGTGTTGCACGGCAAAAAGATGGAAGTAGGACTTCCCTAACAGGAAGGGCAAGTAAAGAAGTCACTTCTTTGCTATCAAATCATTCTTTTCCTCTTGCTGGGAGTGGGGGTAGATCCCATTCAAATATTCTTTAGACACTGTTAATATGGCTTCCACTTGGTGGAATACTTGCAGGTTCTTTCAAACTTAAGTTCTCAATTAGTACTAAAGGTTAATTATCCAACTACACTCTCCTTCCTCAGAAAAATCCTCAGCTGGATGCAGAGCCAACCTAAAAGGCAAACATGAAGCATCTGCAGTGATAAAATGATTCACTTCATGCATGTGTACCAACTACAGAAGAAAGCTAGTCTGAGCACCTATGTATCTAAAAAAAGAAAACAGGCATTTTTGTAAGCTCAAGATTGGTTATGATTTACATGTAATCAAACTATAATCTAATTAACTTTAATTTAATTGAGATTCCGGACAGTCTCTATCAGGCAAATACCAATACATTATGTCTATAATAAAGGAATTCTTAGGTTTTCTTTAGTACAGTTATTTTATTACACAACTAGAAGATAGTTGATTTTGTAGACTTGACACTAATTTTATTTGTAATATTGAATTACCCATTCCCGAAAGGACCCACTGAAATAGTAAACTAGCATTTATTTGAAATGTGGGAACTATCAACTGCAATTTCTCTCAGTCAGAACCCTTACTTGCTTCCATACTATAAAGCAATTTAAAACTGTAAGAGAGCATACTTAAAAAAAAGCAGAAAGCGATAAATGAAAGTACAACAGAAAAAGTTGACTTTAATCTGTGGCTACCACCTCACATGATACATTCAGCAAGAAGTATACTTTTTCTGTTTCTAACAATAAACACACAACTCAAAGTATTAAGCGTTTTCTTCTGCCTATTCACTCAGAGTCTCTAAAAGGCGCACAGTAAACACTGTGTCTGCTTCTACAATAGCAAACCAAAATACAATACATACACTCAGAATCCATTCTGCCTCTGACTATGGCAAAGTTACAAACAAGTGTTCCCTTCATGTCATTTCATCAATTATGCTACACATAGCTGCATCTTTGTCTAAAACCTGATCTCTCTTGCCACCCGAACGCTCTCTCTGCTTTTCGCTCTGTCCAATGCAGTTGCCACCATCATCAGTATCCATTCTTTCCACTTTCACTCGCAGCCCTCCCTCTGAATGAGGCAAATCATCAGGCAAGGAAGCCAAGCAGTTTTGAATCATCTCTACAACTCGCTCCAAGTGCTTCTGAAATCGCTCTGCTGTTTCCAAACGCTGACGTTTCTGCACCTCCATCATGACTCTCAGCGTCTCCCTAGCTTGATGAGGGCGATACTCATTTATAAGATGATGGACATGAACAAAAAGCAGTTTCAAGTCTTCCAGTTTTTCCTCTCGCTTTATGCTCCCTGGACTCCTTATCAAGATATCCAAGAGGTCCAAAAAGTTGACCAGGATAGACATGTTAAGTTTTCTTAATTCCTTCTTGTGATCAAACTGCATAGGATGTAACCGCTCAATGCCCTGGCTCTCCAAAGGTCGAATAATCAGATCATCACATTGAAACTGATTACCAAACATCATATAACTGTCTTTCACAGGTGGAGGCGGCTTTGGAGCCAAGCCTTTACGGATATTTTCATCGGTGTATTCTTTTATATACTGCATTGGAGGTGGAGGAAGGGCACTCACTTGCTGAGGTTCACTCATTTTTGCCAGATGAAAACACCTAGGAAATATGCCAAAATATGTAAGTTACACAATTGGTGTGACAACACTATCATACAATGAGAAACAAAACCGACATAAGAGAGCTGGCTGTGACAACAGAGCCAGAAGAACCGCTTCTCAGCGTGTAGCATACAGGAAAGCCCCAAATAAACCCGTGTTAGCTTTTCACCAAGGTATGCTTTTAGCAGGATTCGCTTCAGTAGAAACACTGAAAGCACCCATCTCACGAACTAAGAAAGCCCAGCCTGTAAAGAGCGGAGGCACAGGGAGAGAGGCGAAACCTCTTCCCCGGCTGAGGCCTGGCCCGCAAGCGGAGAGAAAACCGCGCAGCCCGAACGCGGCCCGCGGGCAGGACGCGGCCTGGCTCCCCGGGCCCACGGCCCCGCTCCGGGGGAGCCTCCGGGAAGGCCTGAGTCGTGCCGCAGGGCCCGCCACGCCGCTGACGGAGAGAGACGGCAACACCGAGGGAGTGACCGAGCGCGGAGCCGCCTGCCTTCCCCCACCTGCCTGCCGCCCTCACGTACCTGCCTGCCGGCCGCTCCGCGCTCCACTTCCGGCTTGCCGCTCTTCCCTTCTATTGGCTTGCGGCTCGGAGAGGCGCTCTCTGATTGGCTGCATTGAACGCCAGTCAAGCGCATGGCCCAATCGCCGCAGGGGCGCGCCCTGGTCCCGCCTCCCTTCCCTTCCATTGGCTGACGGTCTCTGATCGCGCGCTCTGATTGGCTGTTCTAAACGCCGGTCAGGCGTGTTGTCCAATCGCCGCAGGGTCTCTTTGGAGGCGCGTCCTGGGAGCCGACACCGTTCCTAGACGTCAAACGATGCGCGGAGCGCTCCCTCGTGGGAGGGTGTTGAGTGCAGGGTGTGTCGTCCCTCCGCGCTCCGCCAAGGCTCGTGGAATTAAGACCTTGCCCTGGGCTGGGGGCATCACCTCTGCAGGGTCTAGTGGGGTGTCCCTGCCCATGGCTGGGGGGGTGGAACTAGATGAGCTTTAAGGTCCCTTCCAGCCCAAACGATTCTATGATGTGGCCAGCAGGGAAGGATTTTTGACACTTGGCCACGTGTGTCCCATTCCCCCCCTTCCTCGGCAGGTGGCACCAGTGGCTTTTGTCTAACGTGCCCGGGCAGTGCTGGTATATATATTTTATATACATAGAATAATACATTTATATTATATTATATTATATTATATTATATTATATTATATTATATTATATTATATTATATTATATTATATTATGATATTTATTTACAGATACTCTTTTCAACACCAATCATTTCAAAAAACCTATTTTGATCCAGTACTAATTCCTCTGGATACCGTTAATTGTTTGCAAAACAGTGCAAAGAAATGCCAGAATAGTTAAGTTTATTTAAATAAAATACCAGAAAGACGTTTACAGTTCACATTTTACCAAATATCTGAGTATTTAAATTCTCCAAACTAAACAACAATTGACAATGATGGCAAACTCGGCTGCAAAATAGGCTGATCTGTTTTCATTTGTGAGCCAAATAAATTTTGGCAAGGAAAAAAAAATCCCTTTGAGATATTTATTCTCAGACTGTGAGAATTAATTGATAAGTTTTGCTGCAGATGGTTTGTATGTTTAATTATCTTGTCATATAAAACTGTCTTGTATCGAGAGATAATATGCAGACAATCTCCAGAAATGATGTTTAGTTGTCTAGCAAGACATAGTTGTCTTAAGTCAAATGATAACCTGAAGGGAGTCTCCGGGCACGGTCAAATACTCCAAAAATATTATGAGTAATATTGGAGAGATTTATATGGTTCCTTGTCTAAAACTAGTATATATACTCACTACTTTTGTAAAATGTTATGCCTTTCTTAGAAGGGCATCCAATTCAGTGCTGAATTGTAAAATAAAAGTAAAAATATTATCTTTGCTTCGAAGCCTTTGTCCTTTGCAATATTTTACCAGTGAATGAGTGTTTCTCACAAGATTATTTAGTGAGTATCTGTCACATAGAAGGGCCTTAAGTGAACTCTCCTATTCTGAAGTTTGATGCCTTTATTCTCAGGCTGTGCAGTACAGCATTTAAACATTATACATGAGGTTCCTGATGATTTGAATAATAATGTTGTTTCTTAGTCCCAAATCTGTACATTACATAGCCTGAGTTAAAGGCTTGTCCTTCTTTTCTTTCTGTATTCACAGATTGATATAATTGGTGTGATTATAGTTTAGTATTTATTCATACGTGTGTATATATGGATATGGCCTATGTTATGTTTTCAAATACAGGCTCAAGGATTTATTTTGGTTTTTTTAAGTAACTAGGCTTCAATTTATGCATGTTGTTTGAAGGAGGGTATTCTTGCCTTTCGGCAATTACTTTGATTTAGGGAAAACTGACTGTAAATTGATCTGGATTCAATCTGTATTTATCAATAGTCTCTATACTGACAGACCTGATGCCATCTGATATCTGAAGTGGTATCTTCGCATTTTTTGCTCTTGATGGCATTACTTCTATTTAAAAAGTGAGACAAAGATCTCTACTTTAAGGATTTTGTGGTGCCCCAAGATGTGAATTAATCCAGTGTCCTCAGAAACATCCATTTGGACAGAAACCTCACAAGTGGGATGGATTGCTCAGACTCAGGGGCCTGGGTACAGAAAGCTCTTATTCTTTGTGCAGAAATATCCTAATGGGCAGCCACAGTGGGAACCACAATGCAGAAGAAACATAACAGGATAATGTGGTTTGCCTGTGTTGTGTTCAGTTTTCAGCATTTCTGCACTGGACCCGGGCTTTGAAACGGAGAACTTGTGCTAGTACGGGATCTGTTAGTAAAATCTGGAAAGAAAACTGGAAGGCACAACAGGTCATTTGATTCTAAAATAAGTATTGTATACTTTAATAATTTTGACAATCAAAACTTAAAAAAAAAAACCTAAGTGAAAGAATGAAGATGTTTATGAAGTTGATACCAGCCATCGCTTTCCTACCACAGCGATGGGACTTGCAGTCTCTGCAGACTGAAGGAGAGCTTTGGGTGCAGGCATTGAGCTAGGACACTGGTAGTTTCCCGTGCTACAGGTTTGCTGTTTGACACAAAACAGTCATTCAGACTTTCCATGTTAAGCCACAAGGTCCTTTGGGATCAGCAGGAAGATTTACAAGATCTTTAATCTTCAATCATAAAATCAGAATACTTTCCCACATTGCTTCTTTCATTAACTGGTGATCATGTCAGGGAATCCAAAGTGGCTTATAATTCTTTTTTTTTTTTTTTCTAACGTGGTTGTTGTTCCTAAGTACTACTTCAGCACATACAAATAACGATTTTGAAGAAGCAAGAGCTCCAGGCTGGAGATGCAGATCTTATCAAGGCACATGAATATGGAACTGAGACGTGGTTTTCTAATACAGGCAAGGGTGCAGTTCCATGCTGCAGCTAAATAGTTTTCTGAAGCAAGATCTCATTCCTTCACCCTCCTTCCCCACTCCTTCCTCTGAGTCCCACTCTCTTTCCTTCCTCCACTGCGCCTCCAGCCCCCCTGTTTCTGGCTACGCAGTCGGTCCTTCTCACTACTTTCTACCATCACTGTCAGACATTAAATTGCAAAGTAAACTGATGCAACTCCAGACTCCACAGAAAACATGACTGTATTTTTTTCTGGATTATGTTTTCTGCTCTTCTAGTGCATTAAGTCAACTCACTGTGCTATCTTATCTACTGAGTATTACAGGAAGCTTTTAAGAGAGAAGAGCACGCAGGCAGAAGGGAGGGAGGTAAGAGGAATGGTTTTCCTTGTATCTGTGGCAGCCATCTCTTAGGTTGCCTCACAAGTTACATCATAGCCTGAAAGACAGGCAAGGAATAAAAAGCACTGCCTCCAGAGATCAATGAGAAAACCAACGCAGTAGGAGGCACCGACACTTTTTAACAGGAGCTGAGCTTGATTCTCTGCTGCCTTGCACTCAGTGAACTGTGCAGCAAGTATGTAAAATGTTGTGACTTCAAGAAGTTGAAAACACCGTGTGGGGCCAAGCACTTGTTTTTCACATGATCTCTGTGATCTTCTTGAGTCATTTTCCCAGTCTGTATGCAGTGGCCAAGACAGAGGGGATGTAACGTCAACTGCTGAATGATGAAAAAAGGGTTTCAGTCTCATTCTTGGTAGCAGTGTTGATTCTCAGAAGAGTCATGGATGACCCTTTTCAACCTATGGAGAGGTGCTAACTTTTCTCTTTACAGTGATTCTAAATAAGAAATTAAGAATGATGGAGAGTGTCATGCATTGCACTCTATAATTTGCTTTCTGCTACGTTTCAGCTCTTTTCTGAAATAGGGATACTATGTAGTATAATTCTACTTCTGACAATCTAGTACAATTCCTACAGCATCTGCAAACTGTGGAATGAACTTGGACACCCCTACAGCAGATGGTGAATTGATGCAATGATGTTCTCTGCATCAAAGGCGCAACATCTTAATTTGTTGCTTTAGTTAAGTTTATTTTGGTTTTCTTCATAACTAATTTTAGGCAAATAAGCATGTTTCATTATCAACACTGCAATTCTGTTAATTCATTAGCAGTGTGTACAGTGTATGTCATTGCAGTGTGCTGAGCTATTATAGCAGAATTTGAATCCAAGCACTGTACAAGCACAGTAAATACAAATCCCATTTTCATGCATGGTCTTAAAACAGTGCTGCTGTCTTCTATGCTGGAATATATTTCTTTATTTTTGATTGCTATTGCACTCTAAATAATAAATACAAGTGTAGGGGTTTTTTTCCCATATTGTCTGAAGAATAACTCCAAGATGACACTCAGCTCCACTTCATTGTAGGGTTAGGCTGAATGTTACATCTTACAGTCTAGTTAAGCAATAAGCTCAGGAATTTCCTTTTTTGGTGATTGTTATAGGCTTTGCTGCAGCATATATCAGGGAGGAGAGAAAAGGAAAAGGAGCCCTGTTGGGGGTGAAGGGGACTTAAGCAAGCTTTATATCTCCATCTGCTGTAGTTAATTCCCATCTCCCTGTGTCCTGCTGGGTCTTTGGGAATTAATGAATTTACAGTGCAGTGCCATGCTGCCTTTTCTTTCTGACTCCTCAGACTGCAACATCAGTGGCAGCCTATTTGCCTTCTGATGTAGGAAAGTAGTTTAATGTTCCTGTCATGTAAAAATTGGGGCACATTAATCTTCAATGCATGTGAGACTTGAACTGCTTCTTGCTATACAGCCTATTACCAGATTCAAACAGATCCAAATTTCAGCACAGAGCCTGCACAGTTATTTAGCAATTAAGCAGGTTAATAAATTGACATGGCTCAAAATCAAAGCACATTGTAATAGAATAAGCCAGCCCTCTTTCCTATGCTCACCTCTACATGATTTTTTAAGCCAGACATTAATGCTGGGTCTTTACTTGGTCCCACACTGTGGTGACTGCCTATTCTAACTTGTAAATGAACATACCTCAAAAAATGTGTCTGCGTGGCATGAAGTACTCCTCCCTGTCCAGCCATCAGCAACCTGGGTAGCTGCAAATATGTCTTATTGCTAGAATAAGCTGCTGAATTTGCAGCACTGCAGTTTCACCAGCAATGTAAGTTATTCCTTTGTCTTCAGAAGGAAATAGTAACAGACAGGAACCACGATAGGCAGGCACTAATAAAAAGAGCTGGAGCAAATTCCCAGTTTGGGTATGACTTGATGTAAATGGGGTTTCCTTTCTGCATTTCTGCCTGAGAGAATACAGCTGAGCAAAGGATTATTTGTACCTTTGTCACGGAAGAGCCTGTTCTAACCCTATGCAAGTTCACCAGTATAAAAACATGTTCTCTATGCTACTGCCAACGTCAGTAAGCCTGGGAGTGATTTGCTTCAGGCATTCAAATTATGGAGAATTCACCACATCCTCCTAGCAGATGCTCAAAACAAGGCATCTACTTTCTCAGGGCTCACAAACAGTTCACAGGAGAATCTCACTCTGGTTCTACAAGAGCAGCTCCCTTGATCACTGGGAGCAGTGTGAGCAGATTCAAAGGTGCAGTTGTAAGACCTAGAGGAAATCTGGGTGCATCTGGCTCATAAAGACCGGGCTAATTCTTCCTTTTTTCTGCAGCTTTCTGTTTTGTTCTTCTGGTCTACTGGAGACATGTGTATTGGGGTGATAATGAACTGCCAAAGAAGCAAGACAGCTGAGTAACCTAAATAGAGTTTCTCACACTCTAAAAAACTAAGTAGCAAAATGGGTTGAATTGTGGAATCTTGGAAGTTGAATGGTAATCGTCATATTCAACAGCTGGTGAAAAGGAAGAGCTGGCACCCAGGCAGTAAACATGGCCCAAATATTACACATGATAGAAGTATACAGGTTGTTTTACGAGAGTGAAGATGTAGTTGCAGCCTTCCGGTCTGTTTTTTACAAAAAACAAAAGCTATCTATATTTAACTTTATAAATTTCTCTGCCGCCTTCAGGACATAAGCGCTGGTATCAGAGCAGGATGTGCAGGTGGGGAGATTTCCACAGCCTGCAATAATAGAAGTGTGAACTGCATAATCTGTGTAAATCCCCTCAGAAAAAAATCCAATCCCTAAAATAACCTTTTTCAGAGCAGAAATAGGACAGTTTGCAGGAAGTAGCATGGGAAGAATAAAAGTGATTAAAAGAACAAAAGGAGCCCACTGAGGCAATACTTGATAAGAACTTTACCTGTAACCTCAACTTGCCCAGCACAGAGGAGTATTTTGTGTACACAGCAGCTCAAACTTAAATTTGAAATGTTCAAATTATTTCTGATTTTCCTGAGTATGGATGCAATAGTGTCAAAGGATACATGCATGGTAGCAGGCTTTATGAAAGCAGTTATGCAGAGAAGATGTAGGATACCTAAAAAAATTAATCAGGCTTTGTCTCCTCATCTTAAGGGATAGGCTTCAGTGGTTTTAAGATACTTAGGATAGTTATAAATTGTTTCTATTAAGGATACAGAATTTCTGTACTATGCAATACAGAGTGGTGCCAAAAGGCTTGATCTAAAGGAGTGTGCTCATACATTCAGAGTGTCACTGCACCATCATGGAATCATAGAATGGTTGAGTTTGGAAGGGACCTTAAAGATCATCCAGTTCCAACTGCCCTGCCGTGGATTAGGTTGCACAAAGACTAATCCAGCCTGGCCTTGAACACCTCCAGGGATGGGGAATCCATGACTTCTTTGGGCAACCTGTTCCAGTGCCTAACCACCCTCACAGTAAAAAAATTCTTCCTACTATCTAATCTAAATACAGAAATTAGATACCTGTGCTAGCAGGATATTCCAGCTCACCCATGGAGGTCCTTTCAGGAAGGTTTGTGGGCAGAGCTCAACAGACTTGTCCTCACATAGAATCATAGAATAACCCTGCAGAACTTTGTCCTAGACAACAGGTGCATATCTATCTATCTATCTATCTATCTATCTATCTATCTATCTATCTATCTATCTATCTCTCCTGCTCTGCTGTAGAAGGGTCTTGAATCCCTTAAATGACTGAGGCTTATTGTTTGCAAGGTTATAACTTGTTAGTCACCTGGGTGGACTGCGACGTAGGATTTATGTCTGTAGTTCATGTCTTGAAAGAAGCAAAAAATTTCATTTAAAAATTGGAGCAGAAAACATGATCTTTGAAATTAAATAAAACTCAAATACACATAAGCAGGTTACTTTCTTACAAATGTATAAATAAATATCATTACAATTCTTAGACCATATGTTTTTGTGTATATATATGTGTGTGTGTATATATATATCAACCTAGCTATATACTCATAAGACTTAGAGAGTGTTCATAGTCTGGTTTTAGCTTGCTGCACTCAAATATTTGGATGCTTGTTAGACACGGGTTTGGGGATTAAAGTAAAAAAGGAATCCGAAAGGGGAGATACATGGCAAAAGTGGATACAAAACCACATCAGTCCCTACTTTTCTCCCCAGTTCAACAGTGAAGAGTTATTGCAAATCAGAAATATTTAGCAGCTCCCACTGAAATTATCTCCTGTGTTTATATGAATGGCACCCAGACCTGGCTGCCTTGCCTTGTTTCCTTCCTTACAGTCATTCTTACTTTTTTCCCCTGCTGGCCTATCATCAGGTTCGACTCACTGTGGGAAACCCAGAATGGCTAATCTTGCCTGCTAAATCTTGCCAGCTCTGGTGTAACTACCAAAGTCTATCACTCCAGACCAAAAGTTGTGATTATTTCCTTACAACTCAGTGTCCTTCTACGTGTGTTGTATCAAGTCTGTACCTTCTGTTCCACAGAAGCACCACCTGTCCAGTTCTCCAACATGCAAAGACAAATTTCATTGACTCCTTGTTTCTCTCTTGCTTTGACTGTCCCGTATCTTCCCGTCAGACCTCCTACAGCACATTGCAGCATACCACATTTTCACCATATGAGGTGCAGTTGCCAAGCCCCCTGTCTGAACATTTGATCGAATCACTCACCTCTTCATGTCCTTACACTAACTCATCTCTTATCTCATGAAGAAATCAAGCTGCCAGTCACTACGTTCAAACAATTTCTTAGCTGTCCCCCACTGCTTAGCAACCTTGCTGAATCTCTTCTCCCCCCCACATCCTCTCCTCTCTAGCAGCTTTAGGCCCCTCTGAGGTCTATGTGTTGGCATCTCATCTCTTTGCTGTCCTGTATGCTTGGCTTTTTCTGCAGAGCTGTGGTGTTGTACCCTTGCATTTCTATTTATATTTGATTTTCCAAGAAGACAACATCTACAGCTCTGCCAACAGACCGTAACCCCCCTTGGTCCAAGCTACAAAGACTTTTCAAAAGTCTTTAATATTAATGCAAAGAAGAGACTAGAAAAAATGACATAGTCCTAGATAAATGATCATATCTAAAAATGCATTACAAAGTGACATTACAAACTGTGGTTATAAATTCATCTGTACTGACACAAATCAAGTGAAATGTTATTAAGGTCAACAGCCTCTTTCAGGGGATTCACTGTTGCTAGCAGAGTGAAGCCCATACAATTTATCAGGTTACTCTGTTGTCCATGTTTAGTTTCTTAGTTATAAGAAAAGATAATTTAAACCAGCAAATTCTCAAGCATGAGGGAAGTGCTTGCAGAAGTAGTCCTATATTTTAGAGGGGCAAGCACCTAAACACATATTAAACAAGTATCCAAATAGCTGTTGCTTACACAGAGTATAATCCTAGAAAACTTACAGTAGACTCTTCTACTTTTTATATTTGCATTGTATGAGGCAAAATGTTTTGTAAAATAATTGGGAAATTGGGCCTGAATATCAATCCTAGTTTACAAATAGATATGAAATCCCCCTTGGGAACAGTGATCATTTTTCAGGAGATCACAGACTTGTGTCATCTTTCCTGTTCAACCACAGGAGTTTTTTGGAACTCAATTACTCGGCCAAGAAATAAAACATAACTGCACTAGACTTGCACACAGTGAATGTTTCAGTATATACTGCATCTTGCATTCAGCAAGACTACCATATAGACAGATATATATACATACAGGGACCAACAACACATCACCTTCTATTTCTCCCTGTTTCTGTTCAGTGATACTGCATCTATCATAGAGATCTCTCTGTCAAGTGCTATTTTTAAATTGAATTTTTATGGCAAACGCAGGTTCCCAGTTAGCATTGAACAGAATTAGTAAGGAAAGTTTGATGATCCCTGGAAATGCTGCCTAAACAATATAACACAAAAGAGCAAGGAAGAAATGTGCCACATCTTTCTGGGGAGGGATATTAAATATATTGTTTTGAGAAATACGGTTCCCAAGTCTATCTATGAACTATAAAATCTAAGTTGTTATTTAAACAGTTTTTAGTCCTGGTATTTGTTTTGATTTTTTTTTATTTGAATTTAAAATAAAATACCTTCTTTGGAGTTTGCAAACAGCTCTAAAAATGCATTAGCAATAGGGAGCTACCTCCTTATACACTAATGCTGCATTAAAATAAAGCCAAAACCCAACACCGGGTAATTATTTACACTGAAACAATTTTCAGAAATACCTAATTAATAAATCACTTCACTTACAGTTTCCTCCCATTCCACCAGTCTCCATCTCTCCAATCCTCCAAAGCATCAGCAATACAATTACACATCACTAACAAAAAATAAATAAAACATTAAAAATAGAAAAGCAGGGAGAAAAAATTGCTTTCGTTATACTGAGTGCATTAGGTACATATAATTTTTTTTATATTTCTATATTTAGCCTGGTAGACTGCCCTGAATGGTGCCCTGAAGTCCTGAGGAAACCAGTTGTGTTTGGTTTGATGTCTGTGCTCGCTTCACTGCTGATCACACTGCTCTTGATTCCACAGAGGGTGTGTTGTGCCTCTACCTCCTGGAGCCTCCAGCCACGTGCTAATTAAACTGCACCTGAAGCAATCAGTAAACAGTAAATAGTGACCAATGAAAATTAATTAGTCATCAGTTATCGTAACTATTTGGTTTCCATTTAGATATCTAACGACCTCGAATATTTATGATTCCTTATACAGGTATATTCTGGGTATCATTTTCTTTGCTTACATAGTAGAAACTTTATCTTATGTAGGAAAATTCCTCAAAATAAGTTTTATGAAATCTCTCAAACACATAGTCAACTGTTAAGTACTCTAAATGGGAAACCATCATTCCTTTGAAAGAGAAATATGGATGCATGACCTACTTCTGAGAGGACAGGAGAGTTGCCCATCCTACATATCCATGTTCTATGCATGCTTTTAGAACTGTATTTACTAACTGGTCAAGTGGGATACAGATGCTTAATCATGCCACACCCCTTTAATTAATCCTTATCATTGATTAGCATCTACTGAACATCCCTCAAGTATTATTTTTTCCACAACATTTACCTTAGAGTATATTTCAACATGTGCTGTTCATTTTATGACTTCAGAGAGGATGTGGTTATGGTTTGACAGAAAGGAAGCTTTGCTGTAGATTGGAAGATAAAGCTTGAAACACCTACGCTGCCTTTTAAACAACTTTTTCTTTTTTTTTTTTTTACATTAACTGCCTTCTTTCTTGAGTGTCTTTCTTGGACGGGCACTCACCCCAAAGGAGAGGCAACCCATGTCTGGAGAGAGGACCATCTTTGGCTCAGCCATGAATAACTGCGTGCTGCTGGAGGAACTGCTGATCAAAAAATCCCAGCAGAAGAGAAGAACTTCACCCTCCAACTTTAAAGTGCGCTTCTTTGTCTTAACCAAATCCAAGCTGGCTTACTATGAACATCGCCATGGGGTATGTCAGCCATTTTCTCTCTCGCAGTAGAGGAGTGGAGGGAAGGATGATCTGTGTTAAAATTTATTAACGCTTCTCGTCCTTACAACAGCACCATTCACTGAGAATTGAAAAGTGGTCAAATGGGTCATTTAGAGCTTCTGGGTAGCGGGTATTTGGTGTACGTGGAGGAATAAGACTACCTTGCTACTTTATAGAAAGGATCTAGTTTTATTGTAGGGGTCTAGCAGAGGATGTTATAACCAGTGTGTTTAACAGTTGTGTAGCCTGCGTCTGGCTCTTCACCTGGGTACAGGAATGATCTGGAGTGCGTTGGAAAGATCACAAGTGCACCCCAATTATATCTGTGAAAAAGTCATCCACAGATCTTTACTTGCTCGTTCTTTTCTCCAGGGCAGCAAGCTGATGGCTGGCAGGAAACCAATCTTATGTTTTAAAATAAATTCAGCTGTCGTACATATGAGGTCTAGTCTTCACAGTTAGCTTCAGAAGGGATGTGGATGATGAGGTCCGTGCTCAGATTGGCAATGTTTCCCCAAGCTTGCATTTCCCTGATTTGCTACATATAAAGAAGTCAATCTGCACACCCCATTGCAATAAGTGTTCTAGTGATGTGAGAATTATTTCCCTCTTCTTTTTAGCTGGATGTTTGCTGAGCCTCATTACGGCTGTAAATAATACTGCTCGTTTTACAAGAATCACTGAACATGCTGTTGATCCTTTATGTTTGCACACTGTTACTGTATGCAGACCAGTATTGGGGATCGTAGTGCCTTGCTATCCAGCACTGGCAACTTCAGGCCATCTGAAGTTCAAACTGGAGCCAACAAGAAAAGCAAAGTATGATTTGTCCTTGTATTGCAGCATAACGCAGTTGACTTTGGATACCAGCTTCAAGGGTTAACAAACATTTTTACTTGCAAGTTATTTGTCTCAAATATGCCCAATAAGATTTTTCTTTTTTTTATTTTATAGTCTGTGTTTTTCTTACCTCCATATTTAAATAGGAAAATATTTATTGCTGCGTAGAGTATCTACATGTGGTTAAAGACTGTCTTTGCTTTCCAAACTATCTTTCAAATGCCATTGTTTTAAGATTTTAAATTCTGTTATAACTATTCCACTATTCAGCCTATGCATGAAGTCAGGTAAAACAGTTAGCAAACTGCTTAATCCCACTGTTTTCAATCAGGTGGCTTAAAATAAAGCATACACGTATGCATTAAGCCCGAGGTTACGTGTTTTGCCTGTGTTCAACAGGGCTTAGTGCCCAGTCCTTTCCTCTGCATTTTGATGCTGTGGGTGTAAAAAGATGTTTAAGAGCTTATTGCAGCATTCCAAAGCAAAGAAATAAACCAGCCAAAGGGTGCAGGGATAATTCTGTATATGATATCAAACGCTGTCCAGACAACCAACACCATAAAGGCAAATTTTTGCAATAACTGTAGTAGCATTTTCATCACAGTGGCCGTAGCTAGACAGAAAGCACTGTTCTCCTCAGGGGCCAAGTACACAATCGCCATTAATGTTAATGAAAGACATTTACATATCTCTTTAGGAGAATGAGCCCCCAATAACTGACAACAATAAGAAGCTGTGTTTTCTGGAATTCATTATGCAGTGCACAATGCAGGGCTGTCTTAACATAAAGCAAAGCCCTGATAACAGGCATATGTATTCAGCCCCCATCTCTACTAAAATACATCAGAAGTGCCTTTATTATAACATGCAAATCAATTCCATGGGCAAAAATTCTTTGTTTCCAAGGTCTGATTTTGTAGCGACTGTGCATGTGAGCAAATGAGCACATGGGAGTAATCATGTTAACTATTTCAATGAGTTTGATCCTCACCAGAATCAGGCAGTATGCAGTACTCTCAAAGTCCCAGTGTACTTACAGTACTGCAAAAGAAGCAGACAAATGAATCCCCTTGGAGAGGCATCTAGGACAGAGTTTCAAATGTCCATTCTTAGAGTTAGCCAAACCATTTAAACTGGCGAGTTATCTATATCCCATTTGCTTAACGGCTTATGGTCATTGCCAAATCCTCCAGGTCAGCAGACAGAAGCGTAAAGAGAGATAGTTTAGTATTTCAGGCAGTGAGTAGGGTTTTTTTGCATAGTCTTCAGCTTGTCACGTTCTTTCTTGGATGGCGTCAGCCAGAAATAAGCATCTCTCCTTGCATTTCAAGCTGACTATAGTCTAAAAGTGGCACAGATGTCTGAGGCTGATGCCACACTTACTGAATAAGCCACTGTCTTCTGGGCTGTCTTCTGGGTACCACAATAATGTGGTACCACTACCATTACTTGATGTCTGGATCAGAGCTGCTCATCTTTGGGTGAGCAGAGAGTGCACAGGTCTCTCTGTATTAGCTACAGAGAAGAGACAGACTGGTCTATTGGAGTGGTCTGTTCATTGACCCATGTATTTCCTGCCAGCGGTTAGACCTGTAATGGTATCACTTTCTTTGAGGCAATGTACTTATATCCTCCATAAAATTACATTTTAGTAGTTCATGTAGAGGTTTAACACTTCATGGCTATGGTAAGTATCTTCTTACAGAGTTAGGTGAAGAGAAATCAGAGCAAGCAATAGATAGAAGCTTTTATTTTATTCCTAGAGCTTAATTTAAGCACATGAGAGTATAAAAGTGTGATCGTAGATCACACCAGAGGCCCATGAGCCAAGTGGCCTGTCTCCAGGAGTGGTCAGTACCTGTCAGTTAGAGTAAAACCACAAAAACAGCCTTAAATGTTTTACTGAAAGCTGTTAGGGAATATCTGGAAGGATCTGACCATACAAACTTAGACCTCAGTCTTTTAAGCTCAGAGATAGCTCTATGAGAGAAGCCTGTTCAGCTTTAAATATTTTTCTCCACCAGTTTCAAATCAGCCTAAATTACTCTGAAGGCAGACATTTTTATGGTGGGATTTGTTGGGTTTTTCTCATTTCATGTCAGCTTGAGCTCATTGCTCTCCAGTGCTACCTGAGAACATGGGCTGAGCCAGGAGCCACTTACACCTCTCCCCAGCTGTGACCACATCCCTTTGGTTTTCACAGCTGGGGGAATGTTTAAACTGGTTACTGTGCTCTTAATAGCAATATCATAGAATTATTGCCTTGTTACTTAAGTCACCCACTCGTGTGGGCATTCATCCACAGCTGTGGGCTCTGGGGATACAACAGCCTGCTCCGTTTTGACTTCTGTTCCCTCCTAGCCCTAATCAGCTGAGTGGAAAGGTGTCATGCCCCTGGATATATGCTTCTTTTTCTCTCCTGTTGTTTATGTAACAACAGTGCAGGTGGTTTTGTTCTTAAAAGCAGTAGGGTTGTGTAGGCATGGTTGACAGTACAGCTTCGACTCCATAGTCATTATGACAAGTGATGACATACACAAAGGGGAAAATAAGTGTGAAGATCTCATGTTGAATTTGCAGCACTCAGGTTCGGTAAATCCACTTTTCTATATGGAACTAGAGCCAAAGGACTGCAACACAGATTGGAGCTGAGCAATCTATTTCCAAATTTTAGAAAGGGGATTGATTTTCATGAAAAAAAGCTACTAAAAAAGCACACGTGAAGTTCTGCCTGCATTCAGCACTGCCTCAGGGCAACTGCATTGTTTCTGCTCCCTGAAATTAGCTCATGCCCTTTCCTGAGCCCATTTTAACCTCTCCATCACACTATGGTGCACACGTACCACAGTGCAGAAACCAATGGGATAAAGCTACAGGTGATGGTGGTATGATATAGTTAGATTTTATTATTGTTATTGCTAACTGGTTGTTACCCTGTGTGCAATTACAATATAGCTAGTAAGAGTTAGTAAGACTTGTGGATGACGCCCTGAGGAACGTTCACCATGCAAGTATAAGACCTCTTGAGAGGTATATTAGTCCTCTTAAAGTCGGTGCCTGCAGTAGATGTTGATGGCACTACTCTTGCCAGCACAGCAGCCTCTCATTTCCACTCTAAAAATACTTCAATGTGCATGCAAGCTTCCCTTCACACTTCTGTACGCTTTACTCTAGTGGTGTGCAGAAGGCAAAGCTTTTGCTCTTTTGCGCTTTTTTTTTCCCCTGCCTGTTACGGGGGGACTGTACATAGCACTGAAAAAGAAGTAACTTGGTTCATATCACCACCTCAAGCCCTCAAACCCCAAAATCGATCTCTGCCTCTGCCCAGGCTGCACACTGAGCCCAGCTGGAGCAGAGGGATAGGGGGCAGGTGACACAGGACAAACAGATCCTGCTAAGGGCCAAGGCAAAGATTCCTCATCTATTTTAATCAAGAGTCAAAATAGTAAGTGAAAACAGGGAATGAGGTTTGGCTCAGATTCTTACAAAGAAAACCCTGATGATACAGGTTATTAAATGCTTTTATTGACTGAATTTGTTTTGTGGTTGAGCTTACAGAGGACTGGAATTTCCTACTGTGTTCCATTGCAGCTATAATTACATTTTCCCTACCCTTCAACCAAGGGACAATGTCCAGTGGCAACTGGGGAGCAGTGGGCAAACATGGGCTCATGGATAGACATATTTATGGTTGGACTCGATGATCCGGTGGGTCTTTTCCAACCTGGTGGTTCTATGGTGATTCTATGATTTGGTCTATAGACAGGACCATACTCTTTTTCTGCTGTGAGGTGCCTGGCTGGATTGGGGACATGTAGGTGATGGGGTAGAGGTACAGGAAGACAGAGGAGAACGCAGACACCCATTGATGTGGGGCAAGGAAAACCCAGATGCAGTGTGGAGAGCCCTTGGTAGTGACCTGCCAAGGAGTTCGGGGCCACATGAATCTTAACTGCTTGGTCTTCCCCTCACCAGCACAAAAGAAATACAGAGATACAAGTTTTTACACAACTCTTGTAAACTTTCATAAAGCCAACTTTATGAAACATGGCATGCTGCCTTTCTGCCTGCCAGAAAATGCTGCCTGCTCCCTCCCCTTTCTGAGGGTGCAGAGCCGTGGTGAGGAACTGTGCTCACAGCCCACCCCAGTACCTGCAGCCGCCACTGATTGCTCGCTGCCCTCCCCCATGAGCCCATTTCGCCGCTCCTACCCCTGCCCCAGACCCAGAACTGGTGAGAAGTGATTCATTTTGTTTGGTGTCCAAGCTACTATGGGCATGGGGGAGTAGCAGTGCTGGTGGTTGTGCAGTCTTGGCGCACGATAAATGCCAGGTGGCTTGTTCCCCAAGCAAGCATCGTGAGATGACTTCTTGTGTTCAAGGGCAGGGTTGTGTCAGTTATCCCACAGTCAATTGTTCTAGTATCTAACACAAATAAGGACCATTGTGGTCATCTATTTTATGCAGTAGACACAAACTAAAGGATTAATCAGTGAAAGAATTGCTGGAGCAGTGTGGCAAGAGAAGGTGAAATCCCAAAAATTAAGACAGTAGTGCACTGGGCTTGTGGTGCACCTGGCTCCATTTGAAGCTGTTAGCTCTCCTTCCTGGAACTGCCATATTGCAAATAACAGACCAAAAGAAATGAAACAGAGCAGACTGATCCACCTCACGCTGTACTTCTCATGGGACAGCAGCACGCCTTGGTTATCTTTCCACACAGTATACAGTAAGACCACTGATTCCTTTTCTGACTGACCAACTAAAACATCCACTTAGTTATGTTCCAGGCAGATTGAAAACAACAAATGGAGATCTGTCATCATGTTTTGTCTAGCCCTTTTCAGAACAATTCTCTGAGGTTTTGGAGACTATGTTTAAGAGCCTTTTCCTCTCCACTCCCTTCCAAATGGCCCGGTTGCTTTTGTTGGATTAAAGTGCAGTCAAGCATCACAAAAGCAGGGATACATTTAGCTTCCAGCACAGTTTCTGTGTAGTGCCTGGTTTGTGAGTGGTAATTTCAGTTATCTGTGCTGCTACAGGACTGTAATTGCTTTCTATCAGCAAAATCCCATCTGCTGAGGATCTACCGGGTAACGCACCGGCTGTGAGACACACCCTAACATTGCACTGCAGTGTGGGCTTATGTGGAGGTTCCATTGCTGAAATTACATGATTAAAATGAGCACAGTAGGTAATGAAAGCTGCAGAATGACTGCATGAAGCTCCTTGAAAAGGCTGGACCCTGTCTTTCAGCAGGGTCTGGAAAGACATAACCAAAAGCAGCCTACAGTGAAAAAGAAGAGCGTGTGACTGGCACAGCATTGCATCCAAAAGCCTCAGAGGAGGAGTGCATGTGGTTAAGACCAGGGACTTCAAAGCAATAAGATGAAAGAGGGTTCAATGCTAGGAAAATTGCAGGTTTTTATAGCAAATAAATGGCTTTGTGTCTCATGGAAGGGACAGAAGTCCCAGGGGCAGAACAATTGACAGAGGAGGCTGTGGAGACAGGGGAAGTCAAGTCTGGAAGAAAGTAGTGAATAGACAAGAATTAAAGAAAACAAATGGTGAAAATTTGGTGTAGTATGGCCTTCAAAGGCTTGGAAATACTCTTAATAGTTAATTAGTATTTACTTTGGGGGTGATTTACAGCCTTGGTTTTATTCATATAAAAAAATCCCACTCCAGCCCATGGAGCTGCATAGGCAGATGCTCTCCACAGATGACACTGGCAGTAAATCCAGAGGCATGGGTTGAACTGCAAGCAAATACAAATACAGAAACCAAATACACCCACAAAGTTCTGCAAGAGCAATTTGAGACTCCACTGTAATAATTTTCCTCTCTTTCTTCAAGTCCAAGTATATGAAGGCAGTTGTGGAAGAATAAGGTTTGAGGAGCCTTGGGTCTTCTCTGTTTGACAGTACACTGGGACAATCCTCACCTCATCCCTGATGGCATCAACTGCTTCACTGTTTCAGGCTAAATGTACTGATGGAAGGTAGCAACGGAGCAGCAGTGAGGGCCAGCATGGGTCTATAGAGGGGTGGGCATCCTTCCCTGGTGGTGGCTGCTGCCAGCAGGGCAGAGCAACAGGGTCATGGTGACGTGGGGAGCAAGGGGCAAGAGGGAGCTGGAGGGTGAAGGACTCAAAGGATTGGGTTGGGCTTTCAAGAGAGGGCAAGGAACTGAAGTCTTGCTGTGTCTCTTATAACCCATGACAAGTACAACATGATCACTGAAGTTCATGCTGTCTCCCATTAACCGTAGCCTGTGTTTGAAAAACAGTGTTTTGGGGTTCTTAAATCTCACCAGTTTCCATCACGTTGTCACAAAGCTGAGCTGGGAGACAGCTAGTGTTTAACCCCTACGGAAAATGGATAAAACAGGAAACTAGTTTGCCTCTGAAGAGCGAATGCACTTGTAGGGAATCCTTGCGAAGCGTGCACCAGATACCAAGCCCTAGCTCAGCTCCTGCCTGCTGCGTGTCTGTGTCTGCCTCATCCCTCTCCTGCAAAAGCTCACTGCCTCTTGCTGAGGAGCTACAGCGTAAGGATTCAGCAGGGTACGACAAGGTAGTTGGGATACTTGGATGTCTGTTCATTTCTTACCCTTTCCTACCTGCCCATGCCGTTATCTGGTCATCTGGTACGTGATTAATAATAACGCAGCAGAGGTTGCCAGCATAATATTTTTCTCAGCGAGGTTTTGAGGATATTGTTTATTTCAAAATTTCCTGTTATTCTTTCTTAGCTAAAAACCCAGACAGAACAAAAACAGAGAGATGTTTTGTTTCTTGGAAAACAAATCCAGTAAAAGTGCTGCATTTTAAATAAAATGCTTAGTTTTGAAACTCCCAGTACCCAAATATTTTCTTTTAAATAAAAGCCTTATAGTTTTACAGGATGAAACAGGAGTGTTAGTAAACTGGATGTTTCATGGAAGCAGTTCTTTTTAATTAAAAGAGCATTTCATTTTGTTGGCAGAAAAAAACCCACCTGAATTTCAACCCAAAGTTTTGACTGGTTCTCTAAGAATCCATGTGCTGAGTTGAAATATATGTATGCATGTATGTGTGTGTATGTTTAATCCATATTAGAAGTACCATATACGAGAATGATTCTTTACACTCTTAAATATCTTTCTTATGTAATCAGTTAATTTCCTTCTGCTCCATTAAAATTAAATCTTTCGTGGACATTACAGCCTTGAATAATTATTCACTTAATCCACAATCATTAGCATTAACAAATTGATTTCTCTGTCTTTTAGAAAAAAAGGACTTTGAAGGGTTATGTGGAACTTTCCAGGATTAAATGTGTGGAAATTGTGAAAAGTGACATCATCATTCCCTGTCAGTATAAATATCCTTTCCAGGTGAGTCTCTCTGTTGACCATAGTGACAGAGATATCACTTCATTTTGTATTTCAATGAAATTCTCCTTCACAGTGCAGTCACTAATGAAACAACACCAGGGTGAATAACAACAAAAGAAGAAAAAGCAAATCAAGATTTGAAATGAACTGTGAAATCAGAAACTGAGTGTTGTTATGAGATCCATAAACTCTTATGTTGAGTGGTTTTAAATTGGAAAGGATCATTAGATATTCTAATCCCACCCCATGTTTAACGATATTCAGCTAGCCCACTAACTCATGTTCAGAGAAAGCCCATCTTTCATATGGGGAATCCAACCAGGGTTTTGGCCGATTTACCTGTGTGGTGATGAAACCAAATGTGTTCAGTGGTCTTTGCATCAGAAACTCCCTCCAGCTTGAGGCAGTCCCCAGCCGGGATCATAGCAAGTGTCCTGGAATATTACGAAATGTTGCTATGTTGGTGCATGATGAGTACTCAAGAAACCAGGCAATCGGAGTTTTACAGCCTTGTTTATGGGCTTTGGGAGCAGCAGAAGATGCTGTTATATGCTCCAATTGGTCTCAGTGACCACCTCAACAGGAAAGCTGTCAGCTGGGCCTGGGCTGGAGCTGCCCATCTAAGGGAAAGCTTGATGAGGGAACCTCGACTGCCCTTAACTTGAGTGAACATAGACTAGAGAAGGAATAAATGCTCAGATCTAGTTGTTCTGGGTCTGAATTTTCAAGTCTACATCTCTGTCTTTCCAGTGCTTGTAGGAACAGCAAAATAAAGTGAAGGCAGTGGCCAGTTTTGTTAGGATAATAACAGTAGACCAATCATGATGGACAGTGCTCTCCTGAGGTCATGGTAATCGCTCCTGCTTATAGCACAACCGAATTTTGTCCCACAGTTAGTGGGAATGTTTGGGGAATTGATATTGTCTGGTTTTTTTAAAAATAGCTTGGCTGCACCCAGCTGTAAATCTTCTGTGGAACTACCAGTGGCATTTTGGGTTTGTGTGACTCATCTGGCAAGGGAGCATCTTGCAGAGAGGCATGAAACAAGTAATTTTGTGCAGTTGTGCATGTTCACGACTATGTCTTTTGGACATCTGCTTAGTGCATATTTCAAAACCTGCCTTACATATTCAAAACATTATACAGACATAACAATAATATCAACAGGGGTGGCTCTATCATAGAATCATAGAATAACCAGGTTGGAAGAGACCCACTGGATCATCGAGTCCAACCATTCCTATCAAACACTAAACCATGCCCCTCAGCACCTCGCCCACCCGTCCCTTAAACACCTCCAGGGAAGGTGAATCAACCACCTCCCTGGGCAGCCTGTTCCAGTGCCCAATGACCCTTTCTGTGAAAAATTTTTTTCTAACGTCCAGCCTAAACCTCCCCTGGTGGAGCTTGAGGCCATTCCCTCTCGTCCTGTCCCCTGTCACTTGGGAGAAGAGGCCAGCTCCCTCCTCTCTACAACCTCCTTTCAGGTAGTTGGAGAGAGCAATGAGGTCTCCCCTCAGCCTCCTCCAGGCTAAACACCCCCAGCTCTCTCAGCCGTTCCTTATAAGGCCTGTTCTCCAGCCCCTTCACCAGCCTCGTTGCTCTTCTCTGGACTCGCTCCAGAGCCTCAACATCCTTCTTGTGGTGAGGGGCCCAGAACTGAACACAATATTCAAGACGCAGTCTCACCAGTGCCGAGTACAGAGGGAGGATAACCTCCCTGGACCTGCTGGTCACACCGTGTCTGATCCAAGCCAAGATGCCCTTGGCCTTCTTGGCCACCTGGGCACACTGCTGGCTCATGTTCAGTCGCTGTCAACCAACACCCCCAGGTCCCTCTCCTCCAGGCAGCTTTCTAGACAGACTTCTCCCAGTCTGTAGCTGCATAGGGTTGTTGTGCCCCAAGTGCAGGACCTGGCATTTGGCCTTGTTAAACCTCATGCCATTGGACTCAGCCCAGCGGTCCAGCCTGTCCAGATCCCTTTGCAGAGCTTCTCTACCCTCCAGCAGATCAACACTTCCACCCAGCTTAGTGTCGTCTGCAAACTTGCTAAGGGTGCACTCGATGCCTTCATCCAGGTCATTGATAAAGACATTGAACAGGGCTGGACCCAGCACTGAGCCTTGGGGTACTAAATGGGCTCTAAATGAGTGGGAATTATTCCTCCTCTATTTCTATTTTTTGTGAAAAAGGTTGCAATTTATCTCTCCATAGCATGCAAAGCAGCTAAGTCGCACAGCTGTCTGTGTGCCCGCCTGGAGGTATTCAGGCCAAGACATAGCAAATATTTCCTGTGCTTTAAACAACAATCAACATTGCCCCATCTACACCCCTGCAGAAACTTTAAAAAACAGCTGCTCTCTTGCAGGAAACTCTGTTTAAAGACAGTGCTCAAAGGTTTTCAAAGCATCTGTGCATCAAAGAGACTAGGCCCGATTTAGAATTAAATTGTTGGATAAATACAGGAGGAGAACTATAGAATATGCATTACATCAAATTTTAGGCTGAAATCTGATTCAGTTTCTGAGTTATTTAGGTTCTTGTGATGTTTTACTTCTCTGGTCTGAAGTTTCACAAATGTTCTGTATTTCTATTCCTTTGTTTATTCATCATTAATGCCAGGTTGATGAAAACAACATTTTGATTGCTCATTGTTCATCTGCTCCAGCTTCTAATTTCCCCTCTCTAATCCTACTGAAAGCTGTTAAAAACTTTGAAGAATAATAGTAATCCAAATAATCTCCAGGGAGTTGCTTGAGATTTATACTGACACAAGAAAAGCTAAATTTGGCTCATAGGTCTTGAATGAAGTTAACTTATAAGAAACTGCTAAGAAAGTGGTGCCATTTCCCCAGAGGTGAATAGAAGAATAAACTGCAGTCAGATAGTACTACCCTGAATCCTCTGCCCACTGAAATTGCTTCATCGCCATTGATCTGATGGACATTTCTTAAGAGCATAAAATTGATCTAAAACTTTGCTTGTCTAGAATTCTTTCTTGATCAGGGCTTCTACACCATTTCATGCAATCAAAAGTCAATGAAGTTAAGACATGCTTCTGAACAGGCCCCGTTACTCTACTTCCCCACATCATAATTTTGTGTATAATTTGTTGGTATAGTGGCTGCTATCTGTTTCCTGCAGTGATTCCTTTGTGCCCAGCGTATCTGGGATTGCCTCTAATGGCTGGGTCCATTCTTTGCTCCCCTCTCCAGATCGTCCATGACAACTACGTCCTCTACGTATTTGCACCCAATCGTGAAAGTCGGCAGAGATGGGTCTTTACGCTGAAGGAAGGTAATAAACCCCCTGCCCCCACCTCATTGTTGAAGTTACTTGTCCCAGACAGTTTTCTCACAAGCTATAATGCAGAGAAATGTGCAAGAGGAGTCGAGTTCTTATATCTAAGCATGCACAGTGGTAATGGGGAATGAGGTTATGACATCAACTTGCCTGCAAATCTGGCAGGTGCTTTTTCAGCAGCAGTGGAAAATTTGGACATGGAATGTTTTATTAGCCTCTTTCTAGGATAAACTGTTAATATGTTACTGTGATTTGAGGTTACTTATTCAGGAAGAGATGAGGATTTTTATATGGCTAATTGAATTATTTTACAAATTAATAGAATATAGAAGGTAGAAGGCATTTCAGCTTTTATTAACAGATTTTTTGTTTAGATGCAACCTTCTTAGAGAATCATGATTATTAAGAAACATTTTGTGGGTAGCATTCATTTCCTGTTCACGTCCTGAATTGCACTGTGGTTCACTGCCATGGTTCTGAAGTGAAGGCGCAATAACTAACCAATGCAGGCAGAAATAAACCATAATATTTGACACAAGGAAGCTGTTACCTAGTTACACGAAAATTGCACCAGGCTTCCGTCATAGCTTTTTCCTGCTTTATAACACCAGCTGCTGTGTTCTTCATTCTGAAACCATGGTACTTGATTGAGGTATTAGTAAGTTCATGCACTTACTCTTGCAACCAGTTATTCTCCTTCTGGAGTGCACCTGCTCCAAGCTTCTGCTTTATCACCTCTTCTCATTCAACATTTTGAGATTGTCCCCTCACTTGGACAGTTTGTATAGTCTCTTCAAACAGGCCAGCAGAAATTTTTTGTTCTTTTTAGGAAAATTTTTATTATAGATAGAGAGACCAAACTTCAAGAAGGACCTTTAATTACGCATACAGACATTCAAGACTGGTATTCACATGTGCAAAAAGAGTTTAGTGCCGGTGAATCCCAGCTTGTATAGCTCCTTCTGGACATCGTGACAAAGCAGCAAGTGTCCATGACCATACATACTGTAGAGCTGTAGTCTTTCATGGGAATTATCAAGATATAGACTCATATCATCAGGATACAGGACCTTACTTCTGTGGTTTAGTGCTTATCAGTTTCAAGAGAGATTCACTAAGGCAGGACTTTCTTTTCCCAAAATAGAGTTATGGGCTCCTTCACCAGCAAGAAGGCTACTCCTCCACATCAATGGTGGCATTCATTCCTTTTAGGGGAAAGAAAACCATTAATGAAGGAGGATGATAATATTCACCAATGCTTGGTTTGAAAATAATAAGCAGCTTCTTTGAAGTGCAGTTTATTTCCAATTAGTTCTAAATATCTTTCAGAACTGATGTGGATGCAAATAAACATATTTCCCCCACACACTCCCTTTTTCTTCCCCTAACATTTTCCAGAAACCAGAAACAACAACAATTTGGTTGCAAAGTGTCATCCAGATTTTTGGATTGATGGCAAGTGGAGATGCTGTACACAGACAGAGAAGATGGCACCTGGCTGTGTGGAGTATGACCCCACCAAAAATGGTATGCGATTTGTATAAGACCATCCTGACCTTGAAAATATTTGTTCCTAGCAAAGTAGAGGACCAAATCTGCCTTATGCAGAACATCGAAGAATATCTTGCTACGTTTTCATGAAGAAACATGTTGCTGGCTTCTTGGGACACTCCTTATTCTGTCTTACCTTTTACTATGTATGGCATTCTTTATTTTGAAGCACCTTTACCTCTGTGAAATGCTTGTTGCTGACTTTGGAGGAGGTGGAGAACTAAGAACTTGATCAACTGTCCTCACTCAATAAGCCATAACAACTTTGTTTAGATATATGTATTCAATCCTGTGTTTATTTTGCCCTAACTGTGTTTTCTCTGTGGATTCAATGGCCGAGTGTAGACTTTACTTTGTGTTCTGAAAAAGCATGTATGTTTTTCCCTTTTATCTGGATGATTCCTTAAGTAACCTGTACCCCAGGTTCAAACCCGTGCTGTGTGGCTGAGAGTCACTGTGTAGGTGCAGGCTATTGGCACATCTTACTCTGAAAGACCAAAGCTTGCTCTCCGCTGGTTTTGTATCATCTTTATCAATTCATTACCTTGGTGGTTTCTCACCTGGTTTTGTCCAGATCTATTTCAAATTAGTTTTCTTGATTCCATTTCAGCCTCAAAGAAGCCTCTTCCCCCCACTCCTGAGGATAACTGGGTGAGTACAGTGAGACACACTAAGCTGTCCATTTAGTGCCCCGTGTGTTTAACTAGCAGCAGTGAAAATGTCCTCATTAAGGTTCATCACAGTGCAGTGACCTAGAATATCACCTGTGCTAACATTGCCCAGGCTTTTCTCTTACCTTTCCATATATTTCTATAAGCTATAAATTAGCATCATCCCACTAGAATTAGGTTCAGTCCTGCAAAGACATCTTGGTTTCACAAATAGCTTTCCAATGATGAGTGAAGCTTTAGCTCTGGGGTGAGTTTTTTTCTTTCAGTCTATATAACAAGGGAAAGTGAGGAGGTAGGAGGGATACGAGAAAAGCTGCTGTAAAGATGAAAAGAGAAGCCATTTGTGGATGGGACAAATTGTCATCAGGAGAAGGGAGAAGCAGGGTGGTTGTTAGGGCTGGTGCCTTACTGGAGAGCAGCAGGACATTGGGACAGTCTCATTAGGGAGACCATGGTGATTTTGTCACTGGAGGTTTTTCAAGAGAAGTTTAGGAAACATCTGTGAAGAATAGATCCAGCAGAGGTAATCCTGCCCTAAGAAGGAGTAGAAAGCTATTTTCTGTGCAACTGAAATTTTTACATGAAATTCATTGCTTGGAAGTGCTAAATACTCTCGTGTTGTCAACATACCCCACTAGATGCCCTGGGGTGCATTCCTAGCTTTGAGACTTTTGAACTCAGAAGATACTATTGCCACCAGGGAAACAGCATTTTAGAGAGAATGCCATCGGTATTTATGAATATGAATTTGATCAGCCTTTTTCCTAATTTGTGCAGAAATTGTTGCTAGACCCAAGGGAAGCCTTAGTCATAGCCATATATGACTATGAAGCCCAGAATCCACAGGAGCTGACGTTACAGTATAATGAAGAATATTATGTGATTGATAGCTCTGAGGAACATTGGTGGCTGATTCAAGATAAGAATGGGTAAGTCCAGTTTTGGCAGCCTGTTTACAAATCCTTTCTAAATCCAGTTTGTTCTTCCATTAAAATATATGCTGATGTCTAGTACAACTTTTGTGAAGCATCTTCTGACATACAGGAAAAGAGAGGTGGAGGGCTATTTATGGTAATTTTTTCCCCCTTCAATGTTGCTTGTATCTGAAAGTTAATTTAAAAAAAAAATAAATAAAAAGTCCTTAGCTGAGTTTGATATTTTCTGTCATACACATAAGGGAAAAACTGTGAAAAATCTTGAAATTCTCCAAGTTTAGAGATGCAATTAGGAATTTCCTTCTCCCAATAACCCTAAAAAGTACATAACAATCACCGTTTCATTCATGCAAAGAGCAAGCAAACCTTTCAGGGCTGACTCCCACAGATGCAGAGAAAATCCTGTCTAGCATGCTCACACCATGTCACGTTTTAACAGGCATGAGGGCTATGTGCCGAGTAGCTACCTGGTGGAAAAATCACCCGACAATCTGCAAATATATGAGTAAGTTGTGCCTATGTTTTTCTTGTGCCCTGGATTTGTTATAGTAGCTGCAAGCCTCTGATGTTCCTGTCCCACACACTCGATTCAGAGGCTTTTCAGCAGAAACTTTAACAGCTTAGAAATGCTGACTGGGAATCTTTTCATGTTTTCAGGTGGTACAATAAGAACATCAGCAGAAGCAAAGCAGAAACACTCCTCAAGGATGAGGTAAACATGCAGGGTGGATGGGCAATAATAATTAATTAATGACAAATGAGAAGAAGCCTGCAAGGGATCCTTTGTGTAAGAGAGAGCTGCACTCAGGGATCCTGCTGTGTTGCTGTCCTTGGCTGCTTTTAGTGTGCAATGCAAAATAAAGGACCACTAGCAACTCCCCTTCCTTCCATGGCATCTGAGTGTGGGCAGAAAGCTGTGTCATCCTTCTTCAGTCAAACACATCAATAACTAGGGCTGATGAAAAAACACGGTTTCAGAACACCGTGTCAACTGAAAACTGTGATTTTAGCTTATCTTTTCTTCCTCTGCAAGGAGGCCTGTGAATGCCAGTAGTTCTGACAATCTAACCAATCTCGTGCTGAACTATTTTGGATGAAAGCCAAAAGAATGGGTTTGGGTTTGGGTTTTTTTTTCCAGTTTTGTGTGTGTCTGTGTGCATGTGAGCATGCACCTTCAGTTTTTCAGTTGAGCCAGTTTTCCAGTGAAGACTGTAGTGAAAATAGAAAGAATAAACTGCTTCACATTTTCCACACAAACACAACCTTAGTTTTTAAGTCAGCTCTTACACTAACAGGGGACTTGAATAAAGTGTTGTTTCTTGGAATTATAGTATTTTAGGGAAATAAAAGCATTTTACATGTTTTTAAAAATTCTTATCCTTCTTGTAAGCTTCTCTGGGATGTGTCCACACATGGTTTAGTGATCTTATCCTTTCTTTTGGTCTGGACAGATCTGTACCCTGAAAGTCAGTAGTTGATAAGCAAAGGATGCAGTGTTGGCCCCTGTATTCTCCAGGAGATGAATCAATCTTTTGGGAAGGTGGGAAGGAGGCCGAGGCAGGGTGCCCTTGGTGGATGAGGTTTGCAGCAAGTGCTGTAGATGATAGAGGAAAGTGGAGGAAATCTACCATGTAAACCAAAGGAGGGAGCAAAATCATCAGGCACTTTGGATGCCAGATGAAAAGCATCTTTATGTGCAAACAGAAGAAAAATATGTTTTTTTATTATCATTATATAGGTCAGGATAGCACATTATGTCCAAACAGTTATGTTAAATCTTCTCCTATGTCATCTGCTTGGCCCTGCAGGATCGGCCTATGATACATTTTAGCACTTAGATAAGTAGAAAACAATTACAGCAAAAAATGAAAAAGGAAAATTGTTCTTTGAGTGCCAGAATGGAGGAAGCCTGATTTTCCTACACATTTATATTCAGACACTGGATAACTGGGTAACTATGACATGATAGGATCTTGTCCAAGCTTTTCCCATTTCTGGTACATTGGTAAATGATCTTTCTTACCCTTCCATATGGATTCTCTCATGTTGAATAATTTGTACACTCATTCTGTAGCTAATCTCTCAGTGAAGGGCACTCAAAGGGGTTTGCCTTTCCACTTGGCTGTCCATTTCACTAAACTTCTGTAAAATTAATAACACCAATATTTTGTCAGATAAGGTTGAAAGTAATCAGTGGATTCAAAATTTCTAGAGGGGAGGCTTAGAGGGACAGAGAGACACACACTTCCGTACCCACACATACTCAGCACGAGCGTATAAGTCTCATTTCCTCAGGAAACTGAGCTAAAAATACATAGCACCCCAGAAAGATCAGCTGGGTGTACCTGCAGGCTCTGGGTACCCATCACAGTCACGCATGGAACAGACGAAGCTCTGCTGGTTGGGTAGTGGCTCAGTTTTTCCCTACATTTTTAGCACATTATCATGACAGAGCATAGACAGGGCTGAAATGAGCAAAGCTTTGCCCCCAGCCTGCTTCTTTTTTTTCCTTTATGTATCTAACCAGTTTTCTCTCCTTTGTTGCTGTTACAGGGTAGAGAAGGTGCCTTCATGGTGAGAGATTCGAGACAGCCTGGCATGTACACAGTCTCTGTTTTCACCAAAGCATTAAGGTACAGCTGAGCTCAGCAGCTTTTCGCATCAGTTACATCAATGAAATGACTTCTATGAGAGTGTAATCTCTGTAGCTGTTTTGGCATTATAAAGAGAGAGCAGAAGGCTTATGAAAATTAGAGAGGAAAACACTTCCAAAAAAGGCAGAAGAGATAGCTGCCATTCGCAGAGTGTATTAAAGGCTCACTTCTCCCTGCATCTATATATGTTTCTATAAATAGTCCCTTAGACATCGCTGGGGTTGTAATTTTGGTGAAATTGTCCCTTCAGATCAAGTGTTGGTAGGACCAACATAGACTACACGCTGGACTCATCAGGGGTAGGTAATACAAAACTAGTGAAAGAGTTTGGGTGATAGGACAGAAAGTTTTCTTTCAGAAAGAAGAGGCAGAGAAAGTTAGTACTGAATCTGCTCTTATAAGGAAACCTCAGCCTTTCTAGAGATGAGACCATCTACAAGCGAGAGGGAGAACATACAAGTACACAGCAAGTTAACAATTGCAGCTCACTCCTTGGTCCTCTCCTATTTGTTCTGCTGAGAGAGCTGGGGTTGTTTAGCCTAGAGAAGAGGAGGCTGAGGGGAGACCTCATTGCTCTCTATAACTACCTGAAGGGAGGTTGTAGAGAGGAGGGTGCTGGCCTCTTCTCCCAGGTGACGGGGGACAGGACGAGAGGGAATGGCCTCAAGCTCCACCAGGGGAGATTTAGGCTGAACATTAGGAAAAAATTTTTCACAGAAAGCGTCATTGGGCACTGGAACAGGCTGCCCAGGGAGGTGGTTGATTCACCTTCCCTGGAAGTGTTTAAGGCACGGGTGGACAAGGTGCTGAGGGGCATGGTTTAGTGTTTGATAGGAATGGTTGGACTCGATGATCCGGTGGGTCTCTTCCAACCTGGTTATTCTATGATTCTATGATTCTATGATTTTCCCATGGCTCCCTCGCTCCTATTCCATTTATACCCCACATTTCTGTCTTTATTTTTGCAACCTAGCTTTCCTCAAAGAAAACCTCTTCTTTTTCAGCACAGATAACAATCCCGTTATAAAGCATTATCACATCAACGAGACAACTGACTTTCCCAAGCGGTATTACTTGGCAGAAAAGCATGTGTTTGACTGCATCCCTGACCTCATCAACTACCACCAGCACAACGCAGGAGGTGAGTGAAGGCTGGTGCTCACCAGGGAAGTTTTTGTTTTACATTGCAGCCAGGTGACTCTTTTAACGAAGGCTCCCAAACCCTCTGTCCTTACAATAAAATGTTAAATGGTATCACCTTTCCTTCCACTTACCGTGGCACTTGGATGGCAGGAAAATTATCAACTTATGCCAGCCTCCAGCATTGCACCTTCATTCTGGTCAACCAGACGGCTGACTACGACCAGCACAGTTGTTGTAATGACATACTATAGAGACTCCTTTCATTCTTGGGAGCCTGTGGGGGTATGTCACCACTGCCAGACCAAACTATCTGTTTCAGCTGCACCGCAGGGCCTTCTTGCCCAGAAGACGATAAATCCCCAGCCCTTGAATTGACACAAAGTTAGGGACATGGATAGGGTCCACGGCTAGACATGGGAGTCACCAAAGATTCCTATTCCTGCAGTCCAGGGAAAACCTGGGCTTCAAAAATACCCTGTAAGTAAAAGTTATAATTTGGAATTTTATTAGAGACCCACAGCTCACATTTGCTGACAGATGGAAAACAAGAAATAAGCTGAAACTACTAAGAATTGACAGGCAGGAAATTGCAGTCTGAATAGAGGTTCAGCTGCCCTCAAGTGGAGCTGAAAACTTAGTACATTAAATCTGCTTCAAGACTCCAGAGCTTTCTGAGGAAGTGACAGCCACACTGTGACAATAACTGGAACCCACCTTTTCATCTGTTATTCAGGTCTTGTCACTCGTTTGCGGTATGCAGTCTCTTCTTGGAGGAAAAACGCCCCGATCACTGCAGGGCTCAGCTACGGTACAGTACTGTCATCACTATATGGGAATCGCACTTCTCACTGGTCACTTGGGTGATCCTGAATATCACCATGGATATTGATGAACATTCATGCAACTGCCACCAAAATAAATAGCTTTCTTCATATCTTTGCACTATTCACTAGATTGTCATCTTTGTCATTGCCATTGATAAATGAATGAGTCACACAGTGTCTTGAGGGAGGTGTTGAGAACTCCAGGGTCTCAATGAAGTTGACATTATGTACTAAAATGTATGCTGAACAAAGGTGATGGAAATAGGACCATAGCATAATTTGATGAAAGCTGAGTCCCTCATGAAAGATGCCTCCGTTTGTGTATTGTTGTCTACAGAATTTTGCAGGTATCGTCTTTATTGTAATTCTTGGAGACACTGAAGAAACTCAAAACCATGTTGTGCTCAGTAGTGCACATATGCACGGTAGAAAAAATGCTCCCTGAAGAACTGGATAGACCAGACAAGTAGGGAAAGAAAATGTTATTGTTCTTACTCTTGAACGTGACCTGCAGCATGGACTAGTCACATGCACTACCAAAGGTCAGACAGACAATTTGAGGGAGAGCCAGCAAGTCTCACTCTGAATCCTGCCTCAATGTTTAACCCACAAAAGCTTTTTGTTTGACATTTTACTGCTAGGTCCTTACTCTTTCTCCCTTACAATTAACAGGAAAATTGGTCATTAACCCCTCTGAGCTCACCCGTGTTCAGGAAATTGGCAGTGGTCAGTTTGGGGTCGTCTACCTTGGCTACTTGCTGGAGAAGACAAAAGTAGCTATAAAGACCATTCGTGAAGGAGCAATGTCTGAAGAGGATTTCCTCGAGGAAGCTAAAGTCTTGATGTAAGCAGTAGATTCACCAAGAAAGTCAGACCCTATAAAATTGATGAGACTGGACCAAAGATAATGTTCAGGAATATGAATGGGGAATTTAAACTTGGGCTATCTATTATGTATCTAAATATAATATAGACAGACCAGTGAGCTCTGGTGGTTACAAAGGAGGGCAATGCAAAATGTAGGTGAATTACTGTTCTTCTAAATCTACCGATATCAAGAATGGCCTTCCAGCTCTCTGCTGTTCTGGAAACAGTGTTAGTTGATGCTGTGTTTTAGAGAGCAAACTGCTTTTTATAAAAAATAATTAGATAGAGAACTCTCTTAGAATTTGAGGGAAATTGTATTGAAAAACCTTACCTGCAAATTTCTTTTTTGCTTTGCACAACTGAAAATATTTCTCTTTGGTTTTACTGTCTGTTTGTATTTTTTCACATTTCCCTCCCTTCAAAATAGAGAGAAATTTTTTGTTTGTTTGTTTGATTGGATGATTTTCCATGCTGAAAAGTCTTTTGGTGACCTTTGCCATTAAAATGAGAGGATATTTAGTGCTACATGATGTTAGATTTGGTTTACACATTTTCTTCTTTCTGCTTTCATAGTTGGCCTTGGCAGAGAAATGCAGCAAGGTGACATAGGCAGCTATATGTAAAACTCGCTGTAAGGTTAGAAGGCACTGTGCCTGGTTCAGCCTGTTTTCCACCTTCTCCCTGTCCCACAGGAAGCTGTCTCACCCCAAGCTAGTCCAGCTTTATGGTGTGTGCTTTGAGAGCACTCCCATATGCCTGGTTTTTGAGTTCATGGAGAACGGCTGCTTGTCCGACTACCTCAGAAGCCAGCGGGGCAGTTTTTCAAAGGAAACCCTGCTGGGGATGTGCCAAGATGTGTGCGAAGGAATGGCTTATCTGGAACAAAACTCCGTTATCCACAGAGACCTGGTAAGTTGGTCCCAGATAGGCTTTTCCTTTGCTCCAGCTGGGCTTTCCTTTGTGCTTTCTCCCTTCCTTAATTTCAGCTTTCACACTCCTCCTGCCTCTCTGTTGACAGGAGATCCAGTATAACCTATTGTAGAAGCAGGATCAATATTTTAGGGGGGAAAAAAGCATGTCCTGGAGCGCTGATTAATTTATTTCCCTTAACTGTGTTTGGGAGAGAAGAAATGAGGACATAAAGTTTGTCTTTCTTTTCTGAGTGGGTATTTTGCTCCCTGAGAGCCTCAGCTCCCACAGTTCACAGGGACTGACCACTCTTCATGTCTAAAATCAGCGAAGATGCCAAAAAGACCTGTTTTAACATATGCATAAACACACGCTGCTGATAAATTCTTCTAAATATGTGGTGTGCAATCAACCTGCTGCTCTTTTGTTAGGGGTGCAAGGACTGTGGGCAGCTGTGGATATTTTAGAGTCTTTATCTGCCCTTCCCGGGCAACAAGGGCTTGATGGTTGGACTGATGCTTGAACAGCTTTCTTGGCAACAGGAAAATTCTGGCTGTAGAATGTACAGAAAGCATGAATCATAGAATCATAGAATCATAGAATAACCAGGTTGGAAGAGACCCACTGGATCATCGAGTCCAACCATTCCTCAAGAGAACCTCAAAGTTTTCTCTCTTTGTATGATATGATGCAACTTTGATTCTCTTTTTTTTTAAGCACTATCTGCTCTGCCAGGATAAAAGCAAGTGAGTGGCTCTGCTAGTCTTTCAGTTCTGACCTTCTGCTTTTGCACCTTCTTTTCCTACAGGCCGCTAGGAACTGCCTGGTGGGGGAATCCCACGTGGTCAAAGTGTCTGACTTTGGGATGTCAAGGTAATATCACTGAGGCTGCACTCATTACATGCAGGGCTGTCATGGATCAGGGAATGGTATTCAGCACACCCTTTTTTTCCTTTTCCAGGATTGTTCTTGACGATCAGTACACCAGCTCCACAGGTACCAAGTTTCCAGTCAAGTGGTCTGCTCCAGAGGTTTTCTCCTACAGCAACTATAGCACCAAATCCGACGTTTGGTCATTTGGTAAGAATCTCTTGTCAGAATGGAAAAAAAAAATAAAAAAACACCAGCTCAGAAAAAAAAAATAGAGGCTCAGTCTTTAAGTAAACACCAAGGGTGTTTTGCCTTAATAATGGTTCAGGAAAGCAAGCCTAAATGATTTAAGTAAAAGTAAGGAAAGAATAGTAAACTACCTAGATACTTTGGAACACTGCAAGTACTGCAAATTTAACGTATTACACCTGTGCAATGCTATGTAATACTAAATAATGAACTCTATGACATGCTGATGTAACAGGAATGTCCAAGAAAAAGTTTAGGAGTCACTGACAAGATTATATATGGAAAGGAAAGACATTTAGGCACCTCACCTGTGTGTACATCGGTCCCGGGCACTGATGCTTCACTCAAACCCTCTGCCTTTCCAAGTTTGCTCTGCTGACTCCATTTGCTTTATGCCAATCTGAAAATATTATTTCACTGCTCACATTTTCTCACCTTATTTCCTGCTCCTTGATGCACTGTTTTATGATTTGCACGTGTTCTTTGGTCTCCCTTCCGTACCCTCATAGATAAAAAAACCATTGGGTTTTTTCCCCAAAGTCATCGGCACTGGAGACAACAAAGGCTACCCTCTGGCCTGCTGATCTGGCACACTCTGGCGCATCTCCAGCTAGCATGCAAATTGTGGCACTGCAGAATGAATCGGTGCAGTGTGCTGGGCACAGCACACAGTCAATGAGGTGCCACTCAGCTCCGGCCCCAGCAGTAAATAATGCAGGATTATAACCTTTGCTAGTCTGCATTTGTGAATTCTGGGCTTCCCTCTCCCTGTACTGTGCTCCACTGTGGTTGAAGTTGTGCATTCCTGTAATGGGGTACGAGCAGTGCAGTGGGAGCTGAGTGCTCAGACCCACACACCTCCTGCCTTCAATAACCAAACCCAGAGATGCTTCAGAGAGCACCTTTCCTCTCTCCATTCCCTGGCATGTGGAGGAGGCTGTCAGCACTCACCACATAATTCCAAGGGACAACATTTGCCAGTGAAGCCATCTCTGATGCCTCACAGCAAGTGGCAGTGACGTGGGGCGAGACGTTACTTTTTGGTAAGAATGTTCTTCTGCTTCACAAATCAGAAACTGGCTCTACACTAAGAGCCGGATGACTCCAAGAAGGGTGTTCACTTTGATTTACAGTCAAGCTATGCTGAGTGAAGCTGTTTCACTCCAGTTTTAGGGCTGAATGAAACACCAATGAGCATTGTTTGCATTGGTCAGTCCTTCATGAAATGTGCAGCCAGCAGTGTTGACCATCTGTCAGACTCGTTACCTCCCCATCCAGTGGGGTTTGTATAAGAGGATTTCTCTGGCATGTCATGGTCTTATGACTGTAAGAAGCTTTCTGCTTCACTACTCCTCGGCCCATTCATCTCTTCTGCAAGGCCTGAGACCCTGCTGTGCCTAGGAGAACAAAACGGGTGTGAGAAATATCCAGTGCAGGAATCTGCACCCTAGGGGAGTACCACTGCTTTGCTTATTCTTCAATAGAGCCAATATCATTGCTGAGGAGCTGTACTCTCTATGCATCTTCCTCTTTGAAGGATTCAAAGCTCAAAAGCAGGTATTATTCAGCAAAGTTGACTGTGGAATTACACAACTTTATTTCAGATCACTCTGCCTGTCTGTCTACCTTTTCTAATACAATGTGAGCACAGTTTACCAAGTCAGTCATATTAAGTGACTAAAGAAATTAACCTAATAATGACAGAGATGCCTTGTACTCACTCCAGAGCCTTTCTGATCTGGTGGCTTACTGTAACGTATACCACAGCCTTTTTTTGTCTTTGCTTGTCTCTCTTCAACCACACTAGAGAAGCATGAGTTTCTCTGCTGCTCTGAACAGTAATTATAGGAAAACATTTGACTATTTAGAAAAAGAGAAAAAATGTACTGCATTTGCATTCCCTTGAAATTCCACTGTTGTTGCATGTGAATTCATCCCAGTGAATCACACCACTTGAGACATTTTACAGACAAGGAGTTGCCAGTACTAAGGCTAAGCTGACAGAAATGGGGTAATTAATATTGCTTTCTTGCTCCTGAGTCTCACCAAAATGCATGCAAATTCTGGTTCAGAACACAATACAGGAGAGAACAGCAGTGACGTGTCTCTTGCATGTAATTAACCTGAATAAACAATAGATAAACTGAATCAGTGACAAAAAGGAGGTTCTTCTTCCCTTATTACACATCTGGATGATATACATGCACAAGCATTCCCTCTTCACAGTTTAGGAGAAGATACACGACACTGCTTTCTGACACACAATGCACTTAGACTTCATTTGACTCATCGGGAAAGAAGTCCCTGTCATGCTAGACTGTCATAAAGTAGGATGCAGAGAAGTCAAACTTGCAGTAATCAGACTGGTACTTTCCACACAGTCCAGCGCCCAGCAGAGATCCCAGCAGGTATCCTCAAGTTGTACATCTGTGTTAGGGCCTGATTTTTCACATATGTACTGAGTATCCGAATGAAAATGCCTTTTCAAGTAATAGGCACCAATGTGGAGCTGCAGAGAAGAGCAGGTGGAAAGTGGCCATGAGCCTGATGAAGATTTTATTTGTTTCTTTGTGATTTTTCTCATTTGTTTACTTTAGGAGTGCTGATGTGGGAGGTCTTCAGTGAAGGTAAAATCCCATATGAGAATCGCACCAATGCAGAAGTGGTAGAAGAAATCTATGCAGGATTTCGGCTCTACAAACCCAAGCTGGCCTCCAAGGCAATTTATGAGGTCATGAGCCACTGCTGGAGGATGGTTAGTATTGTAACGGGAGAGCCCTAGTTCCCAAAGACAAGAGCTCTCTTCTTTGCTTTTGGGAGGAGAGGGTATACACTTCACATGCTAACACAAGATAAAATCCTGGAGGTGAAGCACTTTGTAGCTTTCATCTGCACCAGCAAATTCTAGGCTCTTTGCCTTTATTTAAGCTGCTGTTTCAAGAATGCGTTGACTTGTCTAAGAAGTCTATGTAGTGCACATAACTAAAGTTAATTCAATAGTTCTCTTCCTAAGAAAGCTGCAGATCTGTGGGGCTGAGGTTTAAAAGCAATGGCAAAAAATGACAGCCAACCCATTACAAGGTATTTTATGTCCATTAGGCAAAATTCACTGCTAGTAGAAAAGAAATGTTCCGTAGAAGGGAGCTCATTCTTCCATTGACATTTTCTCTATAACAATAGAGAGTATTTTTGTCAATACTCAGTTTCTCCACAAGGTTTTCCTTCCTAACCTTGCCATTGATCTCAAACTGACAATAACATTCTTCTTTTCTCTTCTCTTCCCTGCCCAGAGGAAAGATGACCGGCCACCCTTTTCTGCTCTGCTATACCAGCTGAGTGAAATCTCTGAGTTTGACCTGTAGTCACTAAGCAAAGCTAAAGGAGTCCTGAGAGGGCAGATGGCTGGATTTTCCCCACATGAAGCATTAACAGGAATCCTCTCACCATAGACACTTCCCACATGCCTGGGTTCTAGGAGAGGGCAGAAGCTGGTACTCCTAGACAGACAAGACATCCTTAGGTCTTCCAGAGCTCAGACAGACATAGGCTTTGGTTTGGCCAAGAACATGATTTGCAACTTGCAAGCAGACGCAGCGACAGAGCACTGAGTCCTAAACCACACAATCCAGCAAGTTTACTGTTCCTGAAGATATAACCTCAAAAATAAGAGATATGACATTGCTATTCCACTTCTGTGAACTCCCAAATTAAGGTCTTCCCTGGGGAAAATAACTCTGTCTTTAACTGAGGAGGAACATTTAGACATTTCCATGGTGCTTTAATTCAGAGCAAGCTGGACATGAAAGCTCTGCACCAGAATAAGCCTGGGATGCCCAGGAACAGGCTGATTTAGTGACTGTAATTCTGATGCTGACATTTCAAGGTGGTTTTGTTCATGTTTGCATGGTTTTCTGGGAAACTGGCATACAGGATTCTGTTACTCAGTAAACTGAAGAGATGTCTGCATGTGCATGTGTGTTTGTAACCATGGAAGAGAAAAAACAACACATTGAAGAGTCTTGAAATTCTCTGAAATTGCATTGTATAGTGAGGTGGAAAATTCTTGGAGGGAGGAAGTTAAAGCTGAAAATTAGTATTGGTTTTAGACTGTATTCAGTCTTTCTACATCAGAAGATAAATCCATCTGGTTTCTTTGAATGGCGTATGGAGGACTGAGCAGTGCAGAGTGCTATATGTCTCCAGCCCAGGACAAGACAAGATCTCAGGATCTGATTAACTGTGAAAGGCACAGGTACCTATTCCTGAACTAGCATGTTGGGAAAAAGAGGAGCTAGAGGGCTTGGATGGGTAGCCACGAGGACGAAACGTGCAGACCATGTGCTCAGTGCACCAGTGATACTGAGAAGAGTTTTCTCCTACTTCAAAGTGTAAATGAATCACCACGAGACTTCTCCATCCCTTCTGTGAACAAACTGGTGCATCCTCTGGGGACTGATCAAAGCAAACATCCTATGCGAATGGACTGCCTGGGTACTAACTCCACAAAGAGTTCCATGTTATATGGTGACAGCAGAAGAAGGTATAAACAACATCCATCTCCTGGTACTTCAGTGCCAACCTACTTTTTCACTGAAAGAGAGACACTGCTTTGATGTAACTGACATCAAAACAAAGGTGTGGGTGTTATTGTCCTGCAGAACTTGTAAATAAGATCAGGACTTTCTGCTTAGCATTAACAATGCCTAGAGAAGTCAAGAGGACTCACAGGTGATATGTGCATATATGCAGTATTTTTTGATGCTTCTCTGTTTGGGCAGGTGATAACATAAGTAAACCTTACATACAGCAGTTTACAAAAATTTTGAGGTGCAAATTTCCAGCAGCAATCTCTCCTGTCATTACACAAGTCAAGTTCAAATATGTTTGCCAACAAAAATGGAACAAGGAAATACTGTAATCCCATGATCTCACATATCCGGAGTCAAACTATTTCTTCATAGAAAGAGGCTTAATGTTTTAGTATTTTTCAGAGCCCTGGTTCTAGGGTGGCTATTAGGAGCCAGAATATCTTTTCAGGTCTGTGGATACAGGCAAGGACATCAGTTTCCATCTTATAGATCTTCCCACTTTGCTTTGATACCACTTTATTTTCTTTTGATTACTCCTACAAATACCATGCAGAATGACTCTCCCAGGCAAGGAGAATCCTAACATTCAGACCGGAGGTTGTCAATCCTAAATGCAGGATCAGAGTGCTATCTTCAAGTCGTGTCTGCTGGCAAAATCTCCTGGTAGTCTGAACCAATATGTAGAATACGAGCACCTATAAATAGACTTCGAACTTTTGCCTACAGTGACTTTAAGCTAGGGTTCTCTTTGCCGCTCTCATCCTTTAGTCTGAGTAGGCCTGCTGTCACATTCTAGTGATGCTAAATTTGGTATTTAGCCAGTGCAGTTTTCAGTAGCCCCAAGGAAGTGAAGCTACATATATGGTTGGACTCGATGATCCGGTGGGTCTCTTCCAACCTGGTTATTCTATGATTCTATGATTCTGATATCTAGAGCTGAATTTGAGAACAACTGGCCATAACGCTGTCTTCTCCCCTTCTCGATTGCACTTAGACAAACTTACAACCACAGGATACTCTGAAACTATTCTTCCATGAGCACAGAGACTCCATGGCAGGGGTATCTGCAGGCTCACAAAGCTTCTGGCTTGCAGCCCCCTCCATCCTGAGAGGAACCAGGGGTCTATTGAGCCTAAGGAGGTTGCTACTAAGCAGCAGCAATATTGCTCCGCTAGAGAATGTTTCTGAGATTATATTTATGTTTAGATGAAATAAATGTAATATTTATTAGCTAGAGAGTGTTGCACAAAATAATATTGTGATGTTTTATGTTCAGTTTTCTTTTGCAGCATTTCTATGTATACAATACGTATTTTTACTAAAAATAAAATTGCTGAGTCCCAGCTGTGGCTCTCATTATGTGGTAGCAAAAAATGCCAAAAACATCCTCATGCTCTTATAACCATGAGCTTGCTCTTCCTCCAAATCCTCCCCACCAAGAAGCAAGCAGACTTCTGGCTTTCTGAAATATCTCTGCTCTGCAGAACTATGGCTGTGGCCTGGGGTTAGTTAGATTATGTGCTGGGCTTATGGGGGTAGGAATTATTCAGGATCTTTGCAAATTGGGTCATTTACTATATGAACACATAGATGTTTTAAGTCTAAACATCCATTGTGGTGGCTTGAAATTCTCTGAATCTTCATAAAATATTTAAGGATATTTCCCCACAATTATTTACATGGGACTTCACAAATCTCAAAAGGCCAGTGCCCTGTTGTGGTAACTGCATGATACCAACACACTGTAACACAGTCTTCTCCCATCACAGCAGTTTCCATGGCAAGTCTACCTCTGTGCTCTTCACGTGGCTTAACTAGAAACATTTCCCGCAAAGCAGAGGTGAGTCAGCGGTCTTCTGTCACAAAGCGAATAACCTTTCTCTGAATACCCCTTCCCTGACTCCTTGGAGAGTATTTGAAATGTACTCAGTGGGTACATGGCTCTGCCTGGGTTGCACACTTGACCAGAGCTGAGGCCAAGAGCGGTCTCAGCACATCCCAACCTGCTGCTGCAATGGCCAAGCTCTGGCACAGCCAGGCTGGCATCCCAGCTAGGAAAAGGCAGTCAAGCAATAACCTCACCCAGAAAGAGCCACCAGTGCTTCTCAGATGAGACCACAAGCTGGAGTGCAGCACTGTTAGCCATGAAAAGCTTTCTCCTGGGCAAGTGTTGGTCACCCTGGGGAAGTGGAGGTTGTGGGTGCCTGTTCCAGTGGGTAATTACCTTAAATCCAGCCTGGAAAAGATTTAGAATTTCCTGAAGCATTTTTTAATGAACATGTTCCTGTGTATTTGGTTTTGTCCCCTCTGCGCTCGACAGCATGGCAGGATTCAGGTGGATGGCCCTGCTAAATCTCACGTGGCAGTTATTTAATTTTTGTGTGTATTCTTCTGTTCATCTCAACCTCACCTTCATGTTACCTTCCCCCTCCACAGATAACCAGCTGATGCAGATATTCCCATGTCTGCAGCTGTATGGGGCCTGCTCCTTGCTGCCATTCTTCCCAGCCTGCAGAGAGAGCTGCAAGGCAAACACAGAGAAGCTCGTTCTATTATTCTATGATCTAAGACAACCTAGAGTACAAGATTAAAATAATATCATAATATTCATGTAATTCCCGTCTCCTTGAGCCTGGCTGATAATGGGAACAAATTAAGCAGTGCAAAAAGGGTCCCCGCGAGTTTTCACTGCCACGGTTTTCTTCAGCTGACCTTGTTTCACCTGTGACCTCAGAGCAATATTAGCTGTTAAATCTTCCGGATTTGCAGGAACAATGCTCATTTGCTGATTTCTTTTGACAAGCAATAGATAATAAAAAGTGAAATGATGGCTACAAAATGTCCCAGTTAAAAAGTGAGATAGAAAAAATACCACGCAGGGAAGGCGAAGATTCTACTCACAGAAACACTACTAATAGATATTTTCAGGTATGCTCTTGTCCATTAAAACAACAATCATTTCCAAGACTGTCCTCCTGCTTTTGTAGTTTGCAAACCCTCAGCCCGTGGCATCCACCCAACCTGTGGCAGCAGAGCCACAGTGTAAACCTGGTGTCCAAACTTCCTTATGGAGCCAACAAACCCACGGGAAGCAAACTCAGCTCTATATCAGCATGGGCAGCTGCCTCTAAGGAATCCAGAGGGTTCTAATCTCTAATCCCCAAAGGGCCAGGTGGCAGTGCATTTTTAGCATTGGCTGATCCTCAGGAAAGAGACGCTGCCAGGGCTACCAAGGAAATATATCTAAGCCTGTATCTAGACCTTCAACCGTCTTTGGGTATCCACCAATGCCTTCCAACAAACAGACAGCAGCAGCAGAAGCCGAGGGCTGCAGGAAAGCGAATGAAGGCCCTGTGCAGGGTTCCCATCAATCACCATGAGGTTATATTCCTGTGAAAGCTGCAAGAGGTTTAGATTTCATAGCTGATCTGAAGAGCTGTATTGGAGCATGAGCAGAAAGACTGGAAACTTGCTCCTGAAGAAATGCCAAAAGGAAGATCTTTGGGATACGGTGCCGACTCTGAAGAGGCTTGGAGCTCTGAGCAAACGCATTGACGACTGATTTTGGTCCCTTACAAGCTCTGTGATCCAAGGCTTTATATGCAGTCCATAAACAGGGCTTTTGTTACTATGGCAGTTAAAACCCAAGCATGGTACAGGTCCTCGGGGGGAAGAGAGGCTGAATACCTGAGACCCAGCAGGCGCAGCAGCGGGGAGATGGAGAACCCCAGCCTGCTCTACCCTCTCGGGGACCCAAACGGGTTCACCCAGCGTCGAGCCCGGACCCCCCACAAGCACCGAGGGGGGCGGTGGTCCCCTCCTTCCCCACCGCTGCCGCTCTGCCGCCCCCCTCCCAGCCTTCACCCCCGCGGCGGGGAGGGATGCGGGATGCGGGATGCGGGATGCGCTCCCGCTGCGCATCCCCCGCGCTGCCCGGGGGAGGAGCCGCGGGGCCGGGGCTCCCCCCTGCCGCCGCGCGGAGGGGCCGGCGGAGAGCCGCGGAAGTGCACTTGCTGCAGCCATTTCCTGCTCTTTGTGCGGGCGGCGCGGAGCATCCCGCGGCGCGGAGCATCGCATCCCGCGGCTCGGCAGGTGAGCGGCGCGGCGGCGGGGCGCGCAGCCTCCCCCATCCCTCCCTCTGTCCTTCCATCCCTCCCTCTGTCCTTCCATCCCTCCCTCCGTCCTTCCATCCCTTCCTCCATCCCTCCCTCTCTCCCTCCATCCCTCCCTCTCTCCCTGCATCCCTTCCTCTCTCCCTCCATCCCTTCCTTTGCATTGCCCCCATCCTTCTCTCCTTCCCTCCCTCCCATCTCCTCTTTCCTCTCTCTATTACCCCCACCCCTCCTCCTCCTTCTCTCCCTCCCGGTAGCTCCGTGGGGGCAGCGTCGGTGCAGGTGCTGCCGCCCCCGGGCAGAGGGAACGCGGGAGGCCCCGGCGAGCCGGGATGTGCGGGGATGTATCCCATAATGCTTAGAGCTACCTGCAGCATTCGGCCTCGCTGGGAGAAAAAAAAAAAAAAAGAAAAAAAAATTTAAAAAAAAATAGCGCAAATCCCGCATCCCGGCTGCGCAACCCCAGGGTAAGGGGAGAGGAGCGAGCTCCGGGGGCTGCGGGCAGCAAGGACAGCGCTAACCCGAGCCGGGTGATGCTTGGCGCAGGGAAGAAGGGATGGAGGAGATGGAGGAGATGGAGGAGCGGCAGCGCCGGGCCGGGAGATGAAGGTGGCCCCGGCGGGGGCTCCCGAGCAGCGCCCCGATCTCCCGTGGCGTGAAAACGCGGCGCCCCTGGGGGAGGAGGAAGGCGGGGGGGAGCTGGGGTTTATAGCTGCGCCCGCAGGGTCGTGTGCTTCGGCGTCGGTCGGAGCTGGCGCATCCTTTCCCTTCCAAACCCGCCGGGTCTGCCGGGCGTTGAGACCGTCGGGAGCAAGGGGCGCCCCGGGGAACGTTTCTTTGTGCGGAACTTGCCACCCGAGGATGCTGGAAATGCGCCGTGCCCCCCGCATCCCGCTCGGGAAGGGAGGGAGGGATCCTGCAGGAAATTTCCGCGGGTTGGAAAGACTAGGAAGGAAAGACTAGTTGAGGCTCTGGAGCGAGTCCAGAGAAGAGCAACAAAGCTGGTGAAGGGGCTGGAGAACAGGCCTTATGAGGAGCGGCTGAGAGAGCTGGGGGTGTTTAGCCTGGAGAAGAGGAGGCTGAGGGGAGACCTCATTGCTCTCTACAACTGCCTGAAAGGAGGTTGTGGAGAGGAGGGAGCTGGCCTCTTCTCCCAAGTGACAGGGGACGGGACGAGAGGGAATGGCCTCAAGCTCCACCAGGGGAGGTTTAGGCTGGACATCAGGAAAACATTTTTCACAGAAAGGGTCATTGGGCACTGGAAGAGGCTGCCCAGGGAGGTGGTTGATTCACCTTCCCTGGAGGTGTTTAAGGGGCGGGTGGACGAGGTGCTAAGTGGCATGGTTTAGTGATTGATAGGAATGGTTGGACTCCATGATCCAATGTGTCTCTTCCAACCTGGTTATTCTATGATTCTATGATTCTATGAATGAGGAGAAGAAAAAGAGGCGCGTACTGAAACCTCCCTTCTTGCTCAGGGTTGTTTTGGAGAAGGAGGAAGGGTGGCGGTTGTGTGTGTGGTCAGAGGACGCTGCCAGCAGCAGAGCTTGTCCCCCTTTGCCATCTGCCGCTTTCCACGGGGGGTTCCTGACTGGGAGGGGTTAGATCACAAAGGTTTTGTAGAATTAGGCTGAGTCGCTAAACCCTCCTGGTGTACTGTGTGATGACAGTTACCTAGGGTTAGTCACTGAGATGGGTGACAAGGCCTGTATTTTGGTGTCTGTCACAGCTGTGTAATTCTAGGGCAATGCCCTGCAGAGGATAATTCTTTTCTCCTCTTCTGTGTTCAGTTAATTGGTATTAATGAAGCCCAAGGAATATAAGCAAATCTTCAGTTTTCTGACCAGGGTCTCTTCAGCAAAGCAGACTATGCTGGTATAGTGATAACTTTATTAACAATTATCATCTTTGTGTGAAAAATAGGAAGATCATTTTTGGCAGATCAGTAATTGGCTAACTATTGACAATACTGTCCTCTATGATTTAGTTTCTCAAGAAGCCCTTTAACTGTCAGCAACTGGGTTGCTCAAAAACTTGCTTTAAATTTCTCTGCTATCTTTCAAATGTAGCCTCCTATACGTGCCTCCATTCTTGACCCTCTTTGGCACCAGAAAAAAATGATGAAGTTATTCTAAAAGAAATAAATTAAATCATTGTGTTACTGAGTGAGAAGGACAGCATAAATACCTGGAACACAGCCCTCATGGGATGGCAGAAAATGTAAAGCAGAGATACAGAGAAACTGCTTCAGGAGTCATGCAGTTTGGCTTCCTCCTTTAATGGGAAGGGTAATTTCATGGTTATTAACATCTGTGTCTGCGTAGGGTGTGCCTGGCTGTGTTTATTCACTCCTACAAAGAATACCCTGACTGTTGTAGTAGTTGGAATTGACAAGTAATTCTTACAGCGTGAGAGAAGGGGTAGATGATGTGCATCCTAAGACACTGGGGACTTTGATCTCTTGCATTTTCAAAGTCGGATTTTGCACTCTGAAGTTATTCTTCTTGACTAGAAATACCTTGATGGCCAGGAGCATCTACCCTCCTCCTCCTGTAAGGCAGCGGGTACCAGAAATGCTCTGCTTTTATGCAAAGAGACATCTGTCTGTTGGGGTACGTGTTGGGCCGGGATGCTTCCTGACCACGGGTTAAATGCTGGTTTGGAGTAAGAGCATTATCACAGGGGCAAAAGTAAATTAAGTGACCTTTCCAGGTTACCCAGGCACCGGGCATCAGAGCTAGAGCAGAACCTCAGATCTTATGGGGAAATTTGTCCTCCTTCTCTGTATTGTCATCTCTCCAGCAAAAGTCATCTTGCTGCCCATCTCACACCAGGCTTGAAAGGCATGGACCCTGTCTTATGGCCAATCTCCTGAGCAATTCCCATTTTTTCTTGCCTTTTTTTCGCACTCTTGGTAGCTACTGCAGCACCAGTGTGAATATCAGTTGGAATGAATGAGCTGAAAAACTGTAACAGCCCATGCCACTTCCCCAGAGCTCTCAACTGTGCAGCTGCGAATCCGAGCACACATGCATGCAACTCCTCATTATAGAATCGCTTTTAAAAGTCTTCTTTTGTGCCACTAAGCTGCTCTAACAATAAAGGTATCTTTGTTCCTTTTGCTGCGAAGAGGGTGATATTGCACCAATAATTCTGGGCAAGCATTTGGTGGGGAAGGTAGGACCTGCCCTGCAAGTTCAGACATCTGGGATGCCCTTCTTTGCTCCTTCTTAAAGCCTTCCTATGCTGTCTGTTAAATCTGCCACCAAGCCTGCTACCGCAACATAGTCTCTGTTTCGGGAACTCCCAATTTCCATTTTGGGGTGGTGAGGCTGCGCTCTGTGCATGGACCACAACCCTACATGGCCAGACCCCTGCAGTGTCCAGCAGCCCCAGAGACTCCGTGTGGTTGTTTGGCTTTAGAAGGTGTAAGACATGCCCAAAGGAGTTACGATTGAGATATGGGATGGGGAGAGGAAGTTTCCGCAGCAGATGGATAGAAAGTGTGGGCAGCACTCATTAGCACCAATGCTCGTTCACAGAAGAGGTAGTCATGGTGGTGGCTGCATTTCTCTCCAGGTTTTCACTGGGGTGGGGTTGGTTCCTGCTAGGCTTACATTCAGTTTTGCCAAAACAGGTAGGATGGGAGGGACTTCAGCTTCTCTGACCAGTGATGTGATATGGAGAAGAGCCACTATGAGAGGGCTCCCAGCAGCCTATGTAACTGTGTTTCAGGCCACGCAGGCAGGATGTGCTTCCTGTGCATGAAAGAAAGCCTCGCTCCGCGGTGCACATGTCACAGCAGCAAAACAGCCTCTTTCCTGGGTGGGCGGCTGTGCTGTTCCTGGATGGTGTGGCCCCCAGTCCCAAACACATGCACCAGAGCACCATCAGCAAACCACCAACATGGGTGGACTCTCCACTGTAGCTGCCCCTGCCCTGAGGCCCAGGTGGTTGATGGCAGTTAAGGCTTAATGAGGACTTTTGATGCCTATCGCAGGGATTCTGATCTTCCCCAGGCTGAAATCACTTGGTCACTGCTGTGCCGCTCATTGCTGCACTGAGGGGATGAACCTGGATTTGCTGCAGTAGCCCTAGCACATTTGTGTTAGAAACCTCATTGCAGGAAGGTGAAGGGAGGCAGGTGGTTCTGTGGCAGTGGGATTTCCCCTTTCGCCTCTCCTGGGCAGCCCCCATGGTGAGGAGACACCATCGAATCATAGAATCACTAGGTTGGAAAGGACGCGCTGGATCATTGAGTCCAACCATTCCTATCAAAATGCAGCACCCCAAGGGCTGGGCCAAGCAATTGCTCATGCCTCCAGAGTCTTCCCCAGCCTTTGTACCAGCGCACAACCCCTCTAACTACTGGATGTTTACTTCTGGCAGTGGAGCCCAACCAAGAACGGGACCCTCGCCAGCCCTACAGGCGCCCTAAGGATGGTGCAGGGCAAGGGGAGCAGGTGAGGGGCCACAGCGTGGGCAGATGGGGATTGCTCAGGGCTGCTCCTCCGTGGATGATCGGAGGTGAGGATCCAGATCTGCCAGCACTGGACCAGGAAACCCTCCTCCATCGTGCACCCTGGCTGTGAGGTTGCTGTCTATCGCAGTGCGCTGCAGGTACGAGACCCAGGGGAAGTCCTAGCAGATCGTGCTTTTCCTCTTAGCATCTGTTGGTTTTGCTCTTAGGCTTAAGAAAGAATAGAATTGAAACTGGGAGTCTACATAAAGACATCCCTTTAACCTCCGAAGTCTGGGCAGGTTTTCCATCTGCATCTGGACTCTTGCACTCTACTCAGCCGTGGTGAAGCGTGGGGTGAGCTGATGGATGATTGGATGATTGCACTGCTTGCTTGCTATGGCTTGACACTTCCTTTTCTGTGCATATATTTCTACATGCTGCCTCTCTTCCTCTATTTGAGTCCAGGATCTCTGGGGCAGGGATGTACCAGAGGGGTTGTTCTGGGAAGCCAGAGGAGAGCCTGGAGACACTGGAGGGGGGTGGTGGCAAGCACTGGCCAGCTGAGGATGTCCCTGGGGCTGGGCAAGTTGAGCCACCCACCAGGCACAGAGCAGGGCAGGGTTCTTGCAGGCAGGGAGGAAGCTGCTTCTGCCTGTGGTGTGCAGGGAGGTAATGTTTGGGTTTGACAGTTGCTACAATTTGTAACAGGAAACTATTTTAGCAAAGCAGGGTGAAGAAGGAAACAGCAATTTAAGCATGTAGTAAAAAGGCTGCTTGAGATTGTTTTGTCTCCAGGCACTTATGTCATGGTGCTTCAGCTGCAGGTATAACCAAGCCTGTTTCTCAGCTGCTGGATACCTTGGGGAGGCATTTGTGGAGGTGGAATGAGTTTTACCAGGCTCATACATATTCTTGCAGCCCATGTATGCAGGCAGAGATGATGAGAAAAGGCACCACACCAGACTTGTCCCTCTAATCACCCAAAATGAAGCTGCATATAGTGCACATCCCCTTTACTCATGGTCCTTGCCAGGTTATTGTGTGTCTGTCTATGGATAGCCCAAAGCCTTTGTCGCTTGCATGCTCTCAGTGCTGGAAATGAGAAGCAAACTTATATTCTTGGAAACAGTGACTCACTTTAAAAAGAAAAAGAACCTAAGGGATTTCTAGCAGGTAATTGGCTGTATATGAGCACCTATGGAGGTGCTGTTGCAAACAGAGGAACTGACTGCTATGATTGTGCACGAGGAGGTAGCCTATGTTGCTGTTGTATCTGGCGCTGCTATCAGGCACTGCTGGAGTCCCATGTTCTGCTACCATGATTGCACTTCAGCAAAAAAGTTGCAAAATTGGATCAAGCATAGAGGAAAGCCAGAGGGATGATTAAAAGACTGGAAAATCTGCTCTATAACATGGCAGGCAAAGAGCTCAGTCCGCTTGCGTGAGCAAAGGTTGCAGGGTGTTTCATAAATATGTGAGTATCTTGATGGGAATTTTGATAATAGAGAGCTCCACTGTCTTGTAGATTGGAATGATAACATTCGATGGCTCGCATTTGAAGCTAGACAGGCTGGGGGGGCTGATTTGCTAATCGAATGACATGTCAGTATGTAAAGTGAGTTCTCTCTCTGCAAATGCTTAAATGCAGCAGAGTTTTTTTCTAGGAAATACAAGGTCTAGGTTGGTCACGGGTACTGCACTTGGATTAGGTAGTAACTGGGGAAACCCTGTGGCTGCGATTACACAAGCACACAACCTGAGTAGCAGCAGCCAGCCCTCTATGCTTGTGCTCTTAAGCAAAGGTGAATGGCAAAGGAGTTAAGGGACGTAGAGGTTTGTCCTGAGGCTCCTGTTTAAGGTAAGTGGGATATTTCCCTTTGCTTTTTATTTTGTGTGCAGCTGGCACCATTGGCTGCTCCACAGCACGCTGGGACTGGGCAGAGGATACCACGCATGTGGTAGAAACAGGGAAAAATTTTAACGGCAGCTTCTTTTTTGCTGCTTGCAGTGCCACTGCCTGCCTGCGCAGCATTCGATCCTTTCCGGTTCACCTTGGAGAATTTAACTCGTTGTTTACAGTTTCCAGCGCCGTTCATGTGTGTAAGGAGAGCATGTGAGTGTCAGCATTGGTCATACTTTTCTAATCATGTTGTTTCAAGAGATATTTTTGATAGCACCGCTTTGCATTTTGGAGCACACACTTTCACTTGGGGCTCCTGAAGCTGCACTGCAACACCCAGCTGTGCTCTATCTTAGGCAGTTTTGCATAGAGTTAAGCAGAGAAGCGCATGGGTGAGTAGTTGTGTTGTTCTTATTCTGCATTCCTACTCTGCCGCTGAATCACAGAAGGAGAGATCACATGGAGATGTAGGTTAAACACTCGAGGAAACTAAAACGAGATAAACCGGGATGATGTCTCCTGCAGCGCCAGCCAGACGTGCCTCCAGTTTTGTCCGTTGGTGCTGTCCTACTGAGTCTTCTGTCTGCTGTGTATCACCCTCTCTTTTCCTTTGGATTTAGCACGGAAACTGAACATCCAGAACCATGACCACTCACGTCACGCTAGAGGATGCCTTGTCCAACGTGGACTTGCTGGAGGAGCTGCCTCTGCCAGACCAGCAGCCATGCATCGAACCACCTCCATCCTCCATCATGTACCAGGTACCTTCAGCTCTCAGAGGTGGTGGGGCAGGGGGGTTTGTTCCAGTAGCTCATGAAGAGCATAGGGGCACATGGTGCTGTGAGAGCTAGCCAAAAATGTTCTGGGTTCACCATGTCTAAGGAAATGGTCAAAACAGATCCAGCCACTAATCTGTACCCAAAGACTTTGAAAGGGAAGTGCTAGACATTGGTGAAAGTAGTCTTTAAGGCTGAGCAAGGCACAAGGGAGTTAAAAATGAGGAGCAGAGTGCATGAATGGATAAGAAACAGGAGATAAGATTTGTGATAACAGCAGAAAGTTCTCAGCAATGTTTTATTATGCACATATTTCTGTGCTGCCTTTTTATGGTAGTACACGCATCTAAGTAGATCAGAATCAAAGTTCTGCCTAACTTTGACTGGTCTGTGCTGCTTGCACAGCTGGAGCTGCTGGTCTGGGGAGCTGATCGCATGCAGGGGAGGGCAGTCGCTACAGTCGCTTCTCTGCCTCCAACAACGACAGATTTAGCTGCAACTGCACTGACCAAGCAGAGCTTGGCATGAGCCCAGGGCAAGGCTCAACCTCCTGCTTTTGGATTCACAGTGGGGTGCCCTCAGCTGCTTGGCCACCACACCCAGCCCTACAGCACACACCCAGGGATAAATATAATGTGAGGCTACTTTCTCCATCCTGCCACTCCTGAATCCATGGTTTACCCAGGGCAGTGTATAAATACACCCTCACTGTGATTGCGGTGATATGTATGCAGGGGTCTGAAATTACGGTATCTCTTTCAGCAAGTCAGACTGTGGGCTCGTTCAGTAGCGTTGGTATCTCTATGGGTTATCAGACACAAAGGAAGTTCTGAGTTGCACACATTTAAGCTCTCCCTGAAGAATCTTGATATCATTTTTGCTTCTCTCTTCTTTAAATCATTTTTACTCTTCGCTGGCTTGTGTTCTGTGAGGGGTGCAGGGTCCAGTCGTATGGCACAGCCTCCTTTCAGGGCCACAGGTGTGTGCACACAGCCAGGCCTAAAAACCTCCACTAAACTGGGTCTAGAGATAGTGGCCAAGCTTCATACTTGGTTTGTATGTAACCCTCTCCCCTGCTAGCCAGAAATGTATATACAGTCTCAGCTTGTGCTGTCACGTTAGTCACATGCAATGTCCTGGAGGCACTAAGAGGATCCCTGTGGTCTGCATCCTAGCTTTTCCTACTCAGGAAATCAGTTATTGAGGTGAGCCGCAGTGCTAATGTCATTGCAAGGAGCAGCTCTGGGTGCCTGGGACTTCTGTACACTCTGCCCTCTAGCAGAACCCATCAGCCAGCCTCCACAGAGGAAATTGCCTGAATGCAGAGCGTGTGAATGGGTCCTCACTGCAGAGAGGCTGAGGAGCTGCTTTTGTCATCCTCTCCTCACTCTGCACTTTCTCACTCCCCTGTCCGGACACTAAGCAGTAGCTCAACTTCCAAAACAACTATTCTCCCAAAGCATCTGCTTTGAAGAGCAACACTAGCACTGATAATAGCATCTGGATGAGTGCTGGCTTTAATATTTATGTTTTCCAGACAGCCAGTTCCCTGCCCTTTCTGTGTGTTTATTCTTTGCAATTCCTGCTGACAGGATGTGGTCTTCCCCTAGCAGTCAGGGCACAGATAGAAATTAATGAGGCTGCATCTGTCTTTGAGTTACCAAGCAAAAATCCCTGGAATAATTGCTGTAGGTTTGTTCCCTGGTGTGGCAGCAATTCCCTGTAACTGATTCCCATATGGTTTGACTTGATTTTGCAAGGGTTCATTGGCCTCAATTGCCATGTTTTCACACATATAATGTGTAGAATTTCTTGTAATGAACGTGTGTGATTCAGAAGCATCATAGGCTGCATGTATGAATCTACTTCAGGTCTAGAGGTGCAGCACCTTAAATTGTTCATAAATCATTCCTGTATCCCAGGAGCCCTCCTGTTTCTGCCTTTTGCCAATATATCTCATACTGGACTGTATCAGGTGAGCAAACAAGTAGCTGTATTTTAATCCTCATCTCTCCCTTTCACCCATAGGCTAATTTTGACACAAACTTTGAAGACAGAAATGCCTTTGTGACTGGCATTGCCAGGTACATCGAGCAGGCGACGGTGCACTCCAGCATGGTGAGTCCCTTGGGCTCTGCCCCAGCGATGCGGAGCCTGCAGTGCATGCCCTGCCCCCCAGCTCCAATAATGTCTCTCTGTCTTTCAGAATGAAATGCTGGAAGAAGGTCATGAGTATGCCGTGATGCTTTACACATGGAGGAGCTGCTCACGAGCCATCCCCCAGGTACCAGGGCCCTTCTCAGGCAGAGGTGTTACCAGAGCACCTAGTTGGTTTAATCTTCAGTGTGGGTTAGTTTGGACTGGAGACATTAAAACAAAAGAACAGAGAAGGCTGAAGCAGATAGAAAGGCTGAAAAGAGAGATCATTGACTCTTCGGATTATCCTTTCCCCACTGAAGTCTCAACTACCAATCTCAGCAGCTCATAGCCATTTCAGAAGCAGATCTATATTGCTACCCTAGCAAAAGGCAACTGCTCTGCACACTCACATGAAAGCAGTATTCTTGAACACCTTCTAATAATACCTCCCACCTCAGTCCCCTTGAGCCGGCTGCCTTATATACATTTCCTAGTTTCACAAGTCCCTCCCCTGCTCCCCAAAGCAGTCACACCTGAGGCTAATTCAACCCACAGGACCAGCTTCTTTGTTCTACAGCTGATAGCAGCATTCAGCTTAGCACAGCTGTGGTCTAGCATGGTGCTTGCAATAGTGGTGTGTTTTTACCAGTTGGGTCCGTATCCACTTCTTTGTTTGGAGGATGGGTAGTCTTTGGTTTCATTAAAACACTATGGTTATTTCCTTCCTGGTGCAGTGCTCGGATATTTTTCTCTCTCATGTTGTGGGGAGATGGAGTGTGCTTCAGGCAAAGGCAGTTAGGTTTCTGTCACTTGGGAGAAGAGTCCAGCACCCTCCTCTCTACAACCTCCTTTCAGGTAGTTGGAGAGAGCAATGAGGTCTCCCCTCAGCCTCCTCCAGGCTAAACAACCCCAGCTCTCTCAGCCGTTCCTCATAAGGCCTGTTCTCCAGCCCCCTCACCAGCCTCGTTGCTCTTCTCTGGACTCGCTCCAGAGCCTCAACATCCTTCTTGTGGTGAGGGGCCCAGAACTGAACGCAATATTCGAGGAGCGGTCTCACCAGTGCGGAGTACAGAGGGAGGATAACCTCCCTGGACCTGCTGGTCACACCGTGTCTGATCCAAGCCAAGATGCCATTGGCCTTCTTGGCCACCTGGGCCACTGCTGGCTCATGTTCAGTCGCTGTCATCAACACCCCCAGGTCCCTCTCCTCCAGGCAGCTTTCTAGACAGACTTCTCCTAGTCTGTAGCACTGCTCAGGGTTGTTGTGCCCCAAGTGCAGGACCCGGCACTTGGCCTTGTTAAACCTCATGCCATTTTGCTTCAGTTGTTTCCTAGTTCTTCTGTTCCCACCCTGAATTTCAGTGGCATCATCCTGCAAACACCTCCAGATATGAGTAAGGTTACCACGTGGCCCCCTGATAATGATTCAGATTCCAGCTCGGAGCTTGTCTTCCGCAATGTGAATGCATGCTGGATCACTGCAGAAACGCCAGCTGAAAGTGCATCGGGGCGAGTTCAGTGCACTTCCATTAACCCTACGGATAAAAGGGTTTTGCAGCGCTTCCATGGAGCCAGGAAAAAAATATTTCCACATGGTTGACAGTGTTCATGTTTGTAATTCCCCCGGAAAGGTCAAACCTCAGTTCCCCTTGGGTTATTCTCTGTTGATGGTCTCATAAGACCCAGCCATGGGGAGATTTCTGCTGCTGATTGGATGTTTACTTACCTCCCATTTATATTTGATGCTGTGCTGCTATCGCCTCTCGTGGCTATGCTAGAAGAAGGCAGACCATGGCTGTGCTGATGGCAACACAGTGCTACAGATCATCTGATTTAATATTTTACTGTCCTCCCATCCTGGACACCCCTGCAACATTTGTGCTTTTCTCAGTGCAGCTTGTGGGGTCCCTGCTCTCTGCCGCATCCTTCCCTCTAGGGCCACAAGCAGTGTGCAGAGGAGCAGAGAACAATACAGCTGAAGGTTCATTTACAGATTTACCAGATTTGATCTTGCAGTGACCCCTGCACTTTGCCCCGGGGCACATGGCTGTAGCCGTGGGTCCTGTTCTCAGCCTCCCGACAGCCTGGCTGCTCGGTCACACATCCCTCCCTGTGCTGCAGCAGGGTCTGTGGTTTTACAGGCAAAGGATCTGCGTCCTCATAGCCACTAATATTGCCCAGGATGAAACACCAGGGCAGTGACATTAGATTGCCCACTACAGAGAGGGCAAAGCTACTCTTGCAACTTCCCACATGTAGAGCCAGCTGATTTGTCCCCTTGCAACCTGTGCCTCAGCTGTTGGGCTACTAAATTTTCATCAGAGCTGTCAGCCCCATCACAGCCTTGTGTCAGCAACAGCTGGAAACAACACCCAGAGGAGGACAGCAGGATGCATTGCCTTGGGCAGCTGGTTTTTTTCCTTAGAGTTTGGTAATGGCTGCAAGTACCTGTTTGGATATGGGATGGATGACAACTGTCCTTAAATGTGGCTTCCTAGCATTCCAGGGAAGGTGACTCACTTCATTGCTGCTAGCCACATATAAGCCCAGTGATTTTTAACAAGTCAGCAACAGAACCAAAATTATCCCAGTGAGGCTATAGCAGAGCCATGGCCTGGTGCTTTGTGTGTCCATGGAATTTGCAACATAAAGTCTCAGATAACTTTATGGTATAACACTCCAACATTGTGTAGCAAGTCCAGACTCCTTATAGCATCTGTTCAGTCCCAGACAAATGCATTACAAGACTTTTAGTTCTCAGAGTCAGGATTGTGCTTGTTTACAATGCGTAGAGGGAATTTCACATCTGAGAAACAGCCCCTTCTTTTGTCACCTACTGCCTTTAGAACAAGCTCCCTCTCAAGTCGCTCCTTTGTCTTCAGATGTGGACAGGATTCACTGTGAAACAAGCAGAATGCGATGGCCATTGCAGTCCAAAGCTGTGTTAAAAACTCTGATGCTGACAAGGATGATTTTTCATTGCTGTGCAGGTGAAATGTAATGAACAGCCAAACCGAGTGGAGATTTATGAGAAGACAGTGGAAGTCCTGGAGCCAGAAGTCACCAAGCTTATGAAGTTCATGTATTTTCAGGTAAGTGGTTGGGAAGAGAGGCAAAAATACTTTATTACTATGGTGTTTACTTATCCTAAGCAGAGCTGTGCTGTCCTTGACTGCCAGGCCAGCTTGGAGTGCCCCCCAGGTCCCTGTTAGGTCTCTTCCTTGCAGCTACCAGCTTCCTTACAGTCCAAGACCTGTACAGAGGAAAATCTGTGTGTCCCTTGCTCTTGTGTCCTGAAATCTTGCATGCAAATTGGGAATAAGCATACCTAAACCTTTGAGGACCGTAGCCCTCACTGTGTGGGGCTAATGGGAGACACAGACTCCTGTTTTTCTGGGGTATTGTGTGGTGGATGTGAAGAGCTGTTTCTCCACCAGCGCCAGCACAGCTCAATGTTCTACGCTTTTCTCTGAAGCAAAGCCAGGAAGAGCTGAGGGCTGGTGGTGCACCCGGTGCCTTGGGTGGGATGCAGCCATGTAGCTGGATGCTATCCTGCTGTGCTAGCAGGAATGGAATGGTGCTCACAGCCCCGTAAGCCAAGGTCAGCTGGCAAAGAGCACCAAAGCTTAAATTACGCAGTTGCCACACCTAAGGCACTCGACAAAATAATACACTTAGATCCCAACAAAGCAATGACCACATGGCAGACAGAGCTGCTGTGGGCTCCAGGGACCTCTCCGCATCACTGCCTGCATTAATAACTGGCTGCAGCTGGGTTTCACCATAATTCTTCGGTTTTATGTCCTGTGAGGTCTTTAAGCCCCACCTGAAAAACTGAAGCCTGATTTTGCAGAACACACCACACCTGAGGAAGGCACAAATAGAGGGGTTTGAACTCCCTTCCAGCAGTGAGTGTTTGCACTGGTTTGTAACGCTGCTTTGTTCCATGGTGACTGTGGAGAGGGACCCTGGAGCTTTAATCTCCAGCAGAAAAATGCTTTTGTTAAAGGAAGGAGGTGGTGGGTGGGTGAAGGAGGTGGTGGGTGGGTGAAGGAGGGTCCCATCGGTGGCATGGTGTCTGCACACAAGGTGCTGCTGAGATGATCCTGTCCCACTGCCTTCCAGCGCAAGGCTATTGAGCGGTTCTGCAGTGAGGTGAAGCGCCTGTGCCACGCTGAGCGGAGGAAGGACTTTGTCTCTGAAGCCTACCTCCTCACGCTGGGCAAGTTCATTAACATGTTCGCTGTCCTGGATGAGCTGAAGAACATGAAGTGCAGTGTCAAAAATGACCACTCTGCCTACAAAAGGTGAGAGGGGGTGACACAGCAGGAACAGGGGCAGGACTGTGCCTGGTTTGCAAGGAAGCGCCTGGTCTGCCCAGCAGTGGGGTCAGGTGGACATGAGGAGGCTGGAGGCTGGGTTTCTGTGCTATTTTAGTCTTTCTCTGTGAATTTAGGCAAACCTCTGAGCCCAAGTATGTTTCAGTTCCCTCTTAGTAATACAAGGGTAGAGCAGAGCTGTACTGCAGGGGGGTCTGAGACTTCTGCATTGTTGCAGCTGCAGGTGAAAACGGGGAAGATGGGTGGTAAGAGTCCTAGGTTGGGCAAGTGATGCTTGGTAATGTTGGATTTCTCCCTTCCAGAGCTGCCCAGTTTCTGCGGAAGATGGCAGACCCTCAGTCCATTCAGGAGTCCCAGAACCTCTCCATGTTCCTGGCAAACCACAACCGCATCACACAGGCAGGTCCCTTTCCCCTGAACCAGTTAATCTTTCGAGAAAGAGACAATGATCTCTTCAAGGCTGACAGCACTTCAGACCAGGCTGAGGCAATAGCTTTTGGGTCATTCATTGCTACTCTCATGGGTCATCCTGAGTGGCTTTGAAGGTCTCTGTGTCAAGACAGGGAAGAAGGTCTAAAAGATGCAAGAAGAGCTCTCAGAGGGGAAGGTTCTGCTGGAAACTCTTCCTCTGTTTTTCACAGGAAATCCATCCAGTCCATCTCTGTGACTGCAGGGAGACTGCAGGTCAGACCCAGGGCCCTCCACACTCCACAAGTTCTATAGCTTCTGCTTATTAGGTAAAATATTGCACAGACAGGAGAGAGTCAGAAATTCTGCTTCTGAGGCAGACAGTTTCTTTTTGTCTTGCTGTCTGACGTTTGGCTGTTGTGATCAGTCCTGAAGGGGAGAGGTGTCCTGCAGAAGGAAGGTTGTTCCCTGCAGGTAGTACCACAAGGTGAATCTACTGTCTGTAACTTTAAAAACACACATATACAATCTGTTAAGAAACCTCTTATAATTATACTCTCAGTCCTTCAAATACGTTTCTCCCCTGGTTCCTGCTGTTCTCTGTCCATGTGGATAACATGTCCTCTGTTGATGTTTCAGTGTCTGCACCAACAACTAGAGGTTATCCCTGGCTACGAGGAATTGCTGGCCGATATTGTTAATATCTGTGTGGATTACTATGAAAACAAGATGTATCTCACTCCCAGTGAGAAACACATGCTCTTAAAGGTGAGATTTGGCCATAACTAGGGGGCTGGGTGCTTGCATAGTTTGACTTTTGTTTCAGTAAAACTAAATTCCCCCCTGGGACAATGTTTCTCTTAGTTTTCTGTACTTTTTCCTCCTTTGGGCTTACATGCATCCCTTCTGTGCAAGGCCAGTGTGCTGTGGACACACTGGTGCCAGTGAGATGGGAAGACTCTCTGCGTGCAGCAGCATGCCTGCCTACCTTCTGATCTCTGTTACTTTATAACTTCTGCTGCCATACCTCAGTCCTCCCATTTTCTCCTCTTTAACCTCTTCTTTATAGCTGAACACACTGGATATGGCTGTGGGTTGAAGATGTCCCACCCCAGTGCTCTGAAGCATCACCTCTGTTTGGCAGTGCCAGGAGCTGCTTCTGTTCCTTGGACCTTCTCCCCTCATTTCTCTCTGGTTCTTTCTGGCCTTCTCCCATAATCCCATATAAAAATCTTCCTCTCTTCCTTTCCTCTGCTCTTCCCTATCTCTGTCTCTGTCTTTTCCCTAATTCCTTCCCAGAGTTGCCAGCAGCTCTGCCTGCCTGGGACTAAGTGTATGCATGGTGGTGGTTTCCAGCCAGTGAATGAAAGCAGCAGTGAGTGTCTTGTCCTCTCCAGAGTTTGAAGGAGTTTTTCTGTTGTGCTTGGATATGTGGGATCATGGGCTTGACCTGAATAACTGTACAGGACATGCCAAAATCACCGCCAACTTTGCAACTTTGAATTTTCTGCTCGATGCCTATTCCCAGCAATAATTCCCTGCAGAAGGCAGATCCTTCCATGTTTGGTTTCCTGACTCTAAAGAGCCCTCAAGATGAGCATGGTGAAGTACCTGCTTGTTTTGATTATTTGTCCTTACTAGACATCAGTTATTACAGTGGTTTCAGTCACTATTACCATAAGAACTTGATTACCACTATATGAGTCAACTAAGGTCCTTTGAAGGATAATGTTGGTAGTTTGAATATCTGTAATGATTTGTACTGAATTAAAGGGAAAAAAATCTATAGAGGAGAATACTTTAAATGTTTTCAATTCTTCTCTGGGAGTAAATGTTCACCTTTGGGTGGAGAAGATTTTCAGGTTGTTGTTAAGTGGGAGAGAGGAGGAACAAATTAGCAGAGTGAGCATCGTATTTTTGCACAGAAAACAGAAGCAATCCATCATGTGTCCTTTGTCTACCACGTACATCCTTGCAGGTGTGCACATGTTTTATACAGTCTTCTCATGAATGTCAGGTGGTACAGGAGACTGAAGTGGTCTTGCCTTATGCTAAGTGATGGAGAACTGTTTTTAAACTTGTGCTGCTCATTTCACACTAATGAAACTAACCTTTCTGTCTTCTCCAGGTGATGGGGTTTGGCCTGTATCTCATGGATGGGAATGTCAGCAACATTTACAAGCTGGATGCCAAGAAAAGAATCAACCTTAGCAAAATAGACAAATTCTTCAAGGTCAGTGACCTGTCTGGGTGAGGCTGGAGTTTGTTGCAGACCAATTAATTAATGAGCCATACCACTGTGTGTGCTGCCAGCGAAACGTGAACCACGGAACTCATTTACAGGTCCAAAAACCCAAAGGGTTCAGAAATGATCTAGGCCAAAGGATGAAGAACGGGCTTGCTGTAAACATGCATGGGCACAGAGCTGCAGTGTGGGTGAGCCTAGCCCTTGATGTCAGCAAGGCTGTGGATGTGTGAGCGCTGCCCGGGGCTGGCTCTGCTCCCCGGGTGCTGGTGCTGGAGTCTGGCTAGTGAGTGGGAGCTAAGGGCGCCGCACGCCCTTGCTGGGCAGCAGGATAGGGATGGTACATGGGAAGTTTTGTGGATTAGGGAAGGATGTGCCAGACTGTCATCGCTTCTGTCTCTGCACGTTTGCTGAGGCAAGTTTGCAATCCCCTGAGGAGTACCATCGTTTTAGGCCACCAGCAAACCTCGCTGGTTTCTGAGATCTGTGTGGGTGTTGGTTGCTGTCCCCTTTCCCTCAGTGAGCTGCGGAGCTGCAGGACAGAGAATGCAGCTGGCTAGTCAACATGTGGTCTGGCAGTCTTTATTCTGTGTATAAGCTGTGCTCCCTGTAGGAGAGATCGAGGGTTTTGGGGAGCTTGTGTCAGCTGGAACTTGGAGGTGTTTAGAGAGTTCCTCAAAGGGCTCACGTGGTGGTTTGAACCATTTTTTGTCTTACTTGAGTTTTGGAGAAAGGCCTGTGAGAGCTGGATGCTCCCAGTGATGGGGTGGGAAGCAGCCATGCAGGCTGCCTTTGTCCATGCGGATGTGCAGCTGAGCGGCTGGACTTGGCTGCTCCACAGCTAGAGACCAGGCTGTGTTGCCCTAGGGCCAATCAGCATGAGAAAAATTGGGGATAACCCTGTTGCTTCCCTGCTTGCAAACTGCCAGCCACCAGTGATGGTGAGATGGGCTGAGATTCTTCACAGCACTGCCTGCAGCATTCACAGGGGGGTGGTTACACCTCCTTTCCATGGCTTCTGCGCACAGGCTGGATACAGGAGGCGTCTCAGGTTTGGGGTAGGTCGGCTCTAGGAGGCATAGTGGGATCTGGCAAGGGACAAATATATTGGCAGCAAAGAATAACAGCATAGCAAGAGGATAACAGAATCATTTCCCAGATGGAGCAATTAGTTTTCTTCTTAAACCTGCTGAGCTTGAGCGGTCCTTCTGGAATCCTCCACTGTATTCATTTTTTCCTGAGATGGAAAGATCAGTGTCTGTTTCCAACATTTGCTCCACATCAGGGAAAGTGAGAAGATTGTGATGTTTATGGGACCAAGAGCATTTCTTCCCCATCAGCCTCGGCAGAGTGGCTCCTTCTTGCCACTTTACACAGAGAGCTGCTGAGGATACTGAAACATAAGGTCAGTGGTTGTGACAAGGTAGAGGATGCTTCCCTGCTTATGGCCCCATCTTGCAGTTTATGGATGATGCACTAGGTCTGTGCAAGGGGCGGGGGATGGATGAGCCCAGATATCTGGTTTCATGAAAGGTTAGTGTACCAGCTGCTCCATCTTTACCCTGAGCGAATGAGAACCTATTTACCAAATCTGCATCATCTCCTGGCAACAGGGACTCAAACTCCCATTTTAGGGAAGCACGGACAGGCACCATAACCTCATGGACAGAGTGATAATGGGGTGATTGAATGCTTTCCAGTTGCCAGGGAGATTGTTGAGTACTGTATCTTTGCAAAGGTGATTTATCATGCCATCCCTTGGAATCTTTTGAGTTTTCCCTAGTTCTTTGCTAATTCAACTAAATCTCAGTTTAAATCAAATCCTTAGTGTAATCTGTAGAGTTTGGTCCTCTTGCTGCATTCAAACAGATTTGCTGTTCATTGTAAAGTGCTGTGGGCCAGAGAATCAGGTAAAATACCTTCCATTGCATGGAATAACATTCTCCTTTCCAGCTTTTTTTCCATCTGCACTTGTCCAACATCTGCTGTGGGCTCACCTAATCAATTAAGTACCACTCCAGACTATCAGATCTCAATAAGAAAAGGACAACTACTCCTCTTAGTACATCTGCTTATTGGCTTCTGATTAAATTTCTAGTGGATTGACTAGGAGTTTGAGTAGTGGAAATGAACTACCCCTTCATCTAAACCTTTTATGAAAGTGCCACTGGGGATCCCTGATGGCAGCATTGCACATCCTCTGCACAAGCCATTCTGAGAAGAGAAGCATGAGATAATAGGACAGGGAATTTGCTATCTTCCCTGTATTTTGGGGCAAGGCTTTTGTAGCTGGCTGAAGTTGGAGCTGCAGATTTTATTGAAGATCTGTTGGTACCTCCTGGTTGAATTTATTTGCAGCTGAAAGCTTAGTGAAGCAGGGACCTGTCTGAACTTGAGGTATGTTCTGTAGAGTTTGAATTTATTTCCCATCCAAATCCTCACAAGATGTAAAAGGTGAGCAAAGCATGTTATGTTGCAAGCAGCCATTGCCTGTGTCCTTTTCTTCACGGAGAAGTTTTAAGACACATCATTAGCAGCCACTGTGTCAAAGTACAGTCTGAGTCCTCAGGGAAAGACACCACGCCTGTGGCAGATGAGGCAGCAGAGCAGCCTACAGCTCCCCTCTGAAGGGAGCAACGTGCTGCCAAAATACCAACATGCTGGCTTTTTACCTCTCTGGTCTCTTGGAGGATTATGATGGGAGGCAATAAGCCCTGCTCAGGAATACACTTCTCTCTTTTTGTTGTAAAAAGAGCCTTTCCTCTGCCTGGTTACAGCACTGCACTGTTCTGGCAGTAACTAGCTGGTATTGCCAAGGTTCCAGAGCACTCACGGGGTGGTTTTCCCTGCACAAAAAGACTTGTGCTCATTTTCAGTCACCTCCTAGGTATGAAATGACCCTGGGTTCAGGTTTGCAGCATGCTTTAAACAGCCTGACCCTTTCCATAGCCTCAGAGACGCAGGATGCCACTTCACAGTCCCTTGTGTTGCGCTGGGGCATGGGCTCTCTGCCACGTTTCAACTATCTCTTGTTTTCTTTTCCAGCAGCTGCAGGTGGTTCCTTTATTCGGCGATATGCAGATAGAACTGGCCAGATACATTAAGACCAGTGCTCACTATGAGGAGAACAAATCCAAGTGAGTGCCTGCCATAATGTCTCTTGGCTTCTGTGTGTGTCCCAAAAGCCGTGGGAGCTGCAACTCTCCGGTGTGTGTGCGGTCTGTGCGCGGGTACCCGTGCTTGTCCCTGTGAGGTGTGAGTCCTGGCGTGCCAGCTCTGTGTGCACGTTGTGTACCTCCCTGTTCCCTGCATGGGAAGATATCATCGCCAACCTTTGAGTGTGTGCGTGTGCAGCCAGCTCTGAACGTTTGTGTAACCACATCCCTGTGTGCAGGCAGGGGAACAGCCATGCCTGGACATCTGCTCCAGCTGGCGAGGGCTGGGAGGGTGCTCGGTGGCCGGCAGCAAGGCAGGAGGAAGGAAAGGTGGCTGGTGCGTGGAGCGGGGCAGCCGCTGAGTGCTTGCGAGGTGTGTATGCCTGGAGGTGTGTGAGTGCGAGCTGTGTGTCCCTGCTCTGGAGAGATTTTAATCCACATTTTTCAGCCCAGGGACAAAATCCTCCAGAGCATGAACACAGCAGTGGATCTCTCTGCTGTAGCCAGGGCATCTCCTCTATCTCAGGCAGGTATTGAGAAGGGCAGCAGGAACGAGGGTTGGACTGAGGCATCAGATGCACTGGAAATTAATTAATACTGTGGGAGAAGGGCAACAGCGGAATCTTTACAGCAATGCTTCAGGGTGTGAAGCACTGCTTCTCAGCCTGGATTCACAGGCTGCTTGCTGCTCCCAGGCGTTCTTTTGGATCACACTAGGCCTGTGCGAGAGGCCCCACTTGTCTTTGTGGCTTTGCATTGTGCTCAGTTATTGCTAAAAGAAGCGGTGTTCGGTTTAGATACCCTCCAAACAGCATTTGCAACTGCATGTAAGCAAAGTCTTCCTGTGCTTTGTCTGGCTGTAATAGCTGGTTTCTAGCCCAGCTTTCACCAGCGAGTGACCATTCATCCGTGGGACCGAGCCGTGTGGAAGTCGGGTTCCTCTGGTGTCTGTGAGAAGCAGCCTAGCTGAGCTGTCTCTTCAGCAGGACAAGAACTAACCTGCAGTCTCATCTCTCCACTTCTGTTTGCCCATCCTTCCACCCCAGATGGTCTGGCTTTTCACGTGGCTCACCCAGGAACAGCCCTCCCAAAGGCTGGTTGAAAAGTGCCGGTTAATTGTTCATGAGAAATCTGAAAACAATTTGGCAAAACTTCCTGAGCAAAAGGTTTTCGATTAAAATTCAAACAAAGGAAATAAAAAAATCTACAAAATGTTAAAGAATATATTTTTGAAAATTTAAAAATGAAAAACTGTCTATAAATTTGCACCTTTCAATCTTAAATCATTCAGAAAGCACATTTCAACGAAACATGTGCCAGCTGCGTTCGTTGTCTCATCTCGAAACCAAGGTAGCTCATGGGCTGTTTACCTGTGCACAATTTTAATGTCTGTCTTGAAATCTGTCTTACCAGATGTGTCGTATCTTACTAACCAATGTTTCTTCCTCACTCATTTGCTTTCCCAGCAAATTGCGTGGGATTCCCAACACTAATTCTGCCAAGAAGGTTCCATATAATCCCCATTTCTAACTAATATTGTTTTTGTCACTTTCTTTCCCTCCCGATCTCCATGAAAGTGAAATTAATTGGTGTTTTTCCTGCATGGCGCTTTGTTTCTGCACTGTGGACTAGGCTGTGTGTGGCAGGGAGGGCTGGTGCACCCCTGGCCATTCCTGCCGATTGTCCAGTGGGGAACACAGGACATTGAAACGGGTAAGAGTCAAGTGATGGGACTGTGGGAGGATGGATTTCACAAGGAATGACATAGCCCGGCACTTCCAAGACCTCTGCCACTGCAAATATTGGCAACGAGTGCCTCACACTTAACTGTAGGAATACGTATTCATGTCTACATCCATATCAGAAGCAGGTTTCTCACCTTCCTGTTGTATGGCCATTCTAGATTGGAGATGACTATTCTAAGATGGACAGTTATCTGAGGGGGGAAATAAGCAAGATCTGAATGTTTACATTGTGATAACAGAGTAAGACACAAGAGTCCCACTAACAGTCATTTACCTGAACAGAGCATTTTGGTGGAGCTTTTCTGGTTATTAAATTAAACAGATGTGATTCACACCATTTTTGCCTTTGGAAAGGGAGCACTGCCTTCTTTTGGGGCCCCGTTACACTATTGTATGGCACATGTGACGTTTATATGTCACTTAGCCAGGACCAAAATCAGTTGGAGGGATATTTCCTTGCTGGCTGCTTGCAAAGTCTTTCCTTGCAGGAGAAGGCAGCATGACACAGTCCTTGCAGACCTGGAGGGATGATCTCTAAGGGAACTATTACCCTTAATTGTATCAGAAAGGATGCAAATGATGCCAGGCTGTGCGATTCATCCCTCACTGAAAGCTTTCCCTGACAGTGGTCAGGGAAATAGCCACCTCTGACCATAGGGGTAGGTGAGCTCAACGTAGGGAGCAGCCTTCAGGGTGGGTGGAACAGAGATTGTCAGGCTGAAAGGTGAGGCAAGAGTCTGTGCCGCGCTGTGTAAGACCATCTGTAGAACATCACACACACTAGAGAACATGAAAAAGAGAACACAGACTGACATTTGCCCTGAAGGTGTTAGGTCTTGAGCATGTTGAAGAGAGCAGTTGAGCGCAAGACTTTGTCACTGGGGGTGTAGTCCTGTGTATTGTCCTTGAAACCATTGCTTTTTTGCCCAGGTGGACGTGCACTCAGAGCAGCATCAGTCCCCAGTACAACATCTGTGAGCAGATGGTCCAGATCCGAGATGACCACATCCGCTTCATCTCAGAGCTTGCTCGCTACAGCAACAGTGAGGTAAGCTCAGCAGGTAGTCACCACGATCAGGCTTGTTGGACAGATGAGGCTACGAGCGGACAAGCGTAGCAAGAGTATGGGTTACAAAGGACGTACAATGAGAAGGGAAGAAGGGCACAAATGGAACAAATCACTGCTTAATCCAGCAATGGAAAAGCAAGTTATGAAAGGCCCCTGTCAGTGCAAAATCATGTGTACTGAAACATCTACTGCAAAAGCTTCTGCTCTTTGGCCACAGCTCAGTTAAAATAAGCAGAAAAAATTTTGCAACTAAATATTTATTATCAGCCAGGTGGTAGAACACCCATGTCTTGCAAATAGCTGGCTCTTTTCCATTGCTATTGGTCAAGGTTTCGAGGAAAGTTCACGAGGACATTTCTGTTCTTTTCATTACTGAATGGTGGAGCTCTCTCTGATGCAATTGTGACTGTTTCTTGCAAATGTGTGATCCTCGTTCATCGCTGTTAGTTTAATGAATTGTTAGCATTCTCCGCCATTTTTGGCATTTGTAAGTATTCATTTAAACTTTAAATGTGTAAAGGACTCTAAAGTATTTCAGTAATTTGAGACCATCACAAAAGAATGAGAAAGTGGAATGAAAACAGTCAGTTACTTGCTCAGAGGTGACAGGTCAGATTCATTTTTCTGTAAGAAATAAATTAACTGCCTGGGTAAAAAGAGTCTTGCCGAGTTAGACCCCTTTTCCCGAGGGGCAGTATTGTACTATGCAATTTTAGCTTGATCGTAAGGTCATGGGGAAATCATTTCAGCTGGGATTTGAGAGAGAGATCTGTGGCTGCTGTTTGGCTCAGCAAAGCCTCTGCAGCAAGTTGCTGAGTCTAGTCCTGACACGATGTAATTATCTCCAGGTGGTCACTGGCTCAGGACTCGACAGCCAGAAATCAGATGAAGAGTACAGGGAGCTCTTTGATCTCGCATTACGGGGACTGCAGCTGCTGTCCAAGTGGAGTGCTCACGTCATGGAAGTGGTGAGTGTGTAGCCTACTCCTCTTCCTGGATGAGCGTGAATGTTTTAACGTGGCATGTAACAGATTGTGGAAAGGTGAGCTTGCTTGCATGCTATCCAATTTTAAGCCTTTAACAAACATGCTAAGCTCGGACAGCTAATGCCCATGAGCTCCATCTGTGCCAAATAGAGAAGGAGAGCTTGATCATCTCACCCTGGACCTAAACTATCCTCTGTGAGTGCTTGGGTGTCCCCACTAATGTTAAAGGGGAACTAGGTGATTGATCTCCTAGCCTGAACACATCAGTTAAGTGCTGAAAGCTGTTAGAGATTAATTTGAGTCTTGAGCAACTACTACTATAATATGAATGGTGATGTAAATTTCTCAATTTGGAAAATTTTGACCACAACACAAGTTTATGGATGCCAAAAGCCCAGTATGATTGGCAGCCTCTCAAATAAACAAAATCAGTATTCAGTACAGTGATCACAGAGCCAAGAAGCACAACCTCTGCTCCCAAAGGGATGTCAAAACAACTGTAGCAATGTCTAGGGAGTGTTTTCCTGGCATGAAGCCCTCTTCAGTCTTTCCAGCCTGGCTTCTTACTCACTGCATTGTTGACAGTGTCTCTTTCCATCTTCTAGTACTCTTGGAAGCTGGTTCATCCCACAGATAAGTTCTGCAACAAAGATTGCCCAGGAACAGCAGAAGAGTATGAGAGAGCCACCCGATACAACTACACCAGTGAAGAGAAGTTTGCCTTTGTGGAGGTGGGTACCAGCTGTGGGAGTGAGAATCACCCAGGGCTGGTTTCCTGTACATGTTCCTCAAGCCAGGAGAAGAGGAGAGAAGGGCATCTCATCAAACTGGGCTGGTTCCGCATCCCTGTGGCCCAAGTTAAGGGACTAAGGATTCCCACATCACTGTGACCCTTCATTTGCCCAGGACTAAGGGCAAATTAAGTTCTTAAGATCTCCTTCTGGGATAGAAATGCTGTACCAGTGCATGACAAGAGCAGTTCTCTCTTTTCATCATACTGTTGTTCTTATGCTGCATTTGTGTACTGGAGAAAGACAGAGGTGGATCCCTATGTTTTCTTAATATTACTGTTTTAAGCCTCTCCTGACCTGAGAAGGGGGTTCAAGGCTCCTGTCCTGAAAAAAAAAAAAAAAAAGAAAAAAAAGAAGGAGTGTGGGCTTGCAGAGTAGTGTGATCTGGAGCAAGATCAGGAATCAGGAATTACATTCAAAGCACTGTCCCCAGTCCCCATCAACTCTTGGTCTGGCTGTCTGTGGACAGTGGTAACGGTCTTCTGAGCCTGGTTGTGGGAGGCTCTCGCACCTTCATCTTGCCTTACACAGTCCAAAGTGGTTTGAATACTGCTTTAATTTTTGTGGCTTTCTCCCTCCTGGGAATTGTCACTGTACTCTTGTACAAGGAAGACTGTGTACTGGTGCAGGTGCAGGTCTGTGCAAGCCGCACAGCTGCACCCGCGTGTGGAGCACGTGCAGTTTCCTGGGGTTGTGTGTTGTTAAAGATATTAAGAGATCAGAGATGAAAACAGAGCCTACCAAGGGACAGGAGCCATGTACAAGAAACTGGTAGCGTAAATGTTCTCCTTAGCTTGGTGTAATCTGTGAAGCAGCTAACATAAAAAAAATTAGCTGCCTAACTCAAGTTACTGAAGTAGAACTTAGTCCGCGATTCTCTGGTGTTGGCTATATGGACCTCTCCATAAAATGGAAAAATAGCAAATACATCTGGTTTTTTTTATTTTTGCTTTAGGTAATTGCCATGATCAAAGGTCTGCAAGTGCTGATGGGCCGGATGGAGAGTGTCTTTAACCAAGCCATCCGCAACACTATTTATGCAGCCCTGCAGGACTTTGCCCAGGTGACCCTGCGAGAGCCGCTCAGGCAGGCAGTCAGGAAGAAGAAGAACGTCCTGATCAGGTTCGTGTGTCCTTCTTGAACGTAATGCAAAGCCAGTGTATTTATTTAATATATTCTTGCTATATAAGCATGTTGCCCTGCATACATCTCATGGCATACAACCAGCCAATGTACCTTGTCCAGCAACTCTTTCCAAGGTAACTTTTAGGCATGACTCCCCCAATAACTGTAGTGTATGTCCCCATCTCAGATACTTTTACTCCCATATGTGCACAGCAGTGAAACTCCCATATGTGCACAGCAGTGAATATTTTCATCTTGTAGGTAGAACTTAAGTACTACTTTCTCTCTGCCGTCCACTCCAGTGTCCTTCAGGCAATTCGGAAGACAATCTGTGACTGGGAGGGAGGTCGAGAGCCTCCAAATGATCCTTGTCTGAGAGGTGAGAAGGATCCTAAAGGTGGATTTGATATTAAAGTCCCACGACGAGCAGTAGGACCATCAAGTACGCAGGTATGTGTATGTTCATCTCATGGGCAGGGAACTAATTGTCTATTAATGGGCACATAGGAGTCTTCCACTTATGTGGAATAGCAGCTGTTTCCATGGTTTCTTCCACAAAGTCTTCACACTGTTGGTTGTTAGATGTTGCTTTGGTGCCTGCTTTGTTGTGTAGTTCCCACAGCCTCCTTTTTTATTCTTTATTTATTATTTTATTTATTATTTGTTATTTCTACCTCAGAAAGATAGTGACTTATGGGTGCAGAGACTGGTAACCATCTGGGAGAAGTTTTATTTTTGTTGCAGAGTGCCATGGCTGTGTGTGGCGGTATCTCACTGAAAAGTGGTAACTGCATGTCAACTTTCTTCCAAAGCTTTACATGGTGCGGACCATGCTGGAGTCCCTTATAGCAGACAAGAGTGGCTCAAAGAAGACTCTGAGGAGCAGCTTGGATGGGCCAATAGTCCTGGCCATTGAGGAGTTCCACAAGCAGTCTTTCTTCTTCACCCACCTTCTCAACATCAGCGGTGAGGTTATGGCAGCGGGAGGCTTAAACGCGACTCTTGTATGCTTAGACAGACGAAGGTAGATCTGCTTTGCTCCTCATTGACTTATACAGAGGATTTTCATTGATTTTTCCCTATGTCCTACTTCTACCTGATTCAGGCGTGTTTTTAGGTAGCAATAATTATGTGAACAGTAATGAGTCAGCAATAGCATATGGCCACAGGCAGTAAGTTATTTTCTAGGACTGAAGTTTTCTTTCTGTCCCAGACAAACTTCTGAACCACAGGGCACACAATAAATCTTCCACAGTAACTCTGAGCCATTGAAATGTTCCCCCTGGAGCTCTAGAGCGAAAGGAATGATCCCTTCTTTCTTCTTCTATTACAAAGTGCTCAGACAGCATGAACATGGTCTGAGTTTAAAAACAGAGACGTCCTAGAAAAATGTTCCATACTCAAAACCACTCCAAGCTGAGGCTGTAGCCTCTTGTGCACTTCTGTCATGGCTGTCCCCGTAGGTGTAACATGGGGTAACATCTCCTCTGCGTTGCAGAAGCGCTGCAGCAGTGCTGTGACCTGTCCCAGCTCTGGTTTCGGGAGTTCTTCCTAGAGTTGACCATGGGCCGCCGCATCCAGTTTCCCATTGAGATGTCCATGCCCTGGATCCTCACGGACCACATCCTGGAAACCAAAGAGCCCTCTATGATGGAGTAAGAGCCAACGGGCTATGTTGAACAGTGCTTGGGCAGAGGCTTGGGATTTTGTTTTGGAGAAGTGTAGGCTGGTGATGAACATTCTCTTTGGCGTGGGATGGAAAATAGATGTTTCTTGACTTACTGTCACATGACTGTGTACTATATGAATACCTCGTTAGCAGATGCACATGGGTGGCTTCCTGGCACTGGCACTTATGCATCATAAACCAGCAGTTGGCAACTGCTGTATTTGGATGTGGGCACAACTTGGTTGTACCGTCATCTGCCTGCAGCGGTTAGACAGCATGTGCAACCAAAGAGATGTGGGCCCTCGCTATGACACTTAAATACTTCTTTTTTTATATATATATATATATATAAAAGTTTTATATATATATATATAAAAGTGATAAGAGAAAATATGCTGTTATGCAGCTGATTATGTTCATAATAGGAAAGCTTTGGTTTCCATTTTACAGCCTTTGTCAGGACACTCTGTGGAGTAAGGACAGCATGAAAGGATTTGAGGGGTGGAGTGGGTGAGGTGATAGGACTGGAGTCAGAGAAAAGCCTCCTTTTGCACTGAGCCAGGCCAATGCACTGGCTGTCATTTATGCTGCTCCAAGGTTAAGTTAAGACATGATCTATTTTCTTACCCACAGGTATGTACTGTACCCCTTGGACCTCTATAATGACAGCGCATACTATGCCTTGACCAAGTTCAAAAAGCAGTTCCTGTATGATGAAATTGAAGCTGAAGTAAGTTCTCTTCATCTTTACTGCATTGAAAGAGCTCACTGGGATCACATTGCCCTGTTTGACAGACCTGCCCAGCAGTTTGGTGAATTCATTATAGGTATCTCCTGGAAAAAACACCCTATCGGCCTGAGAAGTTTTCAAAAGATCAGAACTTCCAGAGAGCTTGCAGGCTCTGGTGATTAAGGGCGTCAGCTCAGCTGTACCCATGGGGCACAGTGGATGCCTAAGACTGTCACACACTGAGGCCATGGAAGAGACTGTGTGATGGGCAGAGGGTTATGAGGCATCAGAGGGAAATAAAAAAACCAGAGATCCGTGAGACAAAAGGATGATTAGGGTGCAGGACCAGGACTTGTAGGAATATGCATAAACTATAAGAGAGAAATGTATCTGCAGTTCTTTGCTTACCTTTAGCGTGTGAGAACTGCAGCGCGTTTTTTAGATAGTGCAACATACGTGTGTGTATTGAATTAGAGCTCTGTATTGAGCTGTATTGATCTTGCATGCCTAAGAAGGAGCTGCCCTGTGTTTGGGACACCCACACAATGTCCTGTTTTCTTTATCCCTCAGGTGAATTTGTGCTTTGATCAATTTGTGTACAAGCTGGCAGATCAGATCTTTGCCTATTATAAAGCGATGGCTGGCAGGTAAGAGAACCTGACTGCTGCTGGTAACTGGTGGTATTGCTGCATCCACATTGCTCCACTCCGGGAGTAGCCACTGTGGGTAAACAAAATCTACCCTGTCCCACAGAGCTGGCTGCCCATGTCAGACCAGAGTTAGCATGTGGAAATTGCTTGGCATTCAGAATGAGATGGAAAGAAGGACGAAAACAACTCTAGACAAGCTGATAGTCTATGATTCTTTTTTTTTTTTTTTTTCTGACACTGCTTCCCTTTTTCAGTGTATTATTGGACAAACGTTTCCGGGCTGAATGTAAGAATTATGGGGTGATTATTCCATACCCACCATCCAACCGCTACGAAACACTGCTCAAGCAGAGGCATGTCCAGGTACAGTGGAAGCAGTAGACTCCAGCACTCATAGCTCTTGGTCTATTATACTTTTTTTGGTGGCTGGCATCCTAGCGTTGGGCTTAGTCAAGGTCAGTGCTGGAATGAGAAGGGGTGAACCTATTTCTGAAAACCTGAACTCAGGGCATGGGGTCTGAGGGGAAGATGAGTTACACTCCACATGTACCTCCATCCCTCTTAAATAATGGTAAACTCAGCCAAGGTATTTGCATCACTACTCTCACATTTAAGTAGATTTGGATGTACTTGGTTTTAATTTGTGTCTGTTAAAAAGAATAAAGTACCTTTTCTCCATCTCTATATAACATGCAAATATCTTTTCTTTTCCCAGTTGCTGGGCAGATCAATTGACCTGAACAGGCTTATTACCCAGCGTATCTCAGCAGCCATGTATAAATCGTTAGACCAGGCTATTAGCCGCTTTGAGAGCGAGGACCTGACGTCCATAGTGGTAAGAACTGTTATTGACTGCAAGTATGAATGAAGAGAATAATACACTGCTATGGATACACAGTGAACTGTCTTTTGCTTCAAGTCCCACTTACATGGCTGGTTGAAACATACTGTATCCTTCTTTCTGCTACTGAGTCTCTATTTATGTTTAGGCAGCTTTAATTGCATTGTTATTGGACCATTAAGTATCTACCTAAATCATAAGATGACAGTCAGCAGTTCCATTTAGCAGAGCTCATATAAGAGAGTCCTCTAGCCTGGGAAAAGGAAATCTTGACTTTAATACCCCCTGTTGGATGAAGGTGGCGAAGACGTAATTTGTCTGTGTACAGGATTTGTTGTCTTTGATACATTACAGGAGCATCAGAGTCAAGTAGTGTGAAACTACCGGTCTCCACCTTTGAAGGATTCTAATGTGAAAGCCAGACACTGCTCAGTGGGGAATAAATTAATTTTGCTTCCTGCAGTTTTAGGAGATACTGGACCAGGACCCCCTTGGGTAGAAGTGCAGTTGGCCTTGACCACTGAGTTAAATTGATGTCTTCATCATTTTCTGCCTTCTCACCTGGAAAGTTCTGTGTGAATGTGAATATAAAGTCATTCCCCTAGCAATTAAATCAGCTGTTTGTATTGTCATCTTGGTGATACGTTGCATTTGCTGCTGCTCTGTGTGCTGCAGGAGCTGGAGTGGCTCTTGGAAATAAATCGCCTGACTCACAGGTTGCTGTGCAAGCACATGACTTTGGACAGTTTTGATGCCATGTTCCGCGAGGCCAACCACAATGTCTCCGCACCCTATGGGCGCATCACCCTCCACGTCTTCTGGGAGCTCAACTTTGACTTTTTACCCAACTACTGCTACAATGGATCCACCAACAGGTGAGGAGGAAAAGCAAGGCAGGGGGCACCTGGAGACCCTGCTTTTCTTTCCAGAATGTCACACCTGCCACATAAAAATCACATGCTGTATAACAGTTACAGTTAGTTACAGTGAAGTTAAAGCCAACCAGCTCCCCTTTGCCTTGAAAACATTACTAACAAACTCAAGCAACAAAGTCGGACAGTGATTCTAAATGAATGAGCTAGTTATATTTAAGTTATGTCAGGAGGTTGCTTCACTGAGTGGCAGAGCTGTGTTAGCTGCTCATATATGGGTTTCTTGCCCACCCCAGTTGAGAGGAAATCTCGCCTTTGATACTTCAAACTGATGTTTCACACCACCAATAGATTTTGGCAGGAGTTTGCGTTCTGGTTCATGTAAGTCCACTTGATGAATTGCTAATTAGTCTGCAGCTGTGGTTCACCCCAGGCTGTGCCATACCTGCACTCAGCACAATTAACTGGGCTCTGACCGTTTTACTCCCCATTTCCCACGCCCTCCACAGGTTTGTGAGGACAGCGATCCCGTTCACACAGGAGCCTCAGCGGGACAAACCAGCCAACGTTCAGCCATATTATCTGTATGGATCCAAGGTCAGTAAATGAGCCACAACAGCCAGAAGGTGTGGATGGTGGAAGTATTTATTTAGGAAGAACAAAATGCAAGAACTAGCTCATTAACGGAATGACAGGTGCAAATGTACAGGGTCACATTGTTGCATGAAACCAAAAAGCTGTACAAGAAGCAGATTCAGTGTGCTTTTGCTATTCCTTGCCCACGTTCTTCTCTGTAACATAGCTATATTACGGGATGCTGATACCACTCTGTGCTTGCTGTTGGCACTGAGACCAAGTCGGATCCATCTAAATGCTCAGAGAGGAGAGCAAGCTGAAGCTCCAGAGCAGTGCTCCTTCCTGAGAAAGGTTCCACTTCCAGAATTCCATTTGTAGTTCAAAATAGGAATTACTAAAATACTTGTGTGTGCAAATAAGGACTACTTAATACTGACAAAAAGCTGCAATGACTGTTTATACAGGTGTTAGGAGGGCTTGGGGTATGATGCACATGGATGATCACTCAAGTGTGAAACTGCTTGAGTGGAGTTTATTTCTTGTACACATTGATCGATGACTCGTGAAGTGAACCTACAGCACTGATGCAGATCATCTAGTGACACTACAGTCAGACGAGCCTGCCTATTCCCAGAGAGCTGACTTGGTTTCTTTTTGAAAAACCCTCAACAAAAGAGAATATTTTTGTCAGTCAACACAAATCTTTCTGCCTGCAACCCGTGTACCTGCCTCATGTTCTACCCTGGGATAAACAGCTCTCATGGATGCACAGACAGCCCTGTTGGAAAGAGGTGGGAAACAGCAGCATGATCTCTGAGCAGGGTCTTCCTTTATTTTGCTCTCATTGAAGGCCATGCTGTGGCAAGATGGCCCTTTTATCGTCGCTGTTTTTATAGGAAAAAAAGCAGTGAGGGGAGCTATACGGACTCTCCCTCATGAAACTGGAGCTCCTCATTAGCACATTGGTCATGGGGACTTCCAAAAGCTCCTCTCTCAGTCCATCATTTAGCGGCCCCTCTGGTGAGCCACTCCCTTCTCCCACTTCTTCATGGCTGGTATCGGGATGCTTTAGCCTTGCAGCCCGGTGGCACCGTGCAGACCAGAACTGCAGGCAGCCGTAAGCTAGGAGAGCAATGAAGCAAAGGAGGAGCAGGCTGCTCACCATCCACATGGAGGTGGTAGGTTCGTGCTTAGAGCCACCAAAAACCAGGGGGGTTTTGTCCAGAGTATGGAAGGTGGTGCAGTGATTGCTGGAGGGATAGGAGTTTTTACAGGTGATACAGAGGACGTAGATGGTGGATGGTGTGAGTTGGTGAAGGACGAGGGAGCTGAGGGGATGAGGAACTCGCTCCTCGCGGTGGAAGTTTTGGCGTAAATAACCAGCAAAGACGCTGTTCCAGTTGGGGCGGTACATGACGTGATAGTAGTTCTCTGGACAGGGGTTGTTCATGGCCCAGGAAACAGTGGCACTGGTGTAGGTGATGTTGTGCACTTCGATGTTCATCGTGCCCCTGAAACCAGATGCAAGGAGAGGCTGATTTTCCCATTTTGTGACACTGACATCATGAAGTCTTTCCACCAGTCTTACTAGTCATTAGACTGGACCTAGAACTATGCCTGGCTAGCTTAGATTACATCCTAGGTCTTAAATGGCTAAAATTTTAAAAGATGAATCCTGCTTGTACCCAGACTACTGTGCTACTGTGCTTCATAAATAAAAAAATCAACTGGGACACAGGCCATACTTCATACTGTAGTTAGGTTTTAAAAAAAATCACTTCTTTATGACTATTTGTCTATACATGAAGCATTTTTAGCTTTTTTATTTCCCGTGGAATAGAAAAGATCCTGCAAGTGTAATTAGCATAAACTGATCATTAAACTAGCTCCATCTTGCCTTGTGAAGCTGCTAGTAGATACTTTGATTTTTATACCTAAATGCCATTTCAAAAGCTGCATAGTGCTTAAGTCACCAGTTTAAGTTGTTGCTGCATTTTCTGCACCTTACTTGTTGCTTAATAGAATATAAACTGTTCCTGCAGCATCTCGCACTGTAATATCAAGATCTTAAATGTAAAATGTGAGGGTTCGTGACATACAAAATCAGTGCCTTTAGGGAAATACGAACATATTCATAATAAGAACTAAGCTCTCCCTGAGATAAAAGACATCGACCACTAACTAATTACTGTTTAGCAACAGCCACAAGTCAGTTCAGTACATCACTCCTTTACATCCCCAAGGTTATCTCTCCCAAACGGCCAAGTTCTCTCTAAGCAAGAGCTGCATGCAGTAGACATAGTTTCTTTTTTTCCTTTTTTCACTCTCGTTTACTGTAACTAACACTCAAGAATCAGGTCATTTTTAACAAGTGTTTTAACTATTTTTAGGTGAAGAGCAGAATGCACACACCCATCACTGAGCCCTCCCAGAGCCACAGGCAGCTGCTTACCTTCCCAGGCAGGTGTGTGGTGGCCCGTGGGTGCTGGAGAGCTGGGTGGCCACAGGCAGGCAGTGCCTTCCCCTCTTCCCACTGCTCGCCTCCGTCCTGCCTCTGCTAAATCCCTTCCCAGCACGCTGCCTTGTATTATACCCATCTGGGGCTCCGTCATCTCTCACCATAGCAACCAATAGGAAAAGATGGGCAGGCATCTTCAAGTGATTTGGGAATGTTATCCATAAAAGCTTCTGCCTGGGATGATAATGTGTCTCTGAGGCAGAAAAAAACAAGCCAGGTAGTTTTGCTTGCTGGCTTATTTAGGTTGGTTAGGGTATTCTTTTTTGACACCCACAGGGCATCAGCAAGACCATCACTGCTCCCCAGCAGGGTCTGGGGTTAGAGGCTTATTGGCACATGGTATGAAATCCAGGATCCTGGCTTGCTGAGCATGTTGATAATTTAGCACTCGGGGCTTTGTCTTTAGTTCTATGATATCTTTCACATTTAAAGTACTGATTTAAGCCAAAGCCACTGAGCGGTAGATTTTTCATCCCTGATACTGCAACAATGTCCATTAGCTTTTTAATGCTTTCTGAGGTTTGTGATGGGAGTGGAAACTGGGTTTTCAAGGACGTTGACCTCTTGATAAACTTCTGTGGGATTCAGACAGGCTGTTGTTTGAACGTCACTGCTTTAGAGACAGTTTGGGGACGTTCCCTGTCAGTCTGGTGAGAGGGCAGGAGGGAGATGCAAAGCCGGTGCCAGGAGTGTTCGGGGAGCAGCTTGAGTCTGTGGCTGGAAGGGGACAGACATGGCACTGGGTCTGGTAAGGAGAGGCTCTGAGCAAGTGACCTGTGGCTCTCTATAGCCAAATGTGTTTGTGGGAGGAACCTTCGCAGAAGAAATGTTGCTTCTGGGTCTGGAGTTACTTGTTACAGGTTGTTGTTCCTGGAAAGGTGCTTGCAACATTTTGAAGATCTTCTAAATGTCAATAGTGATGAGATTATGCAAACTGCATCAGGAGGGGCTATTACAAGCCAGACGAGTATGTCTGACCCTTGCTTTTGATCTAGATTTTGCAGTTCTGGGTGTTATGGTTTTCTCTTCCAAGATCTGTATGCCCTTCTGGTCCTGTGAGCGAGCTACAGCAACCAGTGAGCTGAAATCTAGGAGCAGAGATAAAAAAGATTATGGACAGGGATGGAAATGAAAATGCTTCCAGGAGGCTTCCTGCTGTTTACATGGCTTGGTCCTGCTTACAAGAGCAGGAGGATAGAGAGCTCTTAGCTGGTTCCATGCTGTGAATAAAGTACATCCTTGCCTGCAGGGGGAAAGCTGAGGATACAAATCCGTGCTTCAGAAAGATGCATTACACAAGGTGGTGATGTTTTCTAGAGAATTGCTTGCTTCTGGTATTTGGGTTGTTGAGTTTTTCGCTAGTAATAGTTGCTTCAAAATGAATTTCAGTTGTTTACAAATAAGAATTATTAGTGGGAAGAGAGGAAATCAAGGAAAATGGGATTAGCTGGATTAGGCCAACAAAGGGTCTGGCAGACAGACCTTTCTGCATGCTGTGATTGATGCCGCTAGCTCAAAGGAAGCCACAGCAAATTTTTCAGTGATGTTGATATTACCTGCTGCCAAAGTCAAACTTCCACTGGTTTATGCTGGTTATCAGCTTGAAATTATCATTTTCCAGGATGGGAAGATGCCAAAACCATGCCAGTGCCAGGACTGCTCCAGCACTGGTTTTCCCCATTTCTGCGGGTGGACGTGGCCCTGCCTGTCACCTCTCACTCCTCATTGTAGGGTTCAAACTGCTGGCACACTCCAGTGGCCAGCAGAAACTGAGCTATTTTCTGTTCATTCAGCCACTTACAAAGCACAGCAGGTTGCCAAGTCTCTGTCAAAGAAGCTGCAAAATTACCAGCAGCCCACTACCTACTGCTCATTAACCACTTCTTAGCTCTGTAAATGATTTAGATTTGGCATCATTTCTTTATTTGCATGAATGCTTCTGTTTTTCTTGGCACTGCCAGACCCAGAATCATGCCAGACTTGCTAGAAATCCCCATTTCCCTTTCTGTGGTTGAATTTGCCTCCCCTCCCCTTTTTAGTTAGTGTGCAGGCAGATGTTACTTACAGGACAGTGCGTGCTGCTGGCACTTGTAAAAATAGTTACAGCATCTAGATGGGATGGAGCCACTCTATTTTCTGCTGCCACGTCTGCAGCAACAGCACAGAGGCGTTAAGGAGCTGTGGTTGCTACAGGAGGTGATGGCAGCAGGGGTTGCTGAGCCCCTCCATCCGAATGCATGGCCATGAGCTTGTAAATAACAGGAGTATATGCAGTCCATGAAAACAGTGAAGCGTTCTGCTGAGACACAGAATATGCACAGACATGGTTTCAATACAGTATATAAACATGCCTGCTGCATTGTACATGTCCTGTCTATCCCAGACAGGGAATATGGACATTTTTTGCATGAAAGTCTTAACAACTGTTTAATACAGCTGAATATGGTAAAACCTTTATAGGGAGAGTGGAAGTTTTTTGTGGCAGGGGAAGGAAAAAGGCTATATTCAGGCAGTTTGACTTAGAGGGCCTCATCTGGCAATTCTGATCAGAATTGGTTTTCACTTTCGAAGATACCATCTCAGCTGTTGCACTGAAGTTAGGTTGGCTAGGAGTCTGGACCATTCTTGGACTAGTCATGTTCATTTTTGTCTCTAAGTATATTCTTCTTTCATTTCCAAGCAGGTTCTATCACAGGCAGTATTATCTATTATCTTTCTCTCTGATCAATTTTATCAGATAAAACTCTCCCTGCCTTCCATCAGCTGAGCTCAGATGGGTCTGGGTGATGGCCAGTAACATGCTCAAAGACATGGAACTGCGTTTCATTTTGCTTCGTTTGCTGTTGAGTCTGCTCTAGAGCATCCCTGGTAAACTCCAGAGCTCCCAAAGTAATGTGTGTGCCTTCCCCCTGTGCCTCCAAGCATGGATGGCTGTCCTTGAGACCTGGGTGCAGGGTGGGACACCTGAACTCTGAGAGACAGTGGGAACTCTGCCCTGCCCTGCAAATCCCAGCCTGCCTGCATTCCCAGCTTTCCGGCACCAAAACCTGCCTCTTTGGCCCCAAACCAAAGGTGGGGCAAACCTCCACAGTGTCTTTAGCAGCTGTTGCTCCCAAGACACAGTGAGATGGGGGCTTTGCTCCCACTTTCTGTGGGGGTGGAAGTGGTTGAGCGTGGGGGAGCGAGCTGTGCTGTGCAGCCAGCTTGTACCCTCAGCTGTTTTGTCTTAAAATACCCACTGGTGTCATTTTTTACATCCTACAGTCTTTACCCCAAGCTGTGTATCTCACCCTTAAATGGAGTGATATTTTTAATTGCTGGCAGAATATTATTATTAGATGCAAGCCTGCTGCTAATGTGCTATGTGGCTCTGCAGAGAGCTTGATGAACCTGCCTCATCTTGCAGACAGGCAGGGATGAATCATCCTGCTCATCTGCAGACAATGCATGTGCTAAAATGTGTCTTCTCCCAGTCAAACTTGTTGTTGGGACCCCGATTTTGTGGGGAAAAAACCACTTAAAAGCTGCTCTCCAGACCCATTATCCTGCTGAGAGGTGAGGGGTTGCTGTGAGGTGGTTGGTTGCATGGCAGCACCATCTGCTCATTGCTCATCCAGTGAAATGTCAGCCTCGTTATGGGGAAAATGTGACCAATTGCTTCCCAACTGGATACTGCTGGTGGCCCAGCTTAGGGGACCACAGCACATGCACAGTCTGAAGACCTGACTCCTAGCTGTGGTGCAGCAAAGATGCTTTCACAAATGAGCGTGGATTCATGAACCCATTGAAATCGGTATATTTAGTTCCTCTCTAGTCTGGATGAGCCACCAGTTTCCTAACTGTGGGGAAATAACAGGGTAAAGGAGCCTATGGGGTGCAAAGAGCCATCTCAGGGCAGCCTGGCTCGCCCCTGCAGCAAGGTGCTTTCTGGATGTGCCAGGACTGGAGTAACACATTGCAGAAGCAACAAAACACTGTGGGAGCGTGGTTGGCTGGGCCCTGACAGCTTCCTCACTTCCCTCTGGAATGATCAGCTCTGCCATTCGGCAAGCGTTACAGCTGGGCATCACCTAGTGATTAAACAGATACACTTTAGGAAATATGAACTATTGCTGCTTTTCACATGTGTCCATGTGTGTATCTAGTGGCTTTGGATCAGCCTTAACCAGAGAGCTTTTAAAAGACTCTTTATCTTAGGATGGAGATATAAACCTAAGCAGCAGCATCAAAAGCAGTTCTTATAACAGGAGTTGGCATGCACGGAGCTTTGAAAGTAGGCTTCTGTCTGCCTAAGGGATTTTTAAATTCTTGCCTGGCCTTATTCAGGGCCCTTTTGTTTAGTTTTGATGGGAGAGAAAGTTCATGCATATTGTGAATGAATGCACTATGGGGCCTCTCGGGTAGTCTTTCTGTACATAATAGTGTTAAAAGGTTTTTTTGTTTTTAACCTGCTAGGATGGGAAATTAAATTTCACAGAAAGTAGTGGACTTTTCTTACTGTGTCTTCCTTCTGCTCACTCTTTCAGAGAGCACCTAGGAATTGCAGGAGGCAGTAAGCTGCTGGACTAGAGCAGTAGAGCTGTAACAATATGAGGGACAATTAATTAATTTATTAAAGCAATTGACAAGTCTGTGAAAGCATGAACAGTACGTCAGTCTGCTGAAATTCTGTATCTGAGAGCAAAAGAAAACACTTTTCCAATTCTTAGCAAATGACTTCCCTTTGTAACTCATTAGTAACTCAAATGAAGCGTTAAAGTAAATCTCGAGGAAGTGAGTCAGAACTGGAGGACAACTGAAGCCTTCACCTACTGCAATTCCTGGGAGCAGCAGCACTGGAGGATACATAGCATTTTGTAATATTATATTAATTCAACATTTGCTCCCTTTCACTCTAAGCTCTTCAATATATTGGTCCCTCCACTCTCTTGGCTCCATTACTGGCAGAGTAGGAAATCTCTGTAAGTGGGGTCTGTAAATTCTGCAGGGAAGCAAGCTCCCTGCTGCAGGGGGGTGCACCGTGCTTCTAATAATCATTGTTTACACAAGAAGCGAAGTCAGCCTTGCACTGTGCATTTGGGATACTGTGTGTTTTCTTATCATTCTTTAAGAAAGGCCTTTTAGTAAGTGTGAGCCTCGTGGGTTATCTGCACTTTGCTGTGAGAAGCGCTACGTGCCAGAATCTTTCAAAGAATGTGATTTTTTTGCTGTTTACTGAGGTTACAGTTGTTATAGGTGTTGGCGGGGGAGGCTGCTGCCCTTCTCTGCTGGGCTGAGTCATGATGCCAACACTCCCATTGCAGAGCTCAAGCTGAGCATGTGGCACCTCAGCTGCATTTCATTTTCAGTATATTTTGTGCAGATAACACAAGTGAACTAATTCCTTCTTCTTCTATTTCTCTCACACCAATTGGATCCTTTAAATGTTCCAGTGATAAAACATGGCAGCAATTTCCACATTTCCAAGATTACACTGGTAGAGTACATTCCTGGAAATCACTTTCGATTTTCTTCTGCTAAAAATGTTGAGAGGCCAGAACCCTGGGTACTATTATTTTCCCTAGACTAGGGTTAGATTCGTGTCCTTTTGACAGTCCCCTGGGGATATCTGTTAAGTTCAGAGGCTGATACAGAGCTTTTCAGGGTGCAAAAAAAGATCTTTTCTGTGCCTCTTCCAACTGCCTCTAAGCTGAGACACTCCAGTTCCTTCTTTTTGTAATAAGCTTAAATTAAAGGAAGTGCCCACAGGAAAAATAAAAAGAAATCTGTCTGTTTACTTGTATATAAATATTTTCATTTTAATAGAGAAGAATTTGGGTTTGAAGAGGCAAAGGCCAGTGAACTCAAATCCTTGTTTGAGAATGTGTGGGAGAGTAAATTACCTTGGAAATGAAAGTGGTGTTGCTACGTAGCAGGGTAACAAACCTTGTGATGTGGCAGTGTGTTGAGTTTAGAATATATTTGACTACGTAGGAAGAAAAGAAATGTCTTTACCACAAGAAACAGAAGAAATGGGAATTGTCATGTGTGTTATTATTTCTCCTTCTCTTAAAAATTATTTGAAGTGATGGAATATAATACTGTGATAAGAAAATTACTTAGAGGTCTGGTAAATGCTCCTTTCTAACAGTCATTGTGCTTCTAATTTCTCAGCCTCTCAACATTGCCTACAGTCACATCTATAGCTCCTACCGCAATTTTGTGGGGCCGCCTCATTTCAAGACAATCTGCAGGCTTCTTGGCTATCAAGGCATCGCGGTGGTCATGGAAGAATTGTTGAAGATTGTCAAGAGCCTGGTAATTCTGAGCCTAACCCTGGTGATGGAGAAATCATAATGCCTTGAGAAGCACAGCTTGGACAGTCAGCCTGGGCTTTGGGTTCATGGTGTTCCCATCTGGGTACCTTCATGCCCCTTGATCCACATCGAAACACTGTATTAATGGGCTAATTATCACTGTTGCTGAGGGATCCCACCGATTCCTGTGGGATGATGGAGTGTTTCTACCATCTTGAAATGTTAACTGTAATCAGCCACCTACGTCTGGGGGTGGTGGAGTTGGCACGCTGCTTTGCTAAAAGCCTCTAGGGAGTGATTGATTGGGACATGGCACTCGTGGTCCCTCAGCACTGCCTGTGCTGCAGTCTGGGAGACCTTCAAGACACATGCTCCTCCTCAGCAATAGCACAAGAGCAGTTTGTCTTATTGCCTTGTGATATCCCTGGAAAGCTGCAGGGAGGTAGAGAGGAGGCAGCAAAACTGATGAAGCCAACCTTTTGAGTCTTTATAAGAAAATTCCAGCTGTAGGTGAGTCCAACTCAAGCCATACTATCCGTTTCCATCAGGTATTCTGAGGCTAGGCTGCCAATAGTCCTATCTACTTTCTAGTTCCCTCTTCTTTTACCTAACAGAAATGTGATGTCTGCAGGGAAATGATCCCATGTGCTCCCTAAGGGCACTACAGAACTGAGCATTAAAAATGGACTAGGCAGTGTATAATTTTTCAGGTCATTCTTTACTGAAAAGAGAATTTCCATCATTAGTTATTTAAATTGGATTTTAGCTGCAATGATGTCACTTAGAACACGTCTAACAAACCAGTGTAAAACTGAAAATCTCAAGCCTATATCCACTTTCCCTACCATAAAGCACCATACCTGCTAAAGCTGTAATTTATGTCAGTTGAAAATGCTGTAGCTGGTGTGTGAGATCAGACAGCATTCAGCAAAAATGCAAAGACTTTATGTTTGGCTAAATAGTGTTTAGTGCATAATCCCTTATAATGAATCTACCAGATGCAGGTGTATAACTCCAAATGGCAGCACGTGCTTTTAACTAGGAAATATACTTTGTTCTTGTCCATGTTAGAACAACATATCGGATCTGCAGAAACATGTTCTACACGCATATAGATTTATTTTTTAATCTCTGAATATTCAGTGGTCATTCCTCAGGTGGAAAGCGCATTTCCCATGCTGGGGAATGACTCCTTTAGCAGCTCTGTTGAAATGTTTTTGGGTTGGGAGCACCAGTCCAGCTGGATCTCAGACTGAGCCTTGTTTGGATTCCAGTTGCAAACAATACAAACAAAGCAAGCTGTATTTTGAAGTCGAAAATCCATGCAGCTGTTCTTTATTATTTGGGAGGAAACTGTAAAAGCACTTTTAATTCCATACACTTGGGCTGAATTTTGTATTTGAGTGAAATCCAAATTAAACAAATTCTTCTCAGAGTTCAGATGAAGCTTCATCCTGTGCTGTCAGGTGTGGACCCATCCAAAACCAGCCTATTTCAAAACAAACACCGGGAGAAGCTGTCGTTCTGGTTTAACCTCCCTTTGTCTCCAACAGCTGCAAGGCACCATCCTGCAGTACGTGAAGACTCTGATCGAAGTAATGCCCAAGATATGCCGCTTGCCAAGACATGAATATGGCTCTCCAGGTGGGTGCTACAGGTGGATGCTTGAGCAAGAGCTCGCCCACGTGTGGTACAGCATTTACTCAGGCACACTAGTAATTAAACAAGGCTTGGCACCTGACGTGCAAGAGCAACATGAGACACACTTTCAGCTGTTTTGCTATTGACATAGAACGTACGTAGGAAACCTTTCCAGGAGATCTCCTGTTGGAAATTACCCTTGGAAGACACAGATGGCTTGTAATGGAATGTCTTCTTTAGCTTCTGTTTCATTATTGCAGGTTCACTGATATTATTTAAAAGCTCTACTTGATGCAAGATTTTCTGCAGCATGACTGCAACCTTCTGTTGGGTTTTTGAGGAAACTCTGGCTGGTGCACATGAGCCGGCACCAAAATGAGCCAGAATCCACTACTGTTTTAAATCTCATTCTTCCTCTGATGAGGGAATCCGTGGACTTCATATGAATTACTCCATATTTCCCAATGGTAAATGAAAGGATAAGACACTGCATGCTAGTTCTTCCCAATGCCAGTCTCCATCTATCCATTTAGCAGTTACAGCTTGCAATTTGTGATTAAGGAAATATCAGGCATGATTATTTGTTATCCAGGTTATCAGAGGGTGATGCCGCTCTTGCTTTTCTGACTGTCCATCCTTGTCTTTAAGGAATCCTGGAGTTTTTCCATCATCAGCTGAAGGACATCATTGAGTATGCAGAGCTGAAGACTGATGTGTTCCAGAGCCTCAGAGAAGTGGGCAATGCCATTCTCTTCTGTCTCCTTATCGAGCAGGCTTTGGTAAGGCAAAAACCCCTGCACTAACAGATCGTACTTGAAATTGCCAGCTCAAGAATATAAGTGGAAGTGGGTTCTCCAGCAGAAGAGTTTGGGAAATGTTACTTTCCAGCTTCTCGTGTGCTCAGGGTCTCTCTGGAGCTGTGTTAGTAGGGTCTGTGGGCATGTCATTGGGGATGGTGTGCACTGGCACTTGTTCACTGACATCTGGGATTGCTGAAGGAGAATCTGAATACTGGATGATCTGGATTTAATTCTTGGACCAAACCCTACCCTTATTTTGTCCTTGTCAGAGATAAAACCAACTGGAGCTTATTTCTAGATTGTAAGCTCTCTGGGGCAGGGATCAATACTTTTTTATATATGCATTTGTACAGCAACAAGTAGATTTGAGCCTTTTGCTCTTTTGGGGTGCCATTGCAATGAAGAAAAAAAAACCTGTTGATTCTAATGGTGATAAGGATAAAGCAATCCAGCAGGCAGGAAATCTCAGAAGAGCTGATAATATGTTTCCTATGACTTAACTTCACTGAAAACATAGTTTGAGTAACGACTTGATATTGTCCCCTGCACAAGTCTTTTGCATGTAAGTCTCAACCTCTCAGTTCATGTGATGCCCTTTCTGGTATGGGGTGAAGGCTATGTCTGAGTGTCACACATCTTAGCTCCTAGTTTCTCCACACAAATTTAATTTGTAATGAATTTATCTCACAGTGTGGTGCAGAGCCAGCTGAAGAGTGTTCAACAACACGATTTTCCATTAAGATTGCATATTTGATAATGATTTTGGCAGGGTTGTTTGAGTTTTTCCAGAAATATTTTAGAAATACTTCCCTAGCATAAGATGGAATTTCCAAGCAAAGCCAGAAAGTTTTGTTCGGAGCAAAACTAGAAGGAAGTTCAAATATTCCAGGTTTTATCCAACCATAGAGCACAGGGAAAATTGAAGATCTCTACATGTCCTCAAAGTGGATATTTCTGCACTTGCCTTTGCATTTTAACCACTCAGTGGTTGTTTCAAACGCACTCAGTGAGCAGTAGTTGTATAAGATTAAAAAAAACAGAGATATGTATATCACCTGGCGGCTTGGTTTTATGCTGTGGAATTACTAGAGTTGCCAACTATACCCTGGCATTTTCTGTTTCTTTTGTGGCTTTGTCAATGCTTTCTGCTGTTCTCTGTGTTGGATTTTATGGTGGATGTACTGCATTTGCCTTTTGTGTCCATCTTTAAATGGACACTTAAGGGACACGTGGTGGTTTCTTTTAGAAATCCTTCATTTCAATGCAAAAATGTTCCTCCAGTCCCAGGAGCTGTATAGCTGCAGTATACTGGCATTTTAGAATAGCAGAAAATAAAGAAGACAGTGAGAAATTGTGGATCCCTTTAGGAAGGCTGCCCAGCAAAGTCACATCTGCCCACTTTCCTTACCAGCCAAAGTCTCTCCCTCTGTGATCCTCTGTTTTCAACACAGAAATAGATTCAGAATATAAAGCCACTTTGCATGCAGCAGCCATTGGTTTTCGCTCACTGGAAAGTGTCAGATGCGTGGATCTATCCCGTAACAAGATTTCCCCTCTAACAGAGCTCTTATGCAGCAGGAGCAGTTGCTTTTACAGTGCAGTTATCTTCATAGCAGTCAGAGTTATCTAAGGCATTTGCTGGCAGAGACTGCTGTGGTGAAGATGCGCAGTCTGCTTCTTCTACCTCCTTTTTGTTGTTTAAGTTTGAGGAATGAGGGGTTGCTTAGGCCTAAATTTCTAAGCAGAATTCTTACTTTCAGGTAACGGGCCTTGGGGAAGAGATATGTTAATAACATGACTAATCTGGGGGCAGCTATCAGGTGAATGTACGCTGCAAATGGTGAAAATGCTCTCTTTATCAGAGGGAAACAGCAGTGAAAGAAAATTCCTTTAGGAATAAGTAGCGTTTTGCAAACAAAATAACCAAGGTGACAGGCACACTGTATTAGCATCAGTGTCTCTCTGCCCATGGAGGGATCTCAGACTGTTCCTTGTCCCTCCAGCACTGTGTCACAAACTGCACTCCCACAAACTCGCTCTCATCCCAGCATCCATGCGCCAGTACAGCCTCCTGCAGCTCCATGCTACACTGTCCTCTCTTGGCTGGAAGGTGGGCTATCCACCCGTGCATCCCAAACAGACCCAGCAGTCATTCCATCTGGCCCCAAATATCTTTCGCTGCGCTGTCATGACTAGCTTTCGAGTGTGTCTAAATCTCTACAGTAGGCTCAGAACTGAAAGCATGTCCTAGAACCAGACTTTGTAGGAGCAAACTAATGCCTTGTTGTGACGCAATGCCTCTGTGTTAAACAGCTTTGGTTTCCTTGCTGCTGTTTCCCATTGCAGACTCGTATACAATGTATTGTCAGCCATCAATCCTCAGTCTTCACCTGCCTATTTCTAGGTTTCTCCTCCTTGTGCATCTGTGTTTGGGATTATTTTTTCTCAAGTGCATCGGCATGCGTTCTCTCAGGTGGCATCTCATGATGTTATTCCTCTCTGGACTTCTATATTATTCTCCCTGGTGCATACACCACTGGGACACTGGTCTGATAACCCTGGCTGAGAACACCATATGAACAACCAAATAATTTCAGACCAAGGCATTTTGTACCTATTTGCAACAGAACCATACAACAGTATATTTTACATGTATGCATCCTAAAACAACTAAGCCAGAGGATAATTTCTACCTGGGCACTCTCTGTAAAAATAAAGAGCAGGAAGTCATCAGGGTAACATGAAACTGAAACATCCATGTTCTTTATCCCCTCTTACTTGCTGTGCTAGGAAGTGGGACATATGAAGCTCTGGCCCTGTACATGCAGGAGGTAACTTCTTTGAGTTAAGGAAACTTCCTGGCTTAAGTTGAGAGGTATTTCTTCCAGTTTAGTTCATTTAGGTTTGAACCATTGGAGTTACTACTGAGCTGGGTTGGATTTAAATAGGTGCCATAGATATGAATTGTTGTAGTGTTGCCCAGGCCCCTGAGCCATACACTCAAGCCCTATAGGTATTTTTTAACTTACTTTATCTTTCTTTCTTCCTGCCTCAGTCCCAGGAAGAAGTTTGTGATTTGCTGCATGCTGCTCCTTTCCAAAATATTTTGCCCAGGGTCTACATCAAAGGTAAGAAGCTGAGAGGGAAACAGTGGACAGACTCAGAGGTCTCTGCCCAGAAGCTGTTTTTCTCACATTTCTGCTGAGGATTAGTTCTGGCCCTGCTTCCCACTCAAGATAGATAAGAGGATACAGCCAAAAGTAAGGTGGAAACGGATGTCAAGGTTGCATTTTCTGTATCCTAGTTACACTCTGAAACCTTAGTTAGTTTGGGGGTTCCCTTAAGGTTTTAAAGCCTTTTCACAGCCTCTTTGGAGAATGACAGCATGAAATGTCCATCTCAAGAGGAGCGATCAGTAACAGGGACATGCTTTTGGACGTGTGATTAAGCTGCTGCTGAGACTGCAATTGCACATCCCTCCCTTCTCTGCATCGCTGGTTCCCTCATTTGCTGTTGGTTTGGCTCATTGATCCAAAGTCTCGTTGGATGGTTGCTGGGGGGCAGCTCTGAGCAAACTCGGTGGAAATTGCGGGTCTCCACTTCCTCCTCTCATTTCACTGTTTGCTGCTCGCTTGACAGAAGGAGAACGCTTGGAGGTGCGCATGAAGCGTCTCGAAGCCAAGTATGCCCCACTTCACCTGGTTCCCTTAATAGAGAGGCTGGGCACTCCGCAGGTAAGGATTTCATTGAAAGGGATGACTGTTGAAAATTCAGAGCAGTCCCCAGATGGCCTGTTTGGCCTTGGGAAAATGATCCGGTTTGGTTTCTTTTTTTCCCCCTCCCCAAAATAAAAAAAACATCAATTGGACAAGAAAAACACAATCCTTGCCCTAGCAGACACCTCAAAGAGAAATTTGTGAGCAGATGGTGTGATGCTGCCTCCGGTCTCGAGAGCTGGCAGAGAGCTGTAAGGCAAGCATGCTAGAAGCCAGCTCTGAATAAGAACAACTCTGAAAAATCTCTTCTTCTCCATTTTAAAAAGGTGGAGAATTGCTGGGGTGGTTTGAGGGGAAATTTTGCAGGGCTGTCCCCGACTCAATCAATTGCTGTCACTTTTGGGGATCCCGTGTTAGGGCTGCAGTATGGCCTATTTTTGAGTTCATCCCTGTCAAGGAATGCATCTGAGAATGGTTTCCCTCCTAGCACATGCTTAGAGCTTCAGCACATGCTTAAAATTACAGCTCCATTTAAGTGTCTTTTTGAGGCGGGTCTCGGCTTGCAAAAAGTCTCTTGAGCAGAAATTGATTACTGTTAAAAATATCTCCATAGATTGATCAGTGTAATGGGCAAAACTTGAGCTCCTTTGATACCAATAACCAGCCTTCCACTGCCTACTTAGTAGGGTTCATTGGATAAAAATCATTCAGAATATTAAATGAATCAACACCCTATTCCTGTAATGTACTGCTGAGGGAATGGAATGAGCACTCAGTTGTATGAAGTGACAGACCTATTGCAGGCAGAAAGTTGTTGATTTTTTTCCTTATTTTTCTAATGGACCAAGGACATTCTGAACTTTGTTTCATTGGAAATCATATGGAACAAATAAATTGGCTGGATAACTGAGGGCTTTGTCTTACTTTGTAGACACTTCTCTCACTTTCCATTGACTTCCTTTTAAAGGAGACACTCGAGAAAAAGAATTCACCTCTGTGTTTTCGTGTCTTTGTGTTGGTCTTTCTTTCTCTCCTTCTTTCCATGCAAAATCATCATTGAAATCTGCTACTGAGTCCACGCGTTGCTTATCCTTGCCATAGTTATGATAGTGATGAAAAAAAGGTATTTCATGTCCTGCTAAAAATTATTTTCTCTTTAAACTGTTCCCATAGTCATCATACAGGTACAGTTCAGTACCAGATATTTTTTGAGCTGAGATGTAAATGGAACTCAAGAGTCACTTTCTATAGGTGTCTCCATAGCTTCTAAGCTTGCTCCTTATGCAGTTTTGAACATGCATTTTGGAAATGCAGTTTTGGACACAGGCCATATGGGACTTTTTCCTGCAGAACACAGAAGTGCATTTAGCAGTTGTCCAGAATCTGAGCAGAAGTTGTCTGCTAGATGCCTCTCCTAAAAGGTGGCCCTATGCATTTCATATAAATACATGCTGTAAATGGGCTGAGCCAGAGGCTGCTGTAGTTAGTAGGGATCTATCTGTCTTCGCAGGCTTTGGGTACATTTCTTACAAGCCTGCCAGTTAACAATCTGTAGAAAAGGTGTGGCATAACTGGATCTGTGCAATGGCAGGAAAACTGTCAGTGATTGATGGTAAATAATTGTTTTGCATTGGAAATCCAGAAGCAGCTGTTTGATTGGTGATTCATAAAGAACCAGGGAGGGTCAAAGTGGTTCATTAAAGAAACCCTCTCCATTTTAAATCTGATCACAGGGGAAAGTAATAAGGGATTTTCAGAAGTGTGAAGTCAGTTTGAGTTTTTCGCTGGAATTGTTGAGCCAGTACAGTGGCATCCTTTGACATCCTTCCTCTCCCGATCTTAAAAATCAGTGGGACCGCAGACTGTGAGGCAGATCTGGCCACAAGACTAACAGCTCTCCAGCTGCCTACATCATGTTAGATATCTACCCAATAGTCTTATGGTGATGACTTTTAGAACCAAATTCTTTCTGTGAACGTGCATAACTGAGTGGCACTACATCCCTTTCTAGATAAAGATTTCTTCCAAAACAGTATACTAAGATCATTGGAGTAGTTTGTTCTCAAAAGTATCTGTTCTATCACTATATCTTAGCAAACAGTAATGCTAACACCTAAATTATATTTGTAATGCATTTATTTCTACAGTGTCCCCATTTTGCCATCATAGACTAGTGTGTGCAGATGTTAATCTGTACCTATAAAAGCTTGGAGCAGGTGAGCAGAGAGAAAGCATACAGCCTTGTGTTATAAAAACAAGCTAAATAAAATAAATCTTTAATTGCTAAGCAAATACATCCAAATGCTTGCCATGAAACCAGTGATATCATTCCTGTGTTTAACAGATCTAGGGATCCCAAGTCCAATCTGACTTCTGCACAGCAATACTGCTTTCTCATAATATTTGCTACTAGTTGAACATTAATTGATCTGAGGTTCCCAGAATGTCCTTGAAATTGTGACACAAGCAGGAATTGTAATGCTTCTGATTTCAGTAGCCACCAAACTAAAAATGCTTTAGGTTACTACCAGCATAAACTAATAGTTAGGAAAGGGGATGAGCAGGCACATTCGTGTGGTTTTAGGGTGGAATAAAGATGATCCAAGTAAACTAAGCACAATTCATGTTCTTAATATCTGGCCAGGACATGTACCTGCCTGTTGTATGAGATGCTGAGCCCCTGTTGTGATTCTGATCAGGATAACGTTTTCATAGGCATTACAGGGACAGCTGGAAATGGAACAAATGCTTAAAAACTACTTAAAGTTCCAGGAAGTCCTCTGGGATAGGCAGGGAATCAGTAAATGTCACACTTGCTCTGCATTCCTCTGCCAAAGTGGTGAGAAGTGTAAAAGGCTCTACGTGGAAGGCCAGGGTACCGTGGCAGCCTTTGACTTTGTTATAAACCACAGGTTTTCCACTATTAAGGTTCTGATGGCTTCTCATCTTCCTCAGGACTTTTTAACCCTAACTACAAAAGAAATCAAGAAAGCCATAAGCTATCTGCATTTTAAAGAGATGATGGCAATGTCCTGGGAAGGAAAATGTCCCTGTTCTGTCTGTTCTATTTTCATAATCTGCACAAATCATGACATTAAACCCAGCAACACTAATAGCATTAATAGAATGGAACAGTGTGCTAGCAGAATTAAGTATCAGTATTTCTGATCAGAGCTTTGCCTCCCAACTTTTGTTTTCTGACTTCTGTAGTTGTTTCAAAAAATACTTAGGTTGGTGGAATATAATTGAGCACAATATTAAGTCATCTTCCATTTGAGGGATGAGAGGTTCTCTGGTGGGGAGTGCCGTGAGAGCAGCCATTAGAGGTAAGGTTGGACCTTGCATGGAAAGTGTGTTAACTTTGAAAGAGCCGGGGAGTCTGGGAAGCACTGAAGCCAGTGAGAGGGTCCATCTGTATTACGTTGTCACTTCTATTTCTTTGGTTGTCCTTCTCCTCAGCAAATAGCCATTGCCCGGGAGGGTGACTTGCTGACCAAGGAGCGGTTATGCTGTGGGCTGTCTATGTTTGAGGTGATCCTGACACGAATTAGGAGCTACCTGCAGGACCCAATCTGGCGCGGGCCACCCCCAACAAACGGGGTCATGCACGTGGATGAGTGCGTCGAGTTTCATCGGCTCTGGAGTGCCATGCAGTTCGTTTACTGCATCCCTGTGGGCACCAACGAGTTCACTGCAGAGTGAGTATCCATCTGCCACTAGTGCCATTCATGAGGTAGTGGGGCCAGTAAGCCTCCAAGATGCCCTCAGCTGCAGCAATAACCTCAACCAGTGGAGAGTAGAGGGGGAATGTGGGTCCTTGATTAAATGGCTTTGTTGTGCATGGACTTAAAGAGCTGCACAGAGCTTGAACAACTGAACAACTAGGGAAAAGAGTAGTGGACACGCCCAAGGGGAAATGCAGAAGGAGATGGGTAAGTGGGCCAACAACCTAAGTCAGAGACTAGGTCTTCATCTATGTTACCCTGTTATGCAGTCTGCCCAGCCTGGCCCTGGTGTAATTCTGCACGTCTCTTGAGTTCATTTTCACTAGGTGTAAACCCACTTTCTAGGAGTAGGACTGAACTTGATTTCCCTACGATTTCATCAAGGAGAGTTCCTGGTGCCGTGGTGGGACTTCTCTTACCTAACTCTATCCTGTCATTTCTCCCCACCCCATCACCCTGTCCTCCTTCCAGACAGTGCTTTGGAGATGGTCTGAACTGGGCAGGTTGCTCTATCATTGTTCTCCTCGGACAGCAACGTCGCTTTGACCTCTTTGACTTCTGCTACCACCTGCTGAAGGTGCAGAGGCAGGATGGGAAGGATGAAATCATTAAAAATGTGGTAAGTTGAAGGAGCTCCCAAAGGAGCTGAACCAACACACTTCTCTCTGTTTTCTGTCTTGCTTTGTCCAAACTCATAAATTAAAAAACTGGGCAGTGTTAACCTCATTGAAACTGGACATGCTCGCTGTGAGATTTCCGTCTGCAGTCTCAGCAGAGAGGCCAAGGTTTTAATTGGCTTGACAATCAAATCTTTTCTCCCAAAGCTTTTCCCTTCTTCCTGGGGTTGGGAAGCTGGAGCTGAGGAGCTGGTATTTCCAGCAACCATTCTGTGATTGCAGTGGCTCTATCGGTAAGCAGCTGGGAGTCTAGACTTTAGAATGGTTAACATAGGACCACTCACTGAAATTGTTAATACTCTGTCTTGAGTTATCAGACCCTATAATGAAGTGAGTCACTGGTCCCAGGGAGGTGCTAAATGGAACTGTTAACACATGTTACAGCTGCTTTGCTTTAGCAGAGGTTTCCAGCAGAAAGGCAGAGGTACTGGTACTTTCTAGCTAGTCAGATGATCTAAGACTCTCTTCATCTACTGTTTTTCTCCCTCATAATCTCTCCAGCCCTTGAAGAAGATGGCTGACAGGATCAGGAAGTATCAGATTCTGAACAACGAGATTTTTGCCATCCTGAACAAGTACATGAAGTCAGTGGAAACAGATAGTTCCACAGTGGAGCACGTGCGCTGCTTCCAGCCCCCAATCCACCAGTCGCTGGCCACCACCTGCTAGTATGGACACTGACCCTGCACGGGTTGGGAAGGGAGAAGGGACTGAGCCCAGAACAGCTGGGAAGGGTTGACTCAGTGGCATGAGACCTGGCAACAGAGACTGGGTACGCCTACTACACATGAGGATGCATCTTCCCATCCGGCCCTGTTTGAGTGCATGTTCTTCTGTACCATCCCTGTGATCGGTTTTACTTGTAGTTTTCAGACTTGAGGGTGGGTGGGGGTGGGCGGGCAAAACATGCTTTTCTTCCATGAAGTGGTCCAGTTTTTTTCCTGTGATTCATCCAACTGAACACATCACTCTGAAGCCATATTGGAGCCCCAAACGTGGGAGTCCTGGTGGAAGAGCTCCATGCATCCGCAGTGCCAGGAGCCCACTCTCACCACAGAAGCAATGGGGCAAATCAGCACCCCCAATGATATGTGCCACCAGCCATGGAGCAGGAGGGTCTGAAACAAGTCCCCGATTCACTCTTTGGGTGGAAGAAAAGATGAAGGCAGAATGTCAGCTGTGGCAGCACCCTGAGGATCAAATGATGGGCGCAGAGGAGCCTTGCTGGGCTGGTCTTGGATGGCTGCGTGCCCCAGCCTGGGGCTGACTTGATGCTCTCTGCCACATCGTTGGCCTTTCTAGCATCTGTTAAAGGGAGTTTTGGTATGTGGGTTTTAGAACAGCAATGATGTAGTCGCCAAATAACTCGTTAGCACTTCAGAGAGATGCAGAAGGAGAAAATGGCTTGGCTTTTTCTCTGCTATGGGACATGGACTTATTTTAATGCAGAGGGTTCTCCCCCAAAGACACATCTTGCATCGACTAAACAAGATTTTGTACAGACTACAGAAGAGGCTGCATTCATGTGAATGTGCTCTTGAATATATTAATTTGGGTGGAAATAATCACTGGTCCTGACAGGAGACAGGTGTCGTTACCTTGAACATACTCGATCTTTGATCTTTGGCCAGGGATGAGTGTTGGGGTGTTTAGTTTCCGTATGTTCTGGGATGCTATTTTCCCTTGTTTTAGACAAATTCCTAGTGGCACAGTGACCAAATATCTTTCTTTGGAGAATGGTGACTATCAGCAGGGCTTGGGAAACTTCCCATCACTCAGAAATGACTGATTATTTAGAAGAAGTATACTACAGGATAAGCATTAAAAAATACCCAGAAATTTCCAGGTTTAAAGGCATTCAGAGGGAATGCTTGAGTCTGTTTCCTTTTCCTACTCAGCTAATTTAAGATCCCCGGATACCGAGAACAAATTCAGTAGGAGCTTCAAGGAAGATTTCAAAACTCATGGTCTTCCCTGCTTCCTTTCAGTGGTGTGATACAAAAGCTTGTGTTTGAACTTAAAGGAGATCAAACCACATCTCTAGGAGAACATGATGTTAGCCTCACTGCTGACAATATTTAATTTCTCAGTGTTAGCTAAGTTATAACAGATACTTGCTGTTACAGTATATAAATGTGATAATACGTATTCCTTTAATGCATTTCATCATGCTTTGTAAACTGCATGCTATTACACATGTTAAAAAGGCAGAACCTGGGCATTTATTCTCTTGGAGGAAATATCTAATTAATTAGTAGAAACATGCCAGTGAGAGTATTTTGTCTTAGGAAACAAAAGCCAGCAAACTCCTATTAGCAAGAGGGAGATCTTGCTAGGTGGGATGAATTTGTTCTGCCAGACGCTCACCATCCAATCCCTTGATAACCAATAAGTACCCCACATGTGATAAGTGCTGGACATTTTCACACCTTGAGTTTCCTTTAATCACTGAGGTAGATGTTTAAGTTGCAGGGAGGAAAACGTGCAGCACAGTAATCTGAAAGTAAAATGAAATCTCAGGAAGTCTGAAATCTTTGAGTGGCAGGGAAGGGCCCAGCTGGCAAGGCAAGTCACTTCCTCCATGTCTTGAGGAAGAGCAGCAGAAGAGCATCTAGGACTCAGTGACACCGCAGGGCTCTTGCTCTCTATTTACTCTTCCACTAAGGATGTCAGTTCTGGTTTTCCATCATGTTCCGACACTTCTACGCTACTGGAGTGAGGGTATCTACAGATATATATTTTTGAAAGGAAGAGGAGAATCAAGCACTTTATTTTTTGTGGAAAACAAGTTGCAAGGAAGATGGATCCAACCAAGATCCTATTTTTCCTGGCCTAAATAGTAAGTGCTTGTTATTTTGGTATGAAAGTGTTGCTGAAGAAGTGGCACAAGTCCCTGTCTGGCTCTTGGAGCCACCTGTGGGCACAGCACAAATTAAATGTCTTACTGCGTCTGACATTATGGGATGTTAAGAGTCCTCTCGGAAACCAGCATGAGCAAGAAGTTACTATAAAAAGATGGACTGTGCCACACGGCCCAGTCTTAGCTACCTAGACAAAATAGGATATCAAAAAGTGAATTTAAATGCTTGTTTTCATCGGTTTAGGTCTGGAATGAATCATGAGATATTTCACCTAAACATGAGTATCACTCTGCATTCTATGCTGTATTTTTGCCATAATAATTCTCTGGAACCCTTCAAAGTACAGTTGTATGTACTTGGAAGGACAGGTGGATGCAATCTATTTGTTGCCCTCAGACTGACTGGCAAAAACTGGAAATCCCTACAGATTCCAAGGGATTAAATGTTTTGAGCAAAATGTCCAGAGTGCATGAACGAAATATAAAGCATTTTTGACTGTAGAGTGTATGCAGATCTTTTGCCTTGTTGCTCAAGCAGCATGAGTTATTGGCTAGGAATAATCTTATAGTCTTCATTTCTGAGATTTGATATTACTGTCCTTTTATTATCTAAAGGATTCAAGTAGTCTTTAGCTTCAGTTCTGTAACCCTCCTTGATTGTATATGAGAAAGAGGTCCAGGCTCAGCTCTTCAAAGAACTACATGAATATGGATTTTTTTTCCTCCTGGCCTTTTTTTAATGTTATAATTGTTAATAGAAATAGGAAGCAAATTTGTAATAGTAGGGGTAAATAGTAACAGATTGCCACCTGGCTGGGCATGTTCTCCACACTTGCAGACTTTCTGCCAAGTTTGTGTGTCTTTCTTGCAAATGTACTCTAACCCTATAGTTTTCCTTTTACAATCTGCAGATCCCTAATTTTTTTTTTTTCCTAGAGAAATGCAGACCACTGTCTGGATACTTTTAAGTCCACTAACTATGGTCTTGCTTTTTAACCTACATTTTCCTGCTTACACTGAAGTCGTCCGCAAACAACCTGGAATTTATCAGCCACCACTTGGAATGCCTGCTTCAAAAACAATTTGTTGGCTCAATACAGGAATTACAGAAGTGGGGGGAAAGCATGGGTTGTGTCATGAATGAAGTCAGACTAAGTTATTTTGATGTTCTTTCCAGCTTTGACATTATAAAATTTGACTATTGGCAGTGCACATGCCTTTCTTGGATGATGCTACACTTGACTTTAAATGATACAATAGAAAGAGGAAGCAAACTAGTTCAAGCTCAGCACTTCAATGGTTTTCCTTTTAAACTCTGACAGCACTTATTAGCATTGAACAACTTGTTAGTCCTTTTTCTCCTGCGTTACTCCAGCCCAATAAGTTCATGTGTGTTTGAGAACAAAAGAAAAAAGTATTGAAGGTGTAAAAAGCAAGAAAATATTCTCCAGAACTCTTGTCAAATGTATCATATTTGTATGAAAAGCTGCTTGAGTTATTTTGTACAATGAATTTTATTTAAGGTGAGGTATATTTACGCTTGTGATCTGATAATGGTGTTAAATTTTTGATCCATATTTGCTATGCAGCTGAAAATGATATTTTGGGTTTGTATTATTATTTTTTGCTGTTGTTCTAAAATTCAGCTAACAGAAGCTGCCATCTCTCCATTAGAAATGCTTCTGCGAGAGTAAAGCGTCTGATACATGGTGATATGTCCCGTAACACAGCAACCAACAGTGTGTACAACAAATGTGGGATGACCTTTGTGATGAAGAGAAATAAAAATTGGGCTCATTCATGTAATGGGCAGAGTTCACCTTCTGGTGTCGTCATCATTGTGATAACTGTTATTTGAAGAGAGCTTCTGGTTGCATCTAGCACAAAGAAAAAGTTAAGAGGAATAATAGCAGCGTCTTGCTGATAAAGCGTCAAATTTTTATCAATACCAAAGGAAAGAAAAAAAGCAGCTTTGTGGCCAACACCAAAACAAGCAAACAAATTTTCCTATAAAAAAGTTGATGATTCTTGAAAAAAAAGAATTGTCATGGAAGAAAGTAAGTTTTCATTTGAAATCTTGTTTTAGTATAAGAGGGCTGGGGAGGGAAAATTGTAGAATCATTTTTAATAGGATTTGACAGGCTCTACTCAAAACAAAGTTAAAGTGAGGAGCTAATTTCCTCTCATTACCACAGCCTTGTCAACTCAACAGGGGCCTTTTTTTTTTTGTCCAGGAGACTCTCCTTGCTATTTTTTTCCAAATTTCCATTTGAAACTGTTCTTAGGTTTGTGTTAAAAGCTTCCAAGGAATCAAGCAGCTGTGATTGTTGGCTGCAGAAGGAGCAGTAGGGTCCAAAGGGAAAAGACTTTCTGGGTGCTGAAGAATTAGGGTGAAACAACTGATGTGGATCTATGGCAGTGGGAGCACCTGTGATTTGTCAACAACAAATGCTGTAACTGATGTTCCCTTTCATAGCTTCTTCCCAAGGTTTCCTCATGGGAACAGCTTCCTGGCTTAAGAGGGATAAAAATGCAATGATTCTTCATGTAAAAGTGGAAGTGAACTTTATACCTTGGCCAGGCAGCTCTGTTGATCTTTCTGATGTGCTTTAACTCATGGGACATATGATGTGCCTTGCAGCTTTGTATGTCACATACTGCTGGGGAGGACTGTTTGCCTGATGGTTGAAAGTTGCTCAATGTTTACCAATTTCGACATGGTTCTGCAACGAGGAATGGCAGAAAGAACAACAGGAGTTTCTTCCTGACTGAGCCACTAATACTAGGCAGGTTGGGTGCGTTTCATCCTTTCCTCCTGCAAGATTTCTTTTTTATTTAATAACTAATTTTAGCTGCTCTCTCGTGAACATCCTAGTAGTAACACCAGCCCTAAGAAGTGCTGAGAGCTTACAGGCTTCATGGTCTCACTTTGCTTTGAGTATCAGGGTCAAGACTCTGAATTTTAGATAGCCAAGCCTAGAGGACTGGCATCAAAAATAAAGACCAACATCTTTCTTCTTCCTAATATTTTGAAATATGTTTATATCTTCAGACTAAAGGCATTTAAACAATGCAAAGAACAATCATTAATGATTGTTTTACTCTTTCAAAAGCACAAAAAAATGACCCTTTCTGTGACCCCTTCTGCAAGCCAGGAATGCCTTTCGCATCTAGTTTTCCTTGATTTAGAGTTCTGATGCAAATATCTGCCAGATAAGATATCTGCAAACAAATGATCTGCTGATTACCTGACACTTCACCTTGTGGCATCCACAGTTGCTCTGATGCCCACTAAACATCCACCCCCTGTCTGTCATGAACCCACCACTCCTCTTCTGCCAACATATGTGGTTTATGGAGCCGCAGTCACCTGGATCACTGAACTGATCTTGATCAAAAAATTTTACAGCCCTGGGAGAAACAAACTGGGGGTGTGTTTTGGGGCCTAATGACCCTGGATCACTCAGCTGCTCCCCAGCACAGACCCACAGGTATGTGCGCAGAAGCAGGGCATAGGAACCCCCCCATGGGTTCGACAGACTTGGGAACTCTCCCTGTTTGTGGTGTTGTCTAAGCTCTTGTAGCATGAAATTATATGCTCTGCAGACACAGTTACCTCAAGAGAGGCTGAATTAAAGGCTGTCTACTCAACAGTGTCTGGTCTTTTTGACTTTCAGCATCCTTTCATGTACTGCTGCAATCATCTGAACACCAGGCAATTCCTTCAACCACTACACAATCAGAAAGAGAAGGATTTACTCTCTCTTTGAAGCACCAAGTAGCTCCTTCAAGCCCTCAAACCATACAAAGCCACAGCAGAATATTGCAACCCTGTTCTGAAATCAGGTTTCCACAGGAACCATGCCTAGAAGACATCCAAGGGCAAATGTTTCCATTATCTGTTAGCAGGATACTTCCACCATTATTAGTAACACAGGACAATTGATACCCAGTATTTTTCAGTCATTTTTTTCCAGACTAGAGGAGATGAGAAGAGCAAGGAAAAGAAAAGCCTTTTGATGTTGCTAAAGAGGTTATTTGCATGCAAAGCTGTCTTGCTCTACCCCCTGGATTCCAGTCAAGTTTTTTGGCCTGCAAACCAGTATTTCAGGAGGAACTGCATTGTTAGAAGATGAGTTGCTAAGGAAGACTCCCTGATTTCTGAGGAGTTATTTTCAAGGAAGCATCTGATGCCAGTATCAACCAGCAAGGTCACAGTTTGGAGCTGAATTCCCTTAATTACAGCCTTCCCATTAAAATGAGGATATGATGCAATAAAAAGGCATTGGTTGCATCCCTGGTTTATTGTTATCAGTCTCAACTTGCCCTTGACTAAGTGTAGCAGGCAATTCCGTGACAATCCTACCTGGCTTTTAACTTAATAAGCAGACTTGCTAAATCCATCAAATGCAACCCCTGTGACTTTGTGCTTTTATGCACCACACCCCCGCAGCCCCTGCACCAGAGAGGAAGAAATACATGACACACTTGTGTCCTGCAGTTGGTTGCAAGAACTAACTGAAGATTCTCCCACAGCAGTGACGAGTAGGCACATTCTTTCCCTGATATTTGACAGAGCCAGCTCACACTGCAATTTCCCCTCCTTTTGGGACCTCTTCTCTGTCATGTCTCCTCTCTTCGCAGAATGGAGAACAGCTTCTCTTGGAGATCTCACCACCTGGAAAAAGTGGCCCGTGGTATCAAACATCTTTGGGGATGAAGGAGGCAACATAAACACATAAGCATGTGGTCACATTACCCTTTTCCCTTAGGAAACCAAGTTGACAGAGGAAGGTAAATCTGTGGACAAAAGTGCCCTCTGCTTCTGACTGCACCACCTCCTCTGGCATGGCAGTAATTTATGATCTTGCACCATGACCAAAAAGATTATTTTAATCCCAGATTCCTTCCATAAAAAATTGGCTCCCTTCCTAATACCTTTTTGTGCACAATGGGCAATTGCAGTCTGCACAGATGTCAAAAAAGCTCACCCATAAAAGCTTGGAAATTATTTGGATGCAGTTGAATTGCCAATAACCACATCACGATTAGGACTACCCAGCTATGAGCAAGACCTCGGGGTGCTGGAGAAGGTCCCAGCAAAGACAAAAGTGCCACAGTGCCCCTGAGCACCAGAGTGAGCAGGTGGAGCAGGTTGCGAGGGGATGGGTGACACAAATTCCCCAGCCAGCTGCAGGCAGTCAGCACTACAAACACAACAACACTCATCCCACTCAGCCATCACCTCGGTTTCTGCGATCAGCTTCGTATTCACACATTGCACAAATAGCTCTTACTTGCATCGGTGAGTAAATTCCCTAAATAAAGTCCAAATCCTGCCATCCTTGTCTTGATATGGGTGCCTTTTGCCTGCATAATAGGTAACAGCAGCAGGAATTGCTCCCAGATCACTGATAAATCAGCATGTATTTCATTTCCGACATCCAAATGCACTGCCACGTGGTTTGGATTGATTATCAAGTGCTCCTGTGATAAAGGAGAGGACATGGCATTTTGCTGGCACAGTCTCTCCCAGCCAGTGACCTGCAGGTCTGGGGCTGATGAGCAGACCTGGTTAAAGTCAAATGACTCACAAAACACTTGAGCAGTACATTTGCTGGAGAAAATAGTTGTACGACGATAGGGGAAAAAAAGTAAATTTTCAGACATGTTCTGCAGATCTTGCATCTTTATATTGCTTTATGGCAGATTCCATTTCTACCTATAAATGTGGGCTTACTGAAGAAAAGCTATTGGTTTTACTTAACCTCTGCTGACCTACAGGAAAATCTAGCTAACAGCTCCTGCTACAACAAAAGGGCTTTTGTAGTGGCAGCAGGTTTCTGTGTACACATGGCCACTGCACACAAACACAGCAACGAAGGATGTGGGAAGAGGAGGGTGGGAATGAACACAAAACATACTGGTTTGCAACGCATTCCAAAACATTCACAATCTAGTATTACCACAAAAGGTTTTGGCTTCAGTGGGAGGGGAAGCAGATGGAGGAGCTACAGCCCCCGACATACAGCATACGTTCATTGAAGGAATTTAGCCTGACCTTCAGGCCTTTGCCCAGCAAGGGCAGGGAACCCCACTCTCTCAGGACTTTCATTAGGATATATCCATCTTCCCTAGACCTCTGTATGTTTCTGGCCCCTCCAATCTCATCCTTCAGTCCTACGACCTAGCATACACACCCATAGTACTAAGAGGACAATAATAAATGTCAACGCTCGATGCATTTCTTGCTGTATGAACTGCAGCTGTAGCCTCTTTCAGTACAAGGAGATATCTTCGTAAGTACAGAATTTAATTTCTCGTTTACTTTTAATTTCTGTTCCACCACGCTCAGTGCACAAAGTCCACAGATTTGCAGGGGGCACAACTTACTTGGCGTACGCCCAGCGTCCCACAGCTCAGCCACCGCAACTGAGCTAACACACAACCAGAAGCACATCCTCCTGCTTCTCTCCTGCTGCGTACCACTGTCCTATGAATCATAGAATAGAATCATAGAATAGCTAGGGCTGGAAGGGACCTTAAAGATCATCTTGTTCCAACCCCAATGCCATGGGCAGGGACACCTCCCACAGGATCAGGCTGCCCAAAGCCCCATGCAACCTGGCCTTGAACACCCCCAGGGATGGGGCAGCCACAGCTTCTCTGGAAACCTGTGCCAGTGTCTCACCACTCTTGTGGTGAATAAATTCAACCTAATGTGTAGTCTAAATCTGCCCTTCTCCAGCTTATATCCATTCTCCCTTGTCCTATCATCACAGGCTTTTATGAACGGTCCCTCTCCAGCTTTCTTGTAGCCCCTTTCAAGTACTGTAAGGTTGCTACAAGACCTCCTCGGAGCCTTCTCTGAACAAGCCCAACTCTCTCAGCCTGTCCTCATGGGAAAGCACAGCAGAAAGCCCTGGCTGGGCTGAGCCAGGGGAGCTTCATCCCTGCTGAGGGCAAGGGCTGTCGGACCCACCCGCGGCTGCTGCCAGCCGCCTCCGCCGCCTCCTCCTCCTCCTCCTCTTCTCCCCGATCCCGGGGCAGGGCAGCTGGGGGGCGATAGGACGGGGTCTTGCAGCGCTGCAGCCGCCGGAGCAGCGAGCCCAGCCCCGTCCCGGAGGAGGAGGAGCCGGCGGGGCAGGTGTGCCGGCAGCGAGCCCAGCCCTCCCCAGCGCCGCCAGCAGCGGCTGCGGCCCCGGGATGCTCTGAGAGCCGGAGGACGATGGAGCGGCTGGAGGCGAACGGCAGCTGCGGCAACGGTGGGTGCGCCCCAGGGACCCCGGGGGAGGGCTGAGCCCGGCACTTTGGGGCTTCTCTTCCTTTTTTTTTGAGGTCTGCATAGGAACAGGGGAACTCCCTCTATCCACAAGCCGCACAGCAGCCAGGGCGGCGCGCTGTCAGCCTCACAGCTTGCAGAGGAGCTAGGATTTAACCTTTTCCTTTAAAAACTACCTAATCCTGTGGGTCATGGCCCCATCCCACTGCTTGTGCCCAGCAGCACCTTGTGGAGGCTTCTACCCAACCGAGGAGGCGAGTTGTTGTCCCTGTTTCCCGGGAATAATTTCACAATCGAGGAAGTTTTTCCTTTATAAAAAGAAACTTATTGGGGAAGGTTTGGAAACTCATCTAGAAAGTAACTGGGATTTTTTCCGTTGGTAAATGTTTGGATGCGATTCAGATCCGAATCCTCAAGCACACGTGCAGGGGCCGTGAGGTGCAGCTGCAGGAGATCTGAGACAATCTTTAAGTTCAGGAAAAAGGTGGGAGCGATGCCCAGGCTGCCAGATGCGCTCAGAGCAGTTTAGCCATTGCTACCCTTGCCCTTGTAGACACAAATATTTGCTCTGTAATGCCTACAGGAGTTCAGGCAGCAAATTAAAGTATTTTAAAGTCTTTAAAGGGACTTTTGTGACACTCCACCTGGCTGCTCCTTTCCCCACAATCACAGTCACGCTGTAGCACACTTGGAGTGAAGATTGTGATAGAAAGCTCTGCTGGGTGTGGTAGGAGCATCAGGGAAGAAGAAACTCAGCAGTTTTCTCGCCCACAGACAGCAACACACCTTGGCTAGAGACACGGGGGCTTAGTGCTTTTGATGTACAGCAGAGAACTGTGACTGCTTTCAGTCCTTCCACACTGTCAGAACTTGGCATGCTTTACGAGCACTCAGAAAATCTGCAAATAGAATAAAATCCTTAGTCAGTAGAGGCAACATGTAGATGAAACTTTGGTCTGGGACAAGCCTTACAGCCATCCCATGGCACCACTTGGTATACAGAGCTACAACAGGTACACAGTTACACAGTACTGGCATCGCTCCACAATAAATCCAAAGCTTTAAGCTACAGATGAACTGGCAGGTGCAAGGATTAGTTGGCTGGAAAGCACCAAAGCCTTTGAATCAACAGGGTTGTGTTGATACAGCATAATTCAAATTTGTAATATGGAAGTTTGGTAGAGAGACTCTGGCATAGATATTTGGAAATTCAATTTACACTGTTACAGTGATCCTTGTGGCCTTGCAGTTCAAAGTGTAGACTGGCAGATATATTCAGTGTCACCGAGCTGCTTGAACTACACTTCATAAATCTGTCACTATACACCTTGCCATTTCCACGTGTGAGTAAAGAGGTGTCCTGGGTTTTTGAGAGCAGGTGGGCATGTGCTGTTAGGTGACAGCACGAGTGGCTGTTCAGAGAGACTGCTGAATCAATCCCAAAAGCAATAGCAGCACTGTTGCTAGTCATATCAGTAATTTGCTCTCTTATCTTAATGGGGGTTTAATAGGGTCTCTGGTCACCCTTTCATGCCTTTCCCACCGAGTCGTCTGCCGAGTGATTGGCAATGCTGACCCAGCTGACTCTGCTCAGGACAATGGGACTTCAGATAACTTCTGGATAACCCATCTGGAAAGCAATTATGGATTCTACATTGGCCTGGGCTTGGCTGTCTTCTCCAGTTTCCTCATTGGAAGCAGCGTCATCCTCAAGAAGAAGGGGCTGCTACGGCTGGTGGAGAAGGGAGGCACCAGGGCAGGTAAGGCTTTTGTGGGGGGCAGGAGGGAGATGGTCATCCAGCTGTTCCCAGAACCACACAAATCATCCAAACTCCAGCACTCGTATGGCAGGGGAACACCTCTGGGTACACATCAGCTTTCCATCAGCAAGGTAAGAGAGACCTTTTCTGCATGTCTATTTGTGTGTGAGATTCAGACAGCAGTGTTCTGCTGGAGCTGAGGAGCTAATTTACAGAGCCCTGCATTGGAAGGGCTCAGCCAAAAGCAGCATTCCCCTGCCTTGCACCTCAAGTAGTAAGTCACGTGCACTGTGTGATCAGATGTGCACCCACCAGAAGAACAATACCTGCCCATCACAGGTCTTACATGGGAAAGCGTGAGACCAGGAGGAAGCAGAGTGTTGAAAGGTATTTGAAATATGTCGCTTTGCACAAAGGTGCAAGTCTCCTGCTCCACAGATCAGAGCAGAACAGCACAGCTCCACGACCCTACTCTTGTTCTTGTTGATACACTAGCCAGCTTCGCCACCAAGGCACTGAGATAAGGAAGTGGCCCCTTATCTTGCATTAGCAGGAGCTGTTTATTAATGCAGGACTGCACGCCTGCCATCTGTGTGTACGCTGCTTGTGGTTTTCAGAAGGGATACTTCTGAGGTATGTTGCTCAACAACATACAGATAACTTTCCCCTAGCACCAGTAACTTAGGGTGAGGCAGGTGTTTACGTGCACATATACTTGGATGGAAAATGTTGGAGGAGCCCTGCCTAGAGTGGAGTTGCACTGTGGAATTGGACATATCCCAGCAACACTGCAATCATGCACTCTGGCAGCTGACCTGCTTGCATAATTACAAAACAAAATAATGATAATTAAAATACTACTGCTGCCCATTTCTGGCCTAGGAACAATTCTTAAATAATTTTAAAAAATAAGTCAGTATCACTGTCCCTATTTTATTGTGTCCCCATATGGGATCACAGAAGCATGGAACAATGAAATGACTGTCTAGACTCAAACAGCAAACCTGAGCCGCAGACCAATCTTGAGTCCATCCCCATCCCCTGCCATTAGGCTGGTTTTATGCAATTCCTGAACTTACGGGGGTTTGCTTTTTTGGCGTTATATTTGCACTCAATGTAATGTCCACGTAGGACAGCATGTCTGCATATTCTGTGCTTCCAGGCTGATATCTTTGTCATACACTTGATTTTGCAATTTAACCCTCTCCAAAGGGACGTTTTTCATCTCTTTCTCCAAAGAAAAAGGTTGTTAACTCCTGCATACCTGTGTGTTTTGCTTCCACAGGAGATGGAGGCCATGGCTACCTAAAGGACTGGCTCTGGTGGGCTGGCTTGTTAACCAGTAAGTAGAAGCTGTTCCCATGTCTTTGCAGCTTATCCAGGCTGTGTCCTTGTGAATCAGTTGTGGAATGAGCCCAGCATCTGGTGACTTAAAGCCTTTTTTCTGGCAACTTCCCCTATCAGCAGCAGAGGTACCTCAAGGGGAGTGGAGGCTGTGAGCCACATGAGGTCTCCCTCACCATCCTCCTGCAGAGCTGGTAGGACTTGCTAGCTCAGTTTAACCCGGTCAAAAGCATAAGATGCCAGGTTTTAATAAGGCAGCTGGCTGGTCTGCTGGTGTATTACACACAGGGCAAACACCCTCCTGTGTGTATCTGGGTTACATCTGCAGCATAAGGGAGACAGCAAGGAGATGTTGGTAGTGGCCCCTCTCTTGAACGCAACTTGCTTCGCTTAGACCAGTCTTTAAATCTTTTTCATGCTGCAGTATTACAGAGTCTTCTGAAATTGGACTCATGGCTGTGCAAAGAGCAGTAGAGGTGTTTTCAGAGCATTTTTTTGTGGCTGTTACGACTGCAGCAGCAGCAGCTCAAGGTGCCCTCACCTTGCTCTGCCCTTGCAGCTCAAGGTGCCCTCACCTTGCTCTGCCCTTGCAGCTCCTGCTGCACAACCACCATAGCACAACCTATTAGTAAGTACACAATACTCAGTGCTCAGGGAGCAGCAACGCTCAACCAGAGAGTGGCACCACAGCCCCAAAGAGACACTTTGTGGGTTAGGAGCAGCCTCCCAACAGCTCCCACAATTGCCCACTCCCTCATTAATTACCCAGATGCACTGCAGCTGCCTGGCTGGGCTATGGGGCTCTAATGGGTTAATATGGGCAGCTGTGAGATGGCCAAGCCCTGGTGCCCCAGCCCTTCTTTGTGGGGGCTTGTGGCTCCAGGAATGCCCCTCTGCTTGCATTAATTTGTACAGGGGAGATTTCCACCCTCTATCTGGCTCTGTTCAGAAGCAGCGTGAAACCCTCATAAGAAAACCCACTCGCTAACTGATGTCTTACTAGTTTGCAAGCCCACAATCTAAACCACAAAAAGTATGCTGTATCTCACTGGTATTTATTTTTCTTGTGTTTGTTTAGTGGGTGGAGGGGAAGCTGCCAACTTTGCCGCCTATGCCTTTGCTCCCGCAACTATCGTCACGCCTCTGGGGGCTCTGAGCGTGCTCATAAGGTGATTAATGTGTCTGAAGTTCGCCTCTTTTATTTGCCTGTTTGTTTTGTAACATGGAAAGACTTGAAATGATGCTAATTTGATTTATTCTGCCAAAAGGAAAAAAAAGTCACAGTGTTTTATAAAAAATGCTGTAACAGTTGTTTTCCTTTTGGGGGATCATTTGGAAACCACTGAATTAAGCAGTTTGCCCTTCTGGAAATGCTGTATGTGGATAACAGCCACGTACACTTCAGGTTAAATTATTGCAAATATCAATATTACTTCCTTAGTTATTCCAACTCTTTAGCCAGTTGAAGGTTGGTTTGGTTTTGTAGTGAACAGTACTAAAAATCTAAAAGACTCTAACATATCTGTCTTGTTTTTTAAAGTATCTTTTGTTTGACTTCTGTTTTTTAGTCTTTTAGGGGACTCTGCTGTTGTGGTTTTGTATTTCTGCCTCTTGCCAGATGGGCTGAAAATCTATTTTTTTGTTTTATTTTTAAAAAGGAAATTTGTATCAAAACACATGACTCCAGGTACTGAAGGCTTTATAGAAGGGGTGTTCATGTGAAACGCATAAGCAAACAGAGTTAGGTCTACTCTGGTGTGTGACCCAAAATATTTATGGAAACAACTAGATATTTTTGTAGATATATCTGTAGCCCCAGTACCTTCAGAGTTTCTCTGGGGCTTAGTAGTTCAGATGGTTTGCTCTAGTTAAAATGAATCTAACTCTTTTGCTATCAGGTTGCTTTTTCCTCTCTGCTATGCTGAACGTTGAAGTCATTTCCTTGGGCACTAAAGGCTTCATAATGCCCAAAAGCTCATGAGTGAATCTGGAGACCTTGAAAATGTTTTTGAGGATATGCTAACACATTCAGCATTTTTTTACCTTCCTGCTACATGAGCCACGACCTATAGATTACACCTGTATCTCTGCAGGTTTGGCTGTCAGTAGATGCAACGTGTTTGTGTATGAACACACTGGAACCCAACAAATTTACTACAAATTTGTGTCCTTGTATCACATGAAGGCATTCTTTACCTTAGTTTAGCTGCAGTTCCTTCTTTAAAGGACTATAAAACACGAGTTGATGTTGGGGTTTTGTCCCATGCAGTGCCATTCTGTCTTCATATTTGCTTGGAGAACGGCTTAACCTGCTAGGAAAGCTGGGCTGCATGCTGAGCCTTGTGGGGAGCACCGTGATGGTGATACATGCCCCAGAGGATGAGGAGGTCACCACTCTGGATGAAATGTTGTCTAAGCTGAAAGAACCAGGTATGCAGGAGGTTGCATTTTCTCTCTTGAGGCTGGGCAGTGCGTACTGCTCTGTCCTCCATACCCGCTGCTGAGTTTTAAGTTATTTCTCTTTCTCTTCCAGGTTTCCTCACTTATGCTGCGATCCTCTTGGCCATCTGCTTCCTCTTGATCTTCTACCTTGCACCCCGCTATGGCCAGACCAATATCCTCATATACCTCACCATCTGCTCTGTTATTGGTGCCTTCTCCGTGTCCTCAGTCAAGGGCCTGGGTATTGCCATTAAGGGCTTCTTTGCTGGCCAGCCAGTGCTGCAGCACCCGTTGACATGGATCCTAGTCATCACACTGGTGGCATCCATCACTACACAAATTAACTACCTCAATAAGTCTCTGGACATCTTCAACACCTCTTTGGTGTTTCCCATCTACTATGTGCTGTTTACGACCATCGTCATCACAACTTCCATCATCCTCTTTAAGGAATGGGTCACCATGACCGTGGTGGACATAATTGGGACAGTTTGTGGCTTTCTCACCATCATTTTGGGAGTGTTTTTACTCCATGCTTTCAAAGACATGGACATCAGTTTAGGGAATCTACCACAAGTCTTCCAGAATGAACAGCAAGCACCTGTCACCCGAGATGACAAGAACATCCTGATAGAGGTGGACAACTCCAGCATCGCCCCAGATGATAAACCCAAAGTATTTATGATCTACACCTAGCACATTACATGCAAGGGTCTGTGGGTTGGGTGAAGGGGTTGATGTCAATGTTCCAGATGCTAGTGAGCAATTTAAAAACGGAAAAGTAGAAAATAAAACAGTGTCTTATCCAAGGCTTGGTAGAGTAAAGCCATGTCTTTCACTGGGGTTTTGGATTGGCTCCTTGTCATAGTCTGGCACCAAGAGGTATGTTTAATCCTCACTGGGCTTTAATACATTCAGCCACTGAAAATGAAAACCCTCTTGAAACCTGATGCTCCTGGGACAAAGCTCTTCTCTGAGGCCCTTTCCCATCTCTTATGCTTGGCAGGGATGATGTTTACTCTTACACTCCTTTCCCTAGGTGGCCATTGATGTGTTTATTTCCAGGTCCTGATGGAGTCATTGACTAGTGTTTTTTTCTTTTGTTTCCTTTCTAGGTGCTTGCGTGAACTCTAAAATACACACCAGTATCAAAAACAGAAGTGGGAGACAAGGACTGAATGCGCCACACCTGCTATTCAGACTCTGCTCATCAATCTTTAATTACTTGCTCTGCAAATATGGGTCAAGAATGTTGGTGAATATAGGTAAAACTTGGCAAATTTTGGAACAGTTGCTCACTTAGGCTCAGGGGCAGGACCCAAGCCATGAAGTGTTTTTACGGGACCATGGCAGAGAAATATTTTTCCACTCCTGTTTTTTTGCAAGGTAAAGGAGTTTTCCTGCAGCACAGTGTTAATTAGTATTCTGTGGGGGTTTGTTTGGGTTTTTTGTCTTTACCACCTATGGTGCCCAGGCCATGTTGATGAGGTTTGTGAAGCTGCTGCGCCTGATCCAGACCTCACCCAGGCAAAAGGCAGCCCCGCTCAGGCTGGGAAGCTCTGGCGCGATAAACTGTGTCAGGAGAAACACTGCCCTCATCCTCAAGACTTTGTGGTCTTCGAAAAAATCTTTTCAGCCAAGAGTGAGTTGTTGTAAATTTTAAGACTTTTTTTTTTTTTCTTAGCAAATGTCTTGACCTTGGAAAGCCCCCCAACTCTTTGAGACACATGACCTGGCCTGCTATCAATCATTTAATCCCTAAAGCTTTTTTTTGTTTTGGTTATGTTTAGAGGGAATTATGAGCTCTGTGTTAAGAGCTAAAAAGACGTTAAGTTGGGTGATGCTCTGCAGAGCTGTACAGATGCAGTTTATCCCAGAGTGGTCCCACACCTCTCCATCTCTCTCAGTACAGCATGGATGTTACCTGAACTCTTTGTCACAGCTCATCTTCAAAACCCTCTGGGATTTATATCAGTGATGAGGACAGAGGACTGAGAGACATAACATTTTCACATCTGGAAAGTGAAAAAGGAAGGTATTACGATAGTTAAAAGTTTCTCCCATCTTGCTGCTGGGTCTTATAGCACAAGGAGACTGGAGCTCATTTTTCTCACAGCAGATCCCAAACAGGGATCAGCGAAGCCTGAGCCTTGGTCCAGAGGCAGCTCTGGCTGGATTATCCCTCAACCACAGCACACACTGATGACGTCTGGGATGCTGATCTTGTTATACCTAGGTCTGAGCATCACTGAGCAAATGCAACTTGGGGTTGGAGGGGAGAGGAATATACAATCTCTTATTTTAATAACATTTCAGTACTTTTTTTTTGAAAGTGGAAATGGAAATAAAGTTTTTTTTCTAAAAAAAAAAATCCAAAACAAGAAGAAACACAAGAAAACCCTGTTTCAAGTGGATCTTAAAGTTTTTAATGATTTATCTGATTTTATCGGTGTAGCTCTAAAGGATAAAGAGGCTCAAGGACAGCTGAGTACAGCAGAAAGAGCATCTGGGTCAGAGAGCAAAACAGCAGCGACCTCCTTTGGCAGCTAAAAGTAATCCAAACAATTAATTCCAGCTTTGGTTTTGCATCCTAATTGATATACTACTTTATGCATGTTATTTTAGAAACAGATTGTAAATGGGAATCATCCTTCTCACTGCCTAGAACTGCATTTCATTAAGACCATTCCTCCAGCTCTCCTGCCATCTCTGGACAAATGCCACCTATAAAATGAAGGTTTGAACCAAGGTAATAAAATGGCACACAGTGACAGAATGCTTGTTAAGGACAATTGACAAATTTATTAAAACTAGGCAAAAGGCACAATGAATGGCATTCTTCAAGTATTTGCATAGATACACAGAGAGCATTATTGTAAACCATTAATATGTGGACACAGGAGAAAGTGAGATGTATTTTGGTGTGTATTCTCCCAAGTAACATCATCTTTTACTCCTCCTGCAGTTCTATTCTCATTCACTCAACTTGCACTCAGATGAAAATTTAAAAGGACTTACTTAAAACTGCCTTTTGGAGACTATGATATCTCAGCAATCAAGTTTTCCATTAGGGTTTGGGCACATCCAGTTGTTCTCTGAACACCGTGTGTCGGAGGGACATTTTTAAAAAGCCTGATCCCATGCTCGCATGAAATAGTCAAAATATTCTTAGTGCTTTTTGGTGGCCATTTGATAAAGCTCAGGGGCTGTAGCAGAAATATGCTGCTGTCTTCAAGCGAGGGCTTCTTGTGTTGAATCTCTGCTACTACAGTGTATGTACCATATGTGTCCAGCTTACTGCTCCAGCTGTGTGTGGGAAAATACACTATTTTATAGGCACATTAGCTGCACCTCAAGAAACAACAAATATGGGAGTTGTTTGAATATACAGGTTGTTTATATGTGATACATTTCACCTGTAGAAAAAGACATACAAAGATTAGAAAGTTCATGCTTCATTTGCCATCCCTTATTTGAGAGAGAGAAGTATTTTAGGTTGGTTTGTTTTCTAAATATATAGGAGGTAAGAAAAAGACCAAGATTTTCAAGATAAGGAATAATCAACAAGAAATTCAAGACACACGCTGTGTACTGTTTTCTTGTGGAGAAAGAGGTAGTAAAGTTGCAAAAAACTAGTGTGGTTTAAGTCATCCTACAGTCACACTACTACACAAAACTATGAATTTAATGAGTGCTTAGGGTTTATGTGCATTTTTCTTCAATCAGTAGAGCTGAGGGAAAGAGAACCATCAGACAAGACTTTTTCTCTCTGCCAATAATATACTTTTCACATGTGCAGCAGCAATCACACTGAGGATTTGTCATAATAAATCAGACACAACAGAACTGTTATTGTAACCATAGTTCCAGAATTCCCTGTGTTCTCCTAGGAAATTATTTCAAGGAAAAAAAATTGGCATAACAAAAGGTCATCCTTCAAAATCCTGAGAAAACATGTACACAAGCCTAAGCCATTAGAAGAAAGAAAACCAACAAATTCGTAAGGGAGGGTCCACAGGGTCAGAACCATCAGCTGCTTGAAGTGCACACAGACAGCTCTCTACACTCATGTCCTGGAGAAAAAAACCCTGCAGTAAATGAGCTGCTCTACAAAAGCACCATGTGTTGCAGTAACGTTTCTGCTCTTTTACCACCGGGGCAATTTCAAGGGAGGTTTCTTACTGATATGAGGAGCACACACCCTATGCTGAATTACTGCTCAGCATGGACTGAAGCCTGAGGAGACACATGCAGAAGTGTCTACTGATCCACGGTACCGCATACTGGAGAGGAAGATTCTGTACTGCCTTTTGCTGATCTTCCTTCTGGCCATTTGCTCCATGTTTTCTTCTAGTACCTTGACTGTGTCCCAGTGACAGAGATGAGGTTGCATGGGCCATGCTGGAAACACTCTTGGGTCTTGCAGCACTGAGGCAAGACAAGCGAGTGCTGCAGGACAGGTTGCAATGCTCTTGCTGAAGATGGTTAAATGGGAAAAATAATTAAACCACTCTATTCAAGCTAAACAAGATCCATGGTGACCTACAGATTATTTCCACCAGGAATATTTTCACGGTTTGCCCCCTGTTGTGGTCTCCATTGCCACCCACTGTAAACTGAGAATAAGCTGAAGAAAGTTATCAGTGGCTGCCTTCTGCTCTCCCAGGAGGCAGCAGTTTCTGTATAGCACCAGTATATATATATATATATATGCTCCTGCAGCTGCATGGATGGGCTGAGGGAGCCAGCAGGGCAGGGTCTTAAATGAAAGCCCATCAGGGCCAGCACCTGCACTTACAGCTTGTTCTCCCTGGTAACACTTAAATAACTGATTAAAAACATGTGAAGCCCACATCCCTGCACTGGATATTGCACAATAATATTTAAGTACCATATAAACAAGTCATCCCTATATGGAAAAGGCTATCAGCAGAGTGCTGAGTTCAGCTTGGCATGTACCAGCACGGTTCCTGGGGCACTCCTGCCAAGCCTGACTGCAGCTTGTTGAGTCACGTGGGAAACAAGTGAGGCTAGAGGAGAGGAACCAATACATTGTCTGTGGCTGTGAATATTTTTCATGTGAGAAGGCCATCCAGTCTTCACTCGGTGAAGGTCAGAGCTAGCCAGGAACAATTGGTTCATGAGTGCGCATGGGAGCCTGGCTGTCCCCTTTGCAAGATGTTCGCTGCTCCAGCTGCCCCAACACCAGGATTCTGGGTGAGATGGAAAATGGGGAAAAGAGAAATGGGTGAGCATTGATGAAAGACCATATGCTGCCCTCTCCCCTTCCCAGAGCTGATGTTACAGCAGGCCAGGGGAAGCTTGTCTCTATTCACATGCAACATTCACACCCTAATGCATCACACAGGAAACTCTCCTGCTTTCTACCAGTGGTGCAATGACATTTATGCTTTTTTCCCATTTTTTACAGCTGGCCTCAGTTATGTTGTTGGCTGCAGGCAGCACCTGTGGTGTGTGAAGTTGAGATTTTTCATTTTAAGGGGTCTAGCTTGCAGGTAGCTGAGCTCAGCGACTCAAAGTCTCTTATTAAGGACACTTTTGGGAAACACTTCCTATAGAGAAAGCATTTCCTTAGCCATGGCTGGAGAGGCTTGAGGGGGGTTCTTTCCCTTAGTGGGGTCCTCAAGTCATGTATGGACTTACCTCTTTTGCTACTCTTCACTAACCATTCTGGGTACACACACCCTCATTGCTCAGCCCCACTCACACAAATGTTTTACCTAAGGAAGTGCTCAGGGATGTGGAGGACTGGATTAACTGTTGTTTAACATAGTAAATGCTTAATAAACAACACATAAAACCCGAGGCAACCAACCCAACAGCCTCTCCATTTCCACCATGTGGGGCTGTGCAGGAAGGTGTTTTGCTGTAAGATAACAAGGTTACTCCCCTCAGAGTAGTTTTATGCCCCAGTGATGAGGGGATGCTCATGCATTTCTCACTATTGCAACTCAGTGCCTACCTCTGCCACAGGCTGGAGTCGTCCTGGGGTTCTGGGGTGTGCAGGAGGCAATGAGATGGCAGGGCTGCTCCCCGGCCAGGCTCTGGGTCTAGCTGGGACAGGATTAGCTGGCAAAGCTCTTTGAGGTGGCCGGGGCCTGGAAATATCCTACATAAGAAAGAAATGGTCTTGAATTCTGAGTCTGGAGAGATGCCTGGCCTGAAAACAGAGATAATATTTTTGATTATTTCTTTTTTAAGTCTGAGACAACAGATTAGATATGAAGCTGCACACCTCAATGTCTCTAGTTTGGAGATAGCCCCAAGGATGTTACAATCTAATGGTTGCATAATGAAAACCAGGAGAAACCTTAGAGTTTGGGCAGGAGTTTCCATCACAACTCAGCCTGTAGCACCCCTGACAGAGACAAAAGAATGAAGGCGTACAGGAAAAACTGTGTTTGCAAAGACCTCTTCCTCTCTGAAGCAAGAAAGAAGTGCAGATGGCTGCTGCTATTACTTATCTTATTAGTGGTTTTCAAAACTTAAGAGTTTTTCACCTATCAAGCTTCAGGAAGATCAGCTTTAGACTGCTGAGCAGCTGGCCTCAAACAGAAGACACACAAACAGGCTAAGAGGGTTACCTTGCACTGCCTTTTAACTGGAGCTGTAGGCTGAGAACAGAGCAGGTTATATTCTGGCTACTAAAGGATCCTGAAGTTTTGAACCAAGTTTCAAGAATTTTGCAAGTACTAGGGAAACTATATTCCAGAACCTTTAAATTAGCCCCATCATTGATGCACTTGAGGTTGAAAGCAAGCATACACTCACTATGAGATTGCTCATCCAATGACTGTAGACTTGTGTATATATATGTGCTTGTACACACGCAACCCCACACCCACCTACTATCATTTATTACTTTGTTTGTGTGCACAGCTGTCCCTAATAGGATGCTCCGAGCATTATATTTTCCATTTGTCTAATGAATTTCAGTGTAAAGCATGCCCCTGGGGAGAAGTTACCCGCGCATGAGCTAACTGCCTATTGTTGCTTAGTCTCTGTGCTATGTTGCTGGCTTTCGAGTGTTGATTTAATAAACACAGATGCACTAACAACTTGGAGGGCACCCAAAAAACGTGCAGCCTCCTTAGACTATGCACAACTGTGATGTTCAATGGCTGCATCAGCTGATGCCTAGACATCTATTGCTCTCTGAGGACCTTGCCATGTGACTGCAGGAAGGGCAAGGGGACTAAATCCCATCAACAACCAGGTCCAAATAGCTCCTATAGGAATAACGAGAAAGCAAATCTGGCTCATACTGCAAATGTCTAGGAAGGACACTGACACTAGGTTTCTTTTGAAAATGCTAGGAAAAGTGGCCCATCTAGTAGGTCTGACTGAAATAAAGAAACTGGATGCATTGGGAAGGGTACACAACAGAGATTGTGGGGAACTTGTCAACAACCAGCTGGGAAGGATACCTATTCCTTTATTGACTGCAGTCATCTTCCTGCTTTTGTTTTAGTTTTCTTTCCTGCTGAAGTGCTAGCTGTTCACAGGAACAATGGAGCTAGAAACAAATCCCATTCAATAAAATAATTTGGTTTTGTTTTCCCTTATTTCCGTCAGAGAGTGCCTTGGAGCCACCTCCTGCTATCCCTTGCAACTGAGGCCTTTGCTTCTTTGTTGGCCTTAACGTAATAAAGCTCATAGGGAAATATCTTGGTAAAATGGGTTTAAGTCAGCCTGAGTGATTTGCCATCTTTTCCATAAGAATGTGGGAGCTGTACTAAGCTTAAAATAAAATTGCCAGCAAGAGAAATAAATCAATACCCTTTCTTTAAAATCCTCAGAATAACCTCACGGCTAGGCTGCTCACATAAGATGGGGTCAGTCTGGATTAAGTCTAATGTTTCCTATGGAACGTCCTAAAGGTCCCTCTTCTGCTCCACATCACAATTTGCTCAATATTCCTGAGGCTTTAGTCCAGGAATGACAAATGCAATATACCTGTGGGATCATCCCAAGGAATGGAGATCTGGTACTCAGTACTGAATCTCAGACTTACCACTGACTGGGAATCTCACAAGGGCTTGTTGCCAGGAGGTAGGGAAAAAATCTGTACAATCCTTTCATTCCTGGAAAACCACCTATTTTTAGCTAAAAAATAGTTTAGATGAGTTTGGTAAAGTGAATGTTGCTTTGTGACCAAAGCTACCTGACTCCCAGGTCCAAGTCAGAGTCTTCAAGGGACCTGTATGAAGAATAACTAACTGTACGTGCTAGTGTCCAGCATGGCCATTGTCAACTACACTACAAAATAAGGACGACCACTGGTAATTCTCCTGTGGTGAGATGGAGCACACACTGCTGAGCACAGTAATTCCCACTCCTTAACCAGGGTTAGAAAGGCTTCACCAGCCTCAATGAGACCAAACGTACTCATCGAATTGCATTGAGAGGGTGAAAGCGAACTCCATACCTGAGACATGGGGGGTTTGGGAGCAGGAGGTGCTGGCCTGCTCGGTGGTGTCCGCCGGGCAACATCCTTGGCAGGTGTGGGCTGTGCTGGTCTAGCAGGTTGTCCCACACTGCAGCTGTAGCCACTGGAGAAGGCAGGTGGCTGCTGCATATTTATTCGAAGGCCTGGAGCTTGCTGGGGTGGGGGGTTTGATGGGATTTCAGGGAAGCCGATCACCTGTGCAGAAGACACACAAATCCCAGAAGTTAGGTATTTCCACTTTAAACCACCTTTTTACTCTCTGCTGCACTTTTGAGGATCTATGTGAGGTCTTTGAGTCAGACAGTAGAAAATAGCGTGTGCAACATCTGTGTGTAATATATGTCTAGTACGTGTTGATCAGACAAACTGGGACAATTTGGGATCATGAGACAGAAACAGGAATGAGGAGTACAGAGAAACTCAGGCTTTAGTGTTATAAACTAGAATTTGCAAATACATTCAGTGTTTGTAATTTATACAGTTTTGAGGGAGATGTGACAGAAGACGATCTGTCAAGAGGCACAAGCAGGCTCAGGTCAAATCCCAGTGCCTAGCAATAAGACAATGGCTAGAAATAGATGCTACCTTCAGCTCCCACTGACTTTCACCCAAGAGTAATGTCTATTTTTCTCATCCTTTGATAAATCCACCCCCTGGCTTGCAGTGTGGAAGGGAAGCACATCCCACATCTTAGGGCAGCTGCATCTCTCCCCAGGGAGGTGGAAGATGACCTTGCCCCTACCTTCCTCTGCTGTTGGGGGGTTTTCAACTTGAAGGCAGGGTTTGCATGCCCATTTCCAGAAGTGTCACTGACAATGAGAGAAAGAAGAGTGTTATTTCCTTTATGCGTTTCCTCCTTTTTCTTTGCTATAAATTCCATTATATTTTAACTGAGGTCAAAAAAAGGAGAAGCAGATACACACTATAGAAACAAATTCACACAGTTACATTCCTCATAGCCTTTGCAATTTCTTCTATCTTGACACTGAATGCAAGCAGACAAGGCACAGCACTGACAATTTACCTAAACTGTGGAGTCTTCTTTAGAGAACAGATGGCAAATTTATTCCAGCATTTCAGATAATACAATAAAAATATGATTCCAATGAGAAGAAGAATGGGAGCCAGGATTGCAAGAGTTATCACAACCACTGAAGGTCCTGAGGGCAAGAAAATAGAGTGAAATAGTGAATAGATGGAAAACTCTCTGCTCCCAATCTAACTCAAGTCTTTCTGTAGTGACACTGTTAGTAGAGTTGATCCCACTCACCTTCAGGCACGGGAGGACCACTGTCCAAGCTTCCTCCCCTCCCCTGCTTGTTGCAAAATGGGGGGGCCCACCCCTGGTTGCAGTGACAGTTCTTGTTGTTGTTGCAGACCTGGAGTGGGAAGACTCAGAGATTTTAGTGCCAACTCAAAAAGAATCTGCAAGCTAAAAATATTAAGCTCTTTCTGGATAGAACACTACAAAAGAAAATCTTCTTGACCTAAATAGCAAGTTAATTGCCTGAAAACATTTTCTTTTCAGGAAATGAAAGAGCCTTTTATTAAGTCAAACTCTCCCTTTCTCCAAAAGGCAAGGGTTCTTCAGCTGAAGAACCAGTAACCTGGTTTCAGGAGAAAAACTGCATTTAGAAACATCTTTCCCTTGGTCTCATCTCTAAACTGAGGGACACAAGTCTTCCCTTCCATCCAGTGGCAATTTCTTATTTTTCAGATTTATGATTTATTGTTTGGCCCATTGCTAGCTGTTTTATCATCCAGACAGCCCCTGGAGGGGGAGTTGATCCCCCGGATTAGGGATATCCTGTAGTAATTGTAGCATTTAATTTAATTCTATGGAAGAGCTAATAATCACATCCTACAGCTTCATGGATATTAAGAAATAAGGCAGACTGAGAATGAAAGAGCAGTGTGAGTCCCCCTCCTTGTCAGGTACATCATGGGGCCTCCCAAGATGCTCAGGGAGGCACACACTGCTGCAAGTTGCAGTATTTATCATGTTTTTCCGTTGCCTAACTGGACTATATGGATGGAAAGATGCTGATGTCTTGTGACAGAAAAACAAAGGTATAGCAAAAGGTATAAACAATTCTCACCAGCCTTTTCTTTTCATCCTCTGAGGGCACAGCAGAGCACAGTTTGGTATAAACTGCTCTAAAGATGACTTTTTACTACGTTTTTCCCTCAGTAAGTCTGATTTTTTCTTCTTATTCAATATAAACTTAATCTAAACAATGTAAAATTAAATCTTACAGAAGATTTTTCTGTAAGATTACCCCTTCTTGTTTATCATTTATTGCAATTCGTATCCCTCCTGAAGACCTGCTAAAAATCCTATGTCAAAGGGACAATCACGGGCCGTAAAATGCATCAAATATGAAAGGAAAGTGCAAATTAACAATCGAGAAGCAGAATTCCAGAGCAAACCTAAGGATGGTATCAAATTGAGCTGAAAAACCATCCACAGATGAACGGCAGCCCATCCTATTTCAGTCTGAAATGGAGATGAAAAGGAAAACACCTACTCCATGCCCATGGCACTTCTTGTTACAGTTTTCAGAATCAAAGATGATGGATGTGTTCTGGCAGTGTCCCTCAAAGCAAACCTGCAGAGAAAGGATCCAAAACCTCATCATTAGCTCTTTGGGTTACATACCATATTACTGCCTTGTGTTATTTTGTGACTTGTGGGAACCCAGATTCATTGGCAATAGAAGTAATACCATGGGCAGAACAACAGGCCGTGGACTTAACCTGGTTCCCAAGCAAACATTTAATCACCACTCAAAATCCCAGCTAACACACATCAGTGAGCTCAGAAGTCAATAGCTTGGACATGAAGTCTGTGAGGGAGCTCTCAGGCATCTTGAATTCTAATTGTGTATCTCATCTCTAAGCAAGACAACCTCAACTAACTAGTGAATACCAAATCTAGCACTGGCTCTGGACTTCTTGGTGTATATTCTTTCATTGCTTCTCAGAATTATTTTTCTAGCTAACATAAAAATCCCCTAGAAAGGCATTAGACGTGGGAAATGAATGTCATTACAGGCAGGACTGTACCTACATGATGACTCCCACATTTTGTTCCAGTCAGCACCAATCCAGGATCCAGCATCTCCTTTTCTTCACTGTCAGATCTGTACACGTGGGTTCCTCGGCACCTCAGCTGTGTCCACGGTGTGCGGATCGTTGTGTCTATGGCCACTGCATTGGACTGCAGCGGTTTGGAAGCAGAGCTCTGGCACTGGATCTTCCCACATTTAGCATCTCTGATTTTAAAGGAAAGGCTCAAGTGAGTATTTCTGGTTTGCTGAATGGTTTGCAGGCATCAGACTGTTGCTTTGAAAAGAATATCAACTGGATGTTTTAAAATACAAAAGGCAGGGGAAATGGTAAACTTAAAGCTTCAGTTTTAAGGGCTCTAAGTCTGACAAGGCTGCAGCTGGTTTCCCAGGAGGCAGGCAGTGAAACTAAAGCATGGATCAGTTTTATCTATTGGCCCATAATTCTGTAATACATAAAAACATCTTCTCCAATGAGCCACTCTTGGTTGCCACTCTGCTTTCTACCTCATCTCACACTTCTTGTAGTTTCCGTAGATGTCCTTCCCACAGTTCCCATAGACGTCTCCTGCGGCATTAACCTTCTCAAAGCAGGCGTCGGGTGCTGGCCTCGCTCCTGCATGGAAGAGACTCATGTGGCCAATTCCTGTGGAGCCTGGTTACTCATCTTACCCCATGCCAACCACTCAGTTGCTCTTTTTCTGAGATGGTTTGAGCATGGGAAATTTTTGCTGCCTCCTCCAAGTGAGCAAGGCAGGAGAAAAGGCTCCTCAGACTTTGTCATTAATAACATATATGGAAGATAATATTGCCTTACACAGCGTAAATAATAGCTGTGTAATAGGATGCAAAATAATGTTGCCTGTTCAAAGGACAGCACATTTCACTGCAAGTAGTGTCCTTACCAGGTCCCCACAGCTGCAAGCACTGGTCTTGATACGTCAGACACATGCCACTGTAGCAATAAGCCTTTCCTCCATCGCAGGAAGCCCCATCAATTTGGTAAGAGTTGGGGGGGCAAAATGGTGACTCGCCTGTGCAGTATTCTGGAAGGTCACAGAGTCCTGACCTTTCCCTGCAGGGAGTTCCTGGAGACATCAGCTAAAAAGATACAAAGGGGAAAAATCTGAATTATTGCTTCTTTGTGGTTCCATGTCTGCACAATGTCTCCCTGTAGATAAGAGACAATCTTGCATGTTTCTCTTCAGCCACCTTGTCTTAGGTTTTTGAGGTCAGCAATGATCCAAATGACACTGTAACTTCATTAACTATGTGAGCTGTGTAGAATCTTACTGATGAATGGGCCGTTTCCCTAGGTAGCAATGAGATCACGCACAGAAAATAAGGCTGCTAGATCTCAAGAGGACACTGATCCATCTCCCTCTGACTCACCTGAACCATTTCTAAACAGATGTTTATATAATCTATTCTCAAATTCCTCTGTTTGGGAAGTTTGTTTCAATGTTTGCCTGTAATTTCTGCTGGAGACATTTTCCTGACAAGTAACTTATGTCTCCCTTGCTTATGAGTTTATTCAGTTCATTCTTGTCCTACCCACCATGGACACGGAGAACAGAAGGGCATACAGTTACATCTAGGAGGTTCTTCCAAGTCTCACTATTCCTTCTCTTTGCTTAGGAAAACCCAAATATCCCACCTTGCACTGATGACAGCAGCTGCCATGGGCACATTCTGCACCGGGCTTCAGGGAGCATGTGCTGGCATCGCAGCAGGGGTTATTGCATTCCTGGAAAACAGTGAGATGCAGCACAGTTTACAAGGCACATGTTCAGGGAAAGAACATGCCAGAGCATCAGTGTGAGGCTGATGCTACTCTGTTCTCATACATGCAAACAAATTAATAGACTTCCAGTACGTTCATGATACCTAGCAAGTGCTGGATTACAGCACTGCATAATTGTATCCTGTGTTGGACTGACTGTATACTATAGGCTGTGCTCATTACATCTGATGAGTCTGGGCTGCTTCTTCCAGCTTCCTTATACTTATTAGTCAAGGTATGAATTTGAAGAAGTGAAATGCAACACTAAGAGAAGCTCCAATCTTATCAAGAATGCAGCTGTAGGTAAAATGAACTTACATATGGAACTGCAATATCTAAGACCACTTATTCTTTTCTTTTTTAAAGGAGGTTTTCACACCTCTGTTCGACCATGGACTGCACCATCCCTGAGTTCTGGGATGCATTGTACTTTGCAGGGTAAATTTAGCTAGATGTGATACTTTACAATCTTGATTTACATTGTGTATACGCTTATGTACGAGGAAGATATGCATAACTCCCGCACAATGAAAAAAAAGCTTTTTATACATCACATATTTGTATTTGCAAAATACATAACAAAATAATTGTGTCCCACTAAACCCCAAATGGTTGGATCTGAACAATTATTACCTCCACCTCTCCACAGTCACACTCCTCCCCCTCTTCCAAGTAGCCATTTCCACATTTCTTCCCACCATACATTTTTTTGGTATCGGGCATGTTGGAGAGACACATCCCTCCACCAGACTGCAGATACTTCTCCAGTTCTTTTCTATTGCACTGGTTGAACACCTTGGGGAATGGATGCCTGAATATGGACAGTGTAGAAGAACATCATGACAAACCTGGACAGTGGTTTAGAGAACCAAAAATGAGCACATGCAAATCCTGGCAAGTGCCAAAGGGATGCACTCTGTGAAATCTATGAAACTGTGCTAAAGCAGATCATGATTTTGGGCGCCTGTTTAAAATATTCAATTACATTTGACAATAAAGTGAGATTGCACTGCAAACTGTCTAGTAATATAACGGTCTTAAAAAATAAACTTCGTCAAAACAAAATATGTTGCGTTAGATTCAACTTTGATAGCTGACAAGTATGGCCATCCTTACCTGCTCAGTAATGAAGCTGTGACTTATTCCTAACTCTGCTTGAGCAAGCCTGAGAATCCAGCCTGAGAATCATTTAGCCTGTAAATAACTGAATAACGGCTGGTGAAGTCAAACTCTAAAAGTAATGTTTCTTTTTCCCTACCTACTGGCTCATTGCAAATGATGTGAATATTTTCTGCTGCATGCATTATTAATTTCTGTTGCTATAGTGCTTGAACCTTTGCACTCTATGTCTGACCTTGTACATGTGCATACATGTTGTGTATTGGATATTCATCCTACATGTCAGTATTTTTTTCACTTCTCACCTAAATGTTTTTCCTTATTTGGAAGAAATCATTCACACAAAAGAAGGTATCCAATGAAGACAATTTTGTTAAAACCTACTAAACCTCAAGGAGGAAAGCTTGAGGAAACAGGGAACGTGGTTTTACATGAATGGGTTTGGCTGATGCTTTTACATGACTGAAATATGGAAGCTGTTGTGGTTCCTCATCCAAAGTTAGCTCTGAATCCCTGTGGGTTACCAGAGTCACTCATGCTTCCCCTTTCTCTTAAATCCAGCTACTTTTTCCCTTTAAACACAGGCTTTCTGTGGCTTACTGATACCAAGCAGCATTATTAAGATAATATGGATTCCATCTGTTTTCATGTCTTCTGACAGTCCTATCACTGTGCGTTTTAATATAATCAGTTCTTCCCTGAAGCAAACCTTTTTCCTCCCTTTATCACATTATGATGCCATTGTCCTTTGGACAAGATGCTTTAGAAACTTTATCAACCACCTATCTACGCATCTCTTGTGCAACACAGAAATAAAATCCTCGTAAGCCTCACGTGTTCTGGTCACCCCTCATTCCTCTGTCCTTGCCAGGAACAAGCAATCCATGTTTTGCAGGATGCATATATATATTCATTGAACTTTTAGGTGATGGATCATTTTGTAGGACACACTGGGTAGCACAAACTTAGAGACGAGGAGTAAGAGGGGTCCTGAGACAGTCTTTCAGGACAGAAGATAGGAAAATTTTCCTTTTTACCAGACTGTTTAGAGCTACACTTGTAAATGCTGCCAGATCCCGATGTTACCTAAGGCCAATGTCAGGCAGCAATATGTTCATTTGGAATTTAGCAAATTGCTACTGATACAAGAGCCAGGGCTTGCACAGTAGTATTTTGTCTATAAACACACTGGCTCCAACAGGTAGCAACAGACCCACCTCCAACCTGCATTTCTAGCTCTTATTCCACCATGGCTCTTGTAACGAAGCCCTTTGCATTTCTCTGTGAGACCCTGTAAGATGAACTCACCCAGTTGCGGAAGCCATGATGCAGCCTCCGTCCTCTGCAGGGGTAGTACAGCAGCCAGCTGAATCATGATTCATGCCAAAATTGTGTCCCATCTCGTGGGCAATAGTAGCAGCAACACCAATGGCATTATCAGAGTGATCCTGTGCAAGATCAAAGAGTCTTGTCAGCATTTTACCTGTGCCTGTCCTGTGCACCTCTGAGTCAATGGGGTAAGCAGCACTTCTCGTTACTACATGTAGAAAACATCTACTGAGCGTATTCCTGCCTCCAAGCAGGTAAGCTACAGGCTTTCACAGGAAATATTTTTTTCCTGGGCTTTAGGAGGCCTCTGTCCTATGCATTCACTGCTGGCAAGAAACATCTTGCTAAGTATTAGCAATTACTTACCATGTTTACTCCTCCTGACTGCAAATCAGAGCACATGGCCATCACGGGAGCTAAGCCTACTGTGGTACCTTGGAAGGGCACACCCCTAAAATCAATCCAGAAAGACCATGAAATGGCAACAAGGCACTTGAGAAGGCAAGACAAAGAAATGCATCCTGCAGTCCACAGCTATATACACATACACAGTGTCAGGTGAATACATTTTCTTTAGTCATATCTTCAACTACAGGACATTCTAGCAGAGCTACAAAGACTTAAGCCTGATTTTTCTTGGACTACTACTTTGTTTTATTGGCCAATCGACCAATCTTTTTTATATATAGCAGTCTAGTGGCAAAATTGCTCCCTCTGAGCTTTGCAACAAAGACAGAAAAGACTGTTTCTGGATTCTTAGTTAGGTACTGTTTTGAATACTCAATTTACCTTAAGCCTGTTATTTGCCAGCTTGGGATTCAGGGACTTGACAGAGTGCTAGTTACACCTTTGAGGTGCAGTCATTCTTGGCTCCTGCGTGGGAGCTGGAATTCTGCACTGTCCCTGCCAGCATGTCTGAAATGGGAGCCTTGGAAGTTGTGCTCAGGACATGACTAGGTGAAACACAGTAATGTTAAAGGCAGGAAAAAGCCCTGAAAAAAACAAAACAAGGAAAAGGCATTGCATGTCTGCATTTCAGTCCTACAGGTTTCTCCTCTGACTCACCATTATTTACTGGTGGGTGGAATACCATGGGAGAAGTAAGGAGGTATTAGAGTTGCTGCAAATTTTTCCTTCCAATGACAGCTGCATTGCTGCCACAGCTACTGGCCCTAATGAGATCAGTAGGATCAGTCATAGACCATTAACTAGCTCCTAGCACCATGTCCCTTCTGTCTCGGCAGGATGAGTTAGGAACAAATGCCTCTACAAAGGGCTGAGGTCCCCTTTACTACTCTTACTTATGGTTCAGATTTTTTTGAAACTGTATGTGTAGCTGTGACAGACCATGTGCAGCCGCTTGTCATACACATGCACCCCCTAAAGCCGATACACTTTGATGCATGTGTATTAAGACTGCTGCATAGCATGGAACCTCCACTTTTCCTAGTGTGATTGTGCTCTGGGTGCCAGAGCTTAGTGCTGGCTGAGTGGCCACTGCGTAAATCTGCCACTTTGAATCTTAGAACAGAATCTTACACACTGATTTCCCACCCACTCAAGCTGCTTGTCAGAAATGGGTTATTTGTATGATTCCATGATTTCAGGAGAAAGAGACCTACGTGATTAGTTGGGCATTATCATGTTTCCTGTGCACCCGCTCCTTGCTACTCCAGGCCAGAAAGGACTTCAGAGTGGAATAGGGATTCTCAGTTACATCACATTTATTCCAGTTACTCCAGATCTCCAACCCCACCAAGGCAATACGGATATTCAAGGATCTGTAAAACTAAGATACAGAAAGGGAAAGAGTAGACAAAATGAGCACCACTCGTTTATTTTACTGTGGTTTTCACCTTGTATATAAACCCCGTTAAATGCTACTACAGATACACATGCCCAGAGAAGATGTTCTCTCTGGAAATGTATTGCAACTTAGAGCCACAACACAGCAGAGGGAAATGTGCACCACTCACAAACCTCAACTAAATTGAAACAGAGATGCTGAAGTTTCATTTTAAATGAATGACAGAGACATAGTCTAGAAAAACAAAGACTGGAGACTGAGATCATGTTTATCTTTAGATACATCAAAATTCCTGAAAAGAGAGAGGAAATAATCTGCTGCTCACATCAAGTACAAACAGGGTAAGGCTTCATGGGCAGATGGGGTGAAAGGAGTGATGGAAGGAGTTTAAGGGGAGAAGGGAGTAGATCTGAGAAGCTGTGACGTTTACTTCAGCAGCACTGACTCCTATGTGTAAGGATGATCTCTGAAGGTTCCCTCCAGCTCTACTTGCCAAGATTTCTACAATTTGAATGGAATATCTTAGTCCCTTGTCAAAAAGCAATATTTAGTAACACAGTTATTTAGGTAACACAGTTAACACAGAGGTGTATTAAAACCCAGAGATGCTCATGCAGGCTCTGTTAAGAATGGAGATCCCCTCACCCCATCCCTGATGTCCAACAACAGAACCATTTGTCAGATGCTCTACACTCCCCAAGTCACTGGGGAGAACTGCTGAAACATTATCCTCTCTCCCAAGAAGGCAGTCTCCCTCTGTCACAATTAATTCTCATAATTCATTATTTGGACTTTGCTCTCCCCTGCTCACATACACCTGATCTCACCTTATCTACGTAATTAGCAGCCTCCAATAGTTTAAGCTTTGTTGCTTCAATGTTGAAGTGATGCCTCTGAAACTGAACAAAATGAACACATCAGACAGCACAAAGGCAACAAGGAACAGCTGAAATATATTAAAACAAGTCACATTACTCTGGGAATAAGAAGGTAATGATGAAGTGAAGCCCAAAAGCCTTCTTTCGCTGCACATCTCACTCATCCAAAGAATTTGCTTATTTAAATCACCCGGCAATTAACAAGTTAATTTTAGTGAACTGTTTGATTCAAGGAATTAAAGTTGCAAAACGTTGTTTAACAAAATCTGGGACTCTTGTTCTAGCAAAGGAGACAGTAAATGCAGTAAGGGCGCTGTAGGAGCGTCTAGCCCACCCTGTATAACAAAATGATGAACAACATATGGCAGTTCCTGGGTATAATGTGTTTTCTCATAGTTTCCCTGGTATCCTGCTGCCTAATAGAGAAGGCTGAAATAAGTTCTGCCTCTTTAGTTTTGTTCAGAACAAATTATAGCCTGAAGCAGTACGTGGGAGTTTCAAGTTGTAAATAATAAATAGGACTAGTCTTACTCGCGTCTGTGCTAGAGATTAGATGGTCAGCAAAACCCTATGTGGTTTTCACTGTCAGTAAGTACACCTGGCATGCTGCCCAGGCTGGGGACAAGTGAAGAATTGCTGACTTCATTAGGTTTCTTCCAGGCCAATTCTACAACCTAGTGCCTTGAAAATTACGGTTTATAGATCTGCTACTAGCTCAGTGCACTGGATAATCCCAGTTATCTTCTCTAGAGATTAAATGTACTGTAGAGTTACAAGCACATCGTTTCTTGAAGCCCCCAAGTCACCCTACTTGATGAGAGGTAGTCCTCTCTCATCAATAATCAGGGCCAACCACTGGTACCCTGGAAGGCAAGAACTGACCCCTAACCCTAGTCCTTCAACCAACTTGCACCCTGGATCTCTCTCCTGACTAATGGTGGCAGCAGAGGAGACATGGCTTCTATGACAAAGCTGACCATGACACAGCTCTCCCTGTCTGCTGGTAGGGGTAGGACTGTTGGGATGGCAAGAGTTGAGCTCCAACTGTCCTACTTGCCCCAGGAGATGCGACAGGTGGGATGCTCACTCTAGACCCGGTGCTCAGTTGGTATTAACATGAACCTTTTCCTTACCTCTGCATAATCAGCCACAAGGAGAAGCTCCACATACTTCGTAGCCTTCAGAGTCTCCCGTTTCACCTGTAGAAGCAGCAACACAGCTTATTTCCCCAGTGTCCCCCAAGGAACTCTGTCAAAACATATGTGAAGGTCATTTTCCACAGTTTGTTTTTGACTGGCCTGAACATGGACAGGGACCTGCAGATGTGACTGACTTATAGCAGCCAAGTATCACAAGTCAGCTCAGCTGCAGCAAGCACCCATGTGCCTGTCCTCAGACCACACTTTTATTCATGTATTGGATGAAAAAAATCTGTGCAGAAATAGCTACAGTCCAGATTCCTCATGTTACATAATGGTCCCCAACGCTCATTTATTTCCCTGCTGGTACTAGCATTTGGCAATCAACTTGCTACAAATCCTCTTTAATATTCTTCATTTCACTTTCTGAGCTATTCTGGAGAATAGCAGACTCCTTGGGGCTGGAATAAGTGGGAAATTTGGAGCATTATGCATAAATCCATTTTGAGTCCTGCTCACCCTCTGGTGAGGTGATTTCATCCCAGTTGTGAAGTCCCTCAGCCAGTCTTCATCTGCATCCCCGGTGCCCTGGTAGCCACAGGCTCCTCTCTGCAGCCTCAGGTCATTCAATCTGTAGATCAAGTGCTGGTCTGGGCTGTCAGGAACTGGCTCTAAGATATAGCTGGAATTGCCATTCAATACAATAAGTCCTCTGTTGAAACAGGAAGCATTAAGAGGGAAGTTAATTATGATCACAGCAACTGGAGACAAATCCTTCATCTGCTGTTGAATCCTCATCTGACTGACCCTGGCAAGGCACTTATCTGTACCAGGCCACTCAGTTCATTAACAATAGGAATATTTTGAGTTCAGAGGGGGGAATCCCTGAACTTGTGTACATTAAAATCTGTTCAATAGGCCTCAGACATTGAATTAAGCAGCTATTGGAGCATGTGCCACAACAATGCTAACCTGGAAGGTGGTGATTTTTTTTTTTTAAAGTACAGCTTTTTCTTCAAGGGCAGTGGAAGCTCTTCAATCAGTTGAAGAAATTTGTCTTTAACAGAACCAACCTCAAGAATGTGAAGATTTTGCTTGTCAACAGAAAAAAACCCCACAGTTCTCTCTGGGACTTGCACACAGCTGTAGGGTTCTGGTTTTCTCAATGAGCATCTTCCAGCCAGGAGAGCTGGAAATCTCCTGTGTTTGAGGCTCACTAGAATACGTGTGGTTCGATGGGCAGCACACCTCCCTGTGAAGGCTCAGAGCAGAAACAGCCACCCGTACTCAGCTCCTGTGCCTTCCTAGCAATTAGAAAATGGTGTCAAGGAGCTGCCAGCACACCATCAGCAGCTCAGGCGTGCAAGAACGTTACCACACATGCACAGCAAGAAGATACCTCTGTCCCCTCTGCAGCTAGGAAGGCACAGCCTGGGAAAACACAGGCTGACAGAAGCAAGGCACACCTGTGACTACTTTTGCTTTTGGATTATTTATTGCAAACCACAGGTGGCTGCACTGTCCTGTTTATCTCACTGGGCTCTTTGGCCTGTGCTACATTCACTTAAGATATCCCAGGTTTCCTTTGGCATGGGCTGCTTCCTGGCTGGAGCTGGTCCCGTCAGCACAGCTTCCAAGCAGTGCTCAAGAGCAGATGACCACTAATACCAATAAAGCCCATGCAGTATTTTGGAAACAAACTCTGAGCTAATGTAAATGAACACAGCTTCTTAGTTGCAACAACCCATTTCACTTGCTCCTGCTGAGGATCCAGACTGTGTTTTCCTGCCAAAGACTCCATTACTATCAAAACAAAGGTTTTAAATGCACAACACACAGGACGCTGGCACCACCCAGGGAGAAGGCAGAAAGCGGGGCTGACAACCCAGGAGAAAGTTCAGACTTGAAGACTTGGTCTTTAAATGCACATAAAAACTTGGCACTTGTGAAAGACTGGGAGAAGGAGATGGATTCTGCATTACAGCAGAGTACTGGGCTGAAACATGGCAAGTCCTGTCTCTGTGGCAGATACAGCCCTGAGTTGCTAACATGAGAGTCTTTTGCTCCAGTGAACTCCTGAGTTAAACTTACTCGTTGTACGAGTCCATGTTGCTGGCAGAACATGGAAGGGGGTCTAGGAGCTGGCTCCTTTCTACGCCCAGGACTCTTGGCCAGGTAGCACTGGAGAACAGGTCTACCTGCCCGGAATGAACTACAGCAACCTGGCTGCCGGGGGAGCAGAGCTCGTGAGGCAGCATGCTGAGGAGCTGAGCACCTTCATTCCTGCAGCTCCGGGATCACCGGGCACTTACCGCAGCCCTCTGCACGTGCTGAGTGTGACGCTGGAGTGCTCCCAGCCCCTCACAACCCCGTGGTAAAAGCAGTGGTCCTGGAAAAGAGAGGGGAGCAGGGTTGGCAATGCAACTTCAGGATGGACACATAGAATCATAGAATCACCAGGTTGGAAGAGACCCACCAGATCATCGAGTCCAACCATTTCTAAACCCAACCTAAGGTCCAACCTAAACACTAAACCATGCCCCTCAGCACCTCGTCCACCCGTCCCTTAAACACCTCCAGGGAAGGTGACTCAACTACCTCCCTGGGAAGCCTGTTCCAGTGTCCAACGACCCTTTCTGTGAATTTTTTTTCCCAATGTTCAGCCTAAACCTCCCCTGGCAGAGCTTGAGGCCATTCCCTCTCGTCCTGTCCCCTGTCACTTGGGAGAAGAGGCCAGCACCCTCCTCTCTACAACCTCCTTTCAGGTAGTTGTAGAGAGCAATGAGGTCTCCCCTCAGCCTCCTCTTCTCCAGGCTATACAGCCCCAGCTCTCTCAGCCATTCCTCATGCTATATTTAGGCACCCGACTCCCATGTGAGTGCTGCCAATACTCCAGTAATTATTATCTTTCCACTGCATTTGGCAGTTGACTGTTACAACGAGATCTCTGAGCCTGTATCGAAATCTGACCTTTCAGCTGCCATGTGCAAGTGCATCAAGTGGTTCGTTGTTGCCAGCAAAAATTAAGAGCTTTGAATCCCCAAGGAAGTAACTCAGATGGCTGCAGCATTAAGGCAGACTCAAAGCTTTCTGCCTGCAACAGGAGCTGCTTATCGATGGCAGCTGGCCCCGGGTCAGGCCCCAGAGGATGTGCCTTCAGCCCCAAAGAGGGTGATGCCACAGACAGTGGGACAGTCCCCATGCGGGGGCTCCCAACAAGACAAAGGCTGCCTCTAGCAGGGACAAGGAGGCTTTGGGGCAGAAACGCCAACACATTCATCTCATTGCTTCCCTTCACCATGAAGCACTATCAGTAAAGATGATCTCATGGGGGTATGATTTTTGCATTGCAACCAAGGCACATCTTTGTGCTACTGCAGCAGAGAGTCAGCCAAGGCCTGAGTGAGATCAGTAATTCATGGGATTTTCACTGAACAGGAGCCAGCTTATATGGGTTTTCCCAAAGGCTGGGAACGTCCCCAGCACGGAGTGCCAGTGGCAAAACTAAAAGCAGGAGGATGAGCAGCAGGAGGAATAAACTGTCCCCCAGCACCCAGAGAGAGGCAAACAATACTGGGGGCTGACCTGGGCTCTCATATCACAGCTCAGACAAAACAGTAAGATGTTTTTACCATTGCTAGGGGATAGAGATGCTTTCTTGCTGGAACCTCCCTGGTCAAAAAGTCAGACTGCCCTCCCCTTCAGCTTAAAGCAGACACATGGCTTCAAAGAAAGTCTCTGGAGAGAGAAGGTCACCCACTTCTCCAAGCCCCTTGTGTGGTCTCCTCTGCACACTGCAGGAGGGACAGTGTCCTCTCCACTCACCGTGTGGGTCAGAGAGGTGGTCTGGGGCTGTCCAGTTTGGCTGTAATGAGTTTCAGTGTATCCTGGTGCAAAGAGGTTTCTGGGGACATGGACAAAGGGAAAGAAAAAAAAAAAAGGAAAAAAAAAAAGACAATTAGTCCTTTTTATAGACCTGGATTTCCGTTTCCTAAGCATGTTAGAAAATTGGCTAGATGCAGCTCCTTCTGAAGTCACTGTAAATATTCCTGTTGCTGTGAATCACTGTTGTGGATGTGGGGCAGTTGCTGTTTGCTACCTGCAGTGCAAAATTAATTGCAATGCACAGAGAGGGCAGTCAGGAGACAGGTATTCGGGGGACACCAGCCAAGAGCTAGGTGACCTCAGCACTCCACTCTGGATCAGCACCTTCCACCTGCAAGGTGCTTGCTAACACGTTGTCCCCAGGGAGGCAGCAGCATCTAATGGCTTTCTGGTGGCACAGGAGCCCCAGGCTGTGCTTCCCTGTGCAGAGCATGCTATGATGGCTGAGAGTCAGAAGATGGAATTATAGTTGTCCTTGCCACATCTATCTATCTGCTGCCCTGCCAGGAGCTGAGTACTCGTCACGGAGTGTGCGCACTTCCGAAAGAACAGAGTGAGCCATCTTCCTAAGTGCACTTTCTAGCCATTTATTAAATTAAAATAATAAAAAAGAATCTGTCCCTGCATTTGATCAGGTGCCAAGACTCACTTCCAACAGCTGCAATGAACAGCTAACAATTCAGTTTTTATGTGAGGACTTAGAAAAACCCTGTAAATTCAGCATCATCATCCTCCCTTAACGGGTACAAGTCTCTGAGATGAGTTTCCTCTAGCACTGCAAAATCATGCCCAAGTTACACTGGGATTAGATTCAATACACCAAGCTCAGTGTAGCATGCACAGCAAGCACAGGCCAGTTCAGGACACATCTGGGCACTGGAGTGAGTTTTCAGCTCAAATCCAGACTCCCCGCAGTGCCCCAGTCTGATTGCAATTATAAACCAACCCGCATCTGCATTTCAACTTCTACCCAGAAGGTGATTCACATCTTTGTCCTAGGAAAATGCTGATTCCCCAATTTAAATTTATTTGTGTCATCCTCATATAGATAATATTCTCCCCGTCTTCAGCTCAGGATCAGACCTAAAGTCTATAAAAAGCATTCCTGTACATAAATAGTAAGCATTTTGATACGATTCCAGAGGAAACAGCCTTCCCCTTCTTTTTGAACATCTGCATTTGCTAAACCGTGATGTAAAAAAGTACAGCAAGTCAAAATCTGGGTCAAACCAAGAAGGTCATATCCTGTGTCCATCTCAGCAGCAGTAAAATATAGGTTTAAACAGTTTTTTAAAACAATTGCTTTACTTCCAAAAATTTGGAGGAGGATCAGAGAACATGGCCCATCTATGAAACACACTTCTGCAACAACCGTGCAGTTGTATCACAAGCAAAACCAAAGATTTTCTCCTTCTGTCTTGGTTTTTGGTATGTGGCTGTCAGGTCTAATCTACCTTGAAAGCCTCTGTTTGTGTAAGGGATTGGGTGCTTGTGATATCTATTAAATTGGGCCAGAGCACCAGGAAACACAACCTTTCATGATAGAATTTGAAAGTGCTTCCCCATCTGGCATCCAAAGGCTCAGACACCAAACAAGTACTGATGGCTTAGTGTCAGACAAAACTATGTACCACTGATAACTTCTATGCGACAGCTTTTACTGTTGGGAATACAACAGCTTTTATCTCCACTTTCAACGTTCAGTGAAGCCCAGGAAAGCGCATTTTGTTTCTTTCTGATGTGTTAATTCTCATCACTAGATCCCATCAGTGATCAGAAGGCAAGATTGTTGCATTCAGCTATCTCAAGTCTGTAAACTGAAGATAAGCACAGAAGCACCATCCCACAGAACATAATTCCCTTCATCTCCCTGACAGCAGTAGCTTGCTCAGCATGTGGCTGCAAGAAACAAATGTTTAATCAACAGATTGCATTAACTTGCAGGAAACTGCATTGAGCAATGTGCTCTGGCAGGTATCTGGTCTGTGTCAGAAACTGCCATCTCAACAGCAGACACTAAACCAGTGTGCATCTGCCCAGTACTGCTAAATCCAGAATTAGACACCGGCTCATAGATTTCCAGTAGCTGAGGCTTGCACAGTCTACTTGATTCATTCCCAAACAAACACGCTTTTCTTCCTGCTCTTTTATTCTTGGAAAGCATTCACTATGAATAGCTATTTTATCTCTACTCAAGCATCTATCATAAAACGCCTCAGTACTTCAACTACTACTCAGCCCCGGTGCCAAGCCAGGACACAAGCTGAGCACCAGAGACTGGCATACCATGTTTCAAGGCACAGAATGATGACATGCAACACATAGTGCATGCACATCTCTTCCCACCTGCAAAATCAGGCTCCAGCCCCTTCTGGTGTGGATTAAGGAGCTGAGAGATCAAATTTTTAGGGATATGTATGTAGGTGCTAAGGCAAAAGCATGTATCATCAAGCTGAATGGTGCCATGTTAGAACTTTCAAGCCTCTCTCCACCAGTTGAATCCTACCCTACATTGTAGTCTCCCTCTGAATAGTCAAGCTTCTAATCCTCCGGAGCTGAAACAGTCCCCTTTTTAATGCCAGAGAGCCTTGGGGAGCCTTGGGGCTTTTGCAGCACTGCTGAGAAGGGCTAACACAGTGCATTGTGTGGTGTGCGGTGGGGAGGACAGTGAGGAAAGAGGAAAAACAACAGGACATCTTGCAACACCCTTGGGGTGCTATCTCACTTCAGAGCCTGTGAAAAACTCATTCCCAGCCCAGTTTACTTCCTCAGCTAGCATCAAGCTTTCCACGAAATGGTAAATAAAAAGAACAAAAGCTTTACTTCCATCTCAGAGTGCACCAAAGCTATCAGCTAGTCTTATCCCTCTTCTGTATGTGTACCAGTTGTTGGATAAAGAGGTGATATTAGTTAGACACGTACCCTAGACCCTTAGCAGTAGCCTTTACCTGCCATCATTTCAAGACAGCATCACTGCGAGGCTGAATGGCTGACTCCAGGGGAGCTCAGCCCTGCAAAATGCTGACAGACCTTATTCACTGCTTCCAGGGGAGCTCACCTCCTTTTTGGAGAAGGACAGCCTGGAAAATCAACACTATTTCAATCTTCATTCTTTGTTAAATTTTATGTCTCTGTGACTACCTCTCCAGCAGTTTGAGATGAAGCCGCACAAGTTTGGATGCAAAACAACATCATTTAAAGGCTTCTGAGACCCAGTCAGACAGCTGGCAGATTGCTAGCACACATCATCTTCCTAAAAGGCAGCATGGAGTCCCTCATCAGAGGAGTTATCAGCATGAAGAATTGATGAAGTCAGAGAAAAAGCTGATTTTGGATGGAAGCATTCTCCTTTGCTAAACCTCGATCACAGCTGCAGCTATGTGGGGCTGGTTGAGGCCAAGGTAAGCCACACAAGAACACTCAAGATGTTCTAGAGAAGCCCTCAAACCTTTCCAGCAGTGACCAGCTTTTGGCAAGATCAGCCATTCCCTCAAGATCTAGCCCAGAGTTCAGCTCAGGGTGGAATAGCCAGCTCTTGGCAGGATTTGATCCCCAGAAAGCCTTGGGAGCCGTGTTAAATACAGGAAAGGAAGCCAAACAAAGGAAGAGTGGCTCAGTGCCATAATGTACAGATGGCTTGAGACTGTTTCTGCTGATGGCCGACGTGGAGTGATCTTGATCCCACTCCAGCCTGTCAATGATATCATTGTTTGAAACAAAACCCTCCTCCCCATGCTGACTGCGCGGCTGCCTGGAAAGGCCCCGCTGTGCAGAGCAGACATTATAGTACAGCTCAGCTCTGTTTTGCTGTACTGAGACACCATGCCAGGGAGGTCACATAAAGCACATGAGCTGATGCTGTTCAACAGCAGAGGCAGGGATGGGGCAAACACCAGCATTCTTAGCACCCCACGGCACTTGGGGACAGGGCAAAGGCACGACCCCCAGCTCATCCAGCCGCTGCACAGCACACCCAAACCAGCAGAAAGCAGGCTGGGACCTTTCTTGCATGACCATGTTCATTTGAGGGAGTGCACATTTCCCAAATGCTCTGGAGAACCTCACCCCTATTTTTCTCATAAACGGGAACAGTTCTCTCATGCCTGTGAAACATGGCTTGTTGAAATAAGTCTCAGAAGGGCTCAAAACTCTTCATCCCAAGGGAACATACTCAGCTCCACTAGATAGAAATCACCCATAGGCACTGGAAGGGCCCCAGTGGCATGCTAGTGCTTTTGCTAATTGGAACAAGAAGGGTTTTTTTATATATATAATTTGGTCCCTTGAGCAACTTTGTTTGGATTCATTTTACAGAGGGGCCTAGACTGCATAAACAGCTGCCAGTTTAAAAACACCCATGAGTATCTAAGAGAGACACTTTTTTATTTCCTCCCAAAACCCAAAGTTTAAACGGTCCATGAAGCTCTCATGAGAAACATGAACTCTAAATTTTTCAGTCCTATAACCAAGAAAAGAGAAGCCTGCAGTCTCTTGCCTCTCTTCCCCTGTCCCTTTCCACAAATCACAATAAATCTGTCCAGTCGGGCTGCCAGCATCTGGGGGTGGAGGGAATAGACTCTCACAAGAAAATTTAAACATCAGATTTCCATCTGCAATTTGTGGTCCCCACTCCATTGCCTCTCCACAGGATCCAAATAGGATAAGAAGGGGAATTTGACCCCTGACCTCCCAGGGACTTCTATGTTCCCTAAAGTCAGAATTTATTATCAAAACCTGAGGTGACCCCCATCTTGAACACCACCAACACATAATCTATGACAACATGAGCAGTCAGGCCTGCTTTCCATATCCCCCCTAGTGGGAAATCAGAGATTTCACCTCTCTGGAATCCCCCAGTCAAAAACTGGCACTTCATTAAATCCCCAAAATCCAAACACTTTTTTCTTGGCGAGTCTCATCCAGACGAAGCCTGGAGTTCTTAAGCTCCATTCCTCAAGAGCCTTTGCTGATATATCTGAGAAGATATTTATTGTGTGAACAGCAGCAGTTTAGAAAGAAAAAGTAGTTTCCCAGCTATTAAGGTTGAACTAAATTAGCTGTATATAAAGAATGGAAAAATATCACAGACTAAAGACTTTCCATCCTCTTTTGCCATCTGTATCATCTGTGACAGTCACTGCATAAATCATGTTACAGGACCCAAGCAAAATTTGTCATATATCCTCTTGGCTTACCAATGGGAACCATAAAAAGTTGCCTTGAGAGGAAAAAGGAAATGAAATAAATGGGAACCTGTCTGATAATGAGTCAGGGAGCAAAAGATTTAAAGGGTTCCATTTCCTTACCTCTTCCTCCCTGCCCCACACTGAGAAATCACTGAATATCCCCAGGGAATCGGGAGGCTGAGAAGTAGCTAGGGCTTTCCAGATCCCAATCCTGTTTTCCTGATGACTCCAAGAGACAGCAGAGCAGGATAAACTCAATTTCCCTCCTTTACATAACCTTTATCCCCCTCTGCAGGAAGCCTATTAGACACTGATGATGTGTAGCCATCAGTGGAATAATCTCATATGCCCTTCCTGCTTGGAGGCAGGCAGCAATCTCCCCTCTTCCTCACTCACTGGAAACTAGCAAAAGCAAGAAACAGTGAAATACAAGTGACATACAAATCTCTTGTTGCACCGCTGAGAGTGTCAAACAAGGCTGGAGCGCTTGGCGCCTACCCAGGTGGGGCCAGGAGAGACTGGAAATGATACTGCTCCTTATCAGATCCAGTTGCCTAAAAATACCTATCTGGATCACTCCCAAGGTCAGATCAGATGAGTTTTGGCCTTCCTTTGTGGTATCCTCAGCCAGCTGCCGCACATCTCCACTGGGGCTCTGCCACCAAGCGTTCTTTGCCATCGTGGCTGGAACAGGCAGGTGGCAGGTAAAATACGCAGCCGAAACGCGAAGCCAAAACACAGCAATGCCCCAGGCTAACCACAGAATTCACCCGCAGGCACGGACACCCCCTGGAGAAGGTGACTTCTCATGGAGAAACCTCAGCTGCCCCTTGCAGCTGAGTGGGCCTTTTGCAAGTCTGCTCTCCCCATGAGACATGCAAAGAGGAAAAGGAGAAGGAGGAAAGACCTGTCTTCTCAGCTGAGTGCAGAGAAAGTATCAACAAATTCTGTGAAGGTTTCTGCTGTGCAAGCATGAGCTCTTCTCTTCACCAGAAACAAAAGGCTCACACCGAGCAATGCTGCCACACACATACAGAGCGTCCAGCATCCCCTCCCTGCTTGGCTCAAAGCTGCTTTTTATTAACAAATGCAAATGCCTTTAAAAAGTTACTTTTTATCCACGGTTTGCAACTCAGCTTCTTCCGTTCCTAATCCCCAGCCAAATTTAAAGCTGCTTTATAGGCATCTCTCCATATATTTATTGTTTGTGCAGCTTTGAGCATTCCAATCCTGCAGCTGCAGATCATGGTTTTGAGTCATCTGAAACAAGCCTGAGTCGTTTAGGGATTATACTTTTGTGATTATTCAGAAACATCAAGTGTTGTGAATTGTACTTGGAACTACAGTGTGGTTCCACCTTCTTATCAAATGCCTGAACAGGAAGTAATGCAATATTACATAACGCAATAATTGTATTCGTAGATATATGAAGCCCAAACTCAGATGTGTGCTGAGCTTATTACAAAATACAGAGTTGTACACAGTTCTGAAGAAACATATGCAATAATTTTTGTGCTGTACCTCTATGGATGAACACACTGTCCTTTTCATACGGGATGTGAAATTACAGGCTGAGCATCAAATTTTCTTCCACATATTGTGAACAGCATGTTTCTTCCAAAGCTAGAGCATCCCTACTGAAGCTGCACGGATTATGACATCCCTCCTCGTTGAACACGAGATAGTATTCTCGTCAGCCTTATCTCTCCATAATGAGAGTGGTGAATATGTAATAAGGCTGCCTAATCCACATTTCACTAGCTGGGCACATCTCCTTTCTAGATTTGGGAACCATAGGGTAATTCATATCCCAGCCAGACCCTGCTGGTGCCAATCGTTTCCTTTGAGCAAGAGGAAGCTGGGATATGGTTATGAGGACAACAGGAGCCAGCTGGGTGCATTCACACTTTCCTGCTGTCTGGGTGCCCAACAAACCCTTCAGTGAAGTCCCTGATGCTGTAACTACTCAGTAACCTAATTCTCAGCTAGAGCCTCAGGCTCCCCCATAAGATGAGCAATAGCAGTGGGGAGCTCTTGGGTGCTGGGGATAAACCCCAGGCTGGGAAGCAGGAACCTGAGGACTTGGGCTTGACTACCTCGCTGCAAACTTAGACAAGAAGCAGCAGTTTTCACCTACTTAGAAGTGCTCTACAGATGCTGATAATTACAGCATCCACAGGTCTCCCAGGCACTTGATGTTTGTTTGCTTCATTATTTCTCTTTTGAGTGTCTCTACACTACTTCTCCACTTTCACAAGTCTCTGGGAAGTGGTGGCTCTCCAGAGCCTCTTGTTTAATCGAGTTCAGACTTGTATTTTGGGATCCTGCCATCACCTTTCTTGAGCAAGGAGTTGAGAGCTGGCAAGACTCTCACGTGAGGAACTGCCATTTATAAACTACTTGCATTATTCCACAGAAAATAAAAATAAAATACTCCAAACCACTTGCTACATTTCATCAGTCCTAGTAAGGAGATTCATCCTGCATTGAAAGTGTGCACTCATGCTTAAGCTCGTGTGTATACAATCTTAATGAATGAAAATGCATTTCAGGAAATAAACACAATAGAAACCCTCCCACTATTATAATTCTGTTTACTAACACCAGCAGTGAGTTTGGCTGCACTGGAAATAGCACAACACTGCTCCTAGGCACCTGGAGGTTATGTCATCATGTTTGGAGCACAAGTGAACTAAGTCAGCAAGGATCCTTTCTCTTGCCAACTTCTACTGTGAGAGAAACAAATTCACCTTTGCATAACAACTGCAGAATATGCAAGCCCTGGGTTGTACCAGGAAGGAGACCTCCAGCAGCTCTAGCACTTATGCTGCTTCAAGCAGAGACCGGCATTGCTGACCAATATCATCTGCAGCAGCTATTCTTCCTGCATTAGACAGAACTGAGTTAGCAGTGCTTTTGGTGCCTGGTCTCTTCTACTACGTCTCTATTTTCCCAGCTGAGAGATGCCAAAACACACAGAATTTATAGCTGTTTCTGTTTAGCTCTACACAGGTGCATGACTGCTTGAGTCCAGCTCTTGAAGCTCCAAAACTCCCAGTAGTTTATGTGGCCTGTTACAGAAAACACCTTGAAGGATGCACTCTTTTCATCAGCCATCAGATTTCACTCTTTATTGCAGATAATGCTAAGAAAAATCTGGTTTTCCTCCAAAATGCCCTGAATATAATTTAGGTTTATGGACATCCTTCAAAACTAACATCTTCTGACACTTCACTATTTCAGGAGGAAAGCTGAGCCCCCAAACTCTGTGTTCATACAATACATTTAAAATATAACCAGGGTCATTATTCAAAATTTATTATTCCTACTTGTTCTAGTACATAAACACCTGGTTGTGCTTCCATAGATAAATCTTCATACTTGTTTAAAAATAAATAAAGGCTGGAGTGCAGGTGGACTGCTTAGCAAAGTCAAGCTTCTTGCAGCTCGATTTCCAGCTGCTGTTCCACCACTGGAAACTAACGCACTCACTGGATAGAAAGCCTCTGGAACAACCTAATCTCCTGCAGCTTCAGCTGAATTCAACAGACATAATGCCCTATGATATCACCCAGGATTGCTGTATCGGGCCTGAGACGAGGCTGCATATTCAGTTAATGCAAAAATATTTTTTCAATCTACTTTAACATGAAGGGCACTAATGGAATTGAAACTGCCAGAGAGTTCCTCCTAGGAAACGGAGCAGGACCTCTCCAGATCACAGCAGATGAAATCCTCATTACAGTCACGCTGACTGAAAAGCATTGAGCCATTTGGTAAATAGTGCACTTCACATCAGCAACGTTTTCTAGTTAACGTAGTAAGAATTATGATGCAAAAATAGGTTTACATGGTGAGGGCCAGGTCACCGTCTGCTTTTCGCTGACAATGCTCTATTAGAGTTAGCGCTGCTTGGCTGATTTACATCAGTGGGGACTCAGACCTGGAATAACCTTGAAATCCAGAAAAGGACTTCCTCATCCTGTCTTTATCAAATCCCTGTTGAAGTCAGCGGATGTTTTCCTGTTGACTTCACTGTAAACCTTATTAATTATTTTAGTGAGACCGCAAGCCAGAATGCAAGGCACAAGCACACTTACCCATTTTTCTCCAATTCCAAGATGAGCTCCTGGCCTTCTGCCTTTACCTTAACTTCAGCTCTGAATGGATGCTGTGTGCAAAAGAAACAATGCCTGTTACTTGTACATCATCATAATAATGAACACATCCAGAAACACCATTTGTTACCCTGATCCTAAACTGCTACTTACTTTCCACCACAGGGGAAGGCTTTAACCTTCAGAGCTAAGGAAGAGAAGAGAGAGAGTGTGGTGGCTCCCAGCTCCAGGCATGCTGCTGCATTCCCACCGTGCAGCCGTGCTAATACAGAGCTAGGAAGCACAGGCACACTGATGGGATGCTGTACCTGAGGTAGTGACCCTGCTGTCTTGGGGGGAAGGATGGGATTAGCCATGGAACCAAGTCCTGGTGCTGGAGCTCTTGGAGGTGCAGCTGGCTGGAAGGGGTGCATTGCACCTTCTTCCCGTGTACACCATGCTCAGGACCACGTGCTGGACATCACAACTTGCCCCAGAGATTTCCAAGTCAAATATATGAGCTAGTTAACCAAAACTCCCAGCAGAAAATGGCATTTTTAAGAGCCTATTTTAGGACAAGAGGAATCATGCCTCAAAGATTTTCATAAAACTCCTTTACTCCCAGAAAATGTCAGTAAGATGCACACAGCTGGGTCCCTTAGACATCTTTAGGCTCTAGCTGTTGTCCAGACAGTATTTCGCAGTATATACTCCTGGATTAGTTCCAGGCTGCCAAGGGACTGGATACCATAACAGCTACTTTCTAGAGTGTTCAAGCACACGGGCACAACCCTGTTTTGTGATGTGCCTATGGCTCTAAATGAGGACACAGGATAGCAGGCTCCTCAAGACCTACTTGCGTTAGCAGAAAGGACACCAGTTTCTTAGTGCAATGCCAAATGCATACGCTAAACCCAACATTTAAAAAAAAAAAAATCATCAAGAAGCCAAACAAGGGCATCTGGAGGTGTTCAGTTTTACCTCCCTCAAAGCAGGACCACACTCACTAAGGTCAGCTGGGGATTTCTGGGTCCGAGAGCTTTCTCATAAAGGAAATGTATTAATAAACTCCCCAGAAAAGAAACAGCCCCTTTGATAAGGACAGACTTCTCTATTTAGCTGAAAGAAACCAAAACCAAAAAAAAATAATCATCGAAACTGGTGAGATGATCACTTGCATTATTTCCTGTGATGGAGGGGATTTTTCAGAACACGTCAACTGAAAAAGTAAAAAACGAAGGCTGACTGAATAGGATGCTCTGTTGAAAGATCTGTCATCCCAGAGACATGCCACTAATGCCACTTCATCAATTCCAAGCCCAGTTACAAACTTCTCCTTTCATCAGCTCCCTGCCGAGGCTATCGCACCAGGCCCACAGAGATGATGCAAAACAAGTTAGTATATTTAATATATACAACAATGGCCAGTTCCAAGGGGCTTAGTTAGTTTACTGAACCACAGGTGCTCAGTAGTCTGGGGGTAAGTCTGTTTTTTCGCTAATATGTAAGCAATGGAGGTTCCTTTGCCCATAATTGGAGGGGGTGAGGGTTTCTTTACAAAGGTTGTGCAAACATCATTGTTACTAAGAACGCTTTCCCTTTGCCTTCGATAATCCTACTGCTTCAGAGTCCATCAATTGCTGTGTAACTGAGAGATCCCAGCTGTATGTAAGCTCTGCTAATGCTGGTTTCAGAGCCAAGAGGAACTTGCCTGAAACAAACTAAGTACAACCCTTGAGACCCAGTAAATTTGTATAAGGCGAAATGCTGTCCAGATGTATTCATATCACTAATAAAGAGAACTGAAACTTCCAAGCAGCATCACAAAAACATTTTTAAGAGAAAGAAGATCTCATTAGACCTCATTGCTCTCTATAACTACCTGAAAGGAGGTTGTAGAGAGGAGGGTGCTGGCCTCTTCTCCCAAGTGACAGGGGACAGGACGAGAGGGAATGGCCTCAAGCTCTGCCAGGGGAGGTTTAGGCTGGACATTAGGAAAAAATTCTTCACAGAAAGGGTCATTGGGCACTGGAACAGGCTGCCCAGGGAGGGGGTTGATTCACCTTCCCTGGAGGTGTTTAAGGCACGGGTGGACAAGGTGCTAAGGGGCATGGTTTAGTGTTTGATAGGAATGGTTGGACTCGATGATCCGGTGGGTCTCTTCCAACCTGGTTATTCTATGATTCTAAGATCATAAGGGATTCATTTTCACTTTTTTTCCTCGTATGACAAGTTTTAGAAAGTTTCATCATATGGAAAGGACATAAGGCCCCAAACACCCCCACCTGGGGAGATGCCATGATTGTTCTCTAGCATAATGCTGTGGTTTCCCTTTTCCTGGATCACAACATAACACCATGTGGATTTCCCTCTTGCATTTGATGTTGCAACTGATAACTTCTTGATTGTGGCAACGCAAACACTGGGAAGCTGAACTGCGGTTTGCGGTTGATGTGTAAGTCTAGCACCCCAGCAGTTCTCAGAATGCCTGCAGACTACTGACACACCACTTCGTCCACCCATGTAAGTGAAGCAGGGCTGAGATCTATATTGATAGCTATGGTGTCTGAGGCACAGTTAGACACACCTGAGCTGCTGCTTTGCTTTTCTTAGTGCTGCACCTCACAGGTGAGATTCATCTCCTTTTAAAGCAGACGCCTCTATTCGGTTGCTCCCTAAATTCCACTGATTGCATTGCCCCACTCCTCTTTTACAAGCATATAGATAGGTAGGCTTGACCTATAATTTATAGCGTGGCAGAGGGTAAATGATTACAAGTCTTTGCACTGAGTGACTGCAAGTGGCCAGGAGCCATCTGATGCTCAGTGCCAGAGCTGTGCCAGCCAGCCCAGCCTTTCTGGGGGTGTGGAAGAGCTGCAGCAGCTCCCCGTGCTGCAGATGGGCTTTATAACTCATCCCTGCCGCTTGTCATAGAGCTCAGTTTACGCAAGAACCCCAAAACGCGCATCACGAGATCCTGTGGCAACCGCAGCATCATCCCTCCCGCTGCAAAGGTTTGAAAAGAAAACAAATACAGCGCTGGGAGCGACCTACCTGGAGATCGCCGGGGCTCCGCGGGGCTGCCCAGCGCGGAGTCACCACCTCGGGCTGCCGCTCGGCTGCTGCAGCTGCGGAGACAGGACCGCTCAGCACCCTGCCCCAGCCGAGCCCCGGGAGATAAAGGGCTCGGAACCGGAGCGGGAAGGGACAGCTTTGCGCTGGCTGTAGGGGAAGCAGGAGGATCCCCCCACCAAACCGTGCATCCCTCCCTCCTTCCATCCACCCGTGCATCCCTCCCTCCTTCCATCCACCCGTGCATCCCTCCCTCCTTCCATCCACCCGTGCATCCCTCCCTCCTTCCATCCACCCGTGCATCCCTCCCTCCTTCCATCCACCCGTGCATCCCTCCCTCCTTCCATCCACCCGTGCATCCCTCCCTCCCTCCCTCCACCCGTGCATCCCTCCCTCCCTCCATCCACCCGTGCATCCCTCCCTCCCTCCATCCACCCGTGCATCCCTCTCTCCCTCCATCCAGCCGTGCATCCCTTCCCTCCCTCCCTCCCTCCACGCCTGCATCCCCGGGGTCTCACGCAGCCCGCACTCACGGGGCAGCGGCCGCAGCAGCAGCGAGAGGGCGATGCCGCAGAGCAGCCCCCGGCCCCGCATGGCTCCAGGCAGCAGAAAGCCTCTCGCCGCCGCCGCTCCGCTATATAAAACCCGCCCGGCGCCGCTTTCTCCTCCCACCAACCTCTTCTCTCTCCACCCCACCCCGGGCAGCACCTCGGGGATGCAGCCCCAGTGCAAGAGCTGCTCAGCCTCGGGGCAAGGGGAAGCCTAAGCGCCGATGTGGGGCTCTCTCCCTGCAAAACTGCCTTCCCGCATCCCCCAGCATCCCCCTGCCAGCTCGGAAATCCATTGTGCCTTAAAAGGTAGCGAAGAGAGGGGACTTGACGGAGGGCAGCAGCTAAATCGTTGTCAGGAGGCTCCTGTAGGAGCGCCAAAAGCTTTAGTTTATTTATTTCTTTATTTTGTTTATAAGTGATTTGATCAGACCCTTTGTGGTTGAGCCCATGTTTCCAGAGTCTTCCTAAATCCCTCTGTTCCTGGGAAATGCATTGTCCTTGGATGGCTGAAGGGATATAGGCTGAGATTTATTGTGCCCATGAAAAAGGGTGAAAAGATATTCACTGCCTCTTTCCCCTTAAGGGAGATGGAGGGAACGAGGCTGGGGAAGGACTTGGGAGCATCCACAGCTCATACTCCCTGTGCTGCCATTCAGGGATATCCACTCATTTATTCGAGGCTCCCAAAGGACCATGTCTTCACATCCTTCCAGACTAACCCACGGGTTGCAGTAAATGTGTCATCTCTGCTAGTCCTCTGCCCTTCAGGGAGACCCAGAGGACCGCCAGATGTGCTGCTTCGCTGCTGGGTTACCCACTGCAGCCCAGAGGCACACCAGCAGAGAAGAGCACAAGCTAGTGGGGCCATACCGAGGCTTCTAGATGCAAACACCTGAGCTCCATGGTGCCACAGACGCTCCTTGCACATGCTGAGCAACTACCTTCCTTTACGCCAGATTAGTTCTGCTGTAATTCCCAGCCAGCTCAACTGCAGCCACTCTAGCAAGGCTGCAAGGCAGGACTGACAATCATTTTTATGGGGTCAGCTCAGAGTGGCAGGAAAAGGCATTACCACTTAGCCACACTCCTCAGACAGCCATTGATCCACATCATCCATACAGCCCTTTCCATTCATCTCTGTACTTAAAAGTGCCTGTTTAGGTGAACCACCAGGAAACAAACTTAAGAAATGCGAAGAATTTGCACCTGGCTACGTTTCAGACTGTATCAGTAAATCAGACCAATAGGAAATTAATACTCCATTTAGAATAAAGGAGGTTGGCTAGATAATAGTAATGCTATTGAAACCATTGAGCTCTCTTTTACTGAAAGTCTTTGCTGACTCCTGCTACTGTGCCCAAAGGAAATGTGACTGTTACAGATGTCATCTCAGTTTATGACTCTCATATATGTTTCCTCTCCCTGCCAGCACTCTGCACACTGAACCTTTGTGATCTTGTGAAGGTCAGTTTATTCTTGACAGAATAAAGAAGAAAGCCAGAATATCTCGGGGACACCTAGAGAAAATCATCAGGGTGAGCAAGCTGTAAATTACATTTTTGCTGACCCGCAGAGAGGTCACAAATTTTCGTCACACAACTAAATCACATTATTTCCCAGAGGAGAAATCCAGCAACCAGATTTCAGCTCCTTTCTAATCATTTGGAGTATCCTGAATGGAAATATTAATTTTTTTTTTTTGGTGAACTTTCTTATTTATTTACAGCTGCCTGTAATTTAGCAGAAAACAATGGCACTATTGTTGGTGCTTTTATTGTAAATATGTAAAAATGCAAGCCAAATTTAGACATAAATTTAGCTATTCTGCTTTCATCTCTGCGTAAAATTTCTGTCTACTCAAAGGAAAAAAAGACTTTGATGAGGAACGTGTATATTTGCACTGAAAGACTGTCACAAATCTTCCCACTACAACAAATCTTCACAGGGACTGCTCCATATATTTCTCTAAAAGATCAGCTAGAAAAAAGCATACAAGGAATAAAACAATCCTTATTTTAAGATTGTTAAAATACTTAGGCCAATAATTATCTGCTTGTGATTTTTGTCAGCATTCAAATATCATAAAAATGAAATATGTGCAATATTTGCATTTGTTATATAGTGAACTTTTTATATTTGGGTCTTGGTAATATGAGAATCGATCTTAATTTATAATCACCAGAAACTCCCTCTATAAAAATATAACCATGGACTGTGCAGTTGTTATATATAGTTTAAGTTATATATATATATATATATATAAGACTTACATTGCTGAGACATTGTTGCATGAAAAGATTCAGGATATTCTAGCCTTATTAACAGTGCTCAGATGCCATAGCGCTGCCTGCCTCTGGCACAGGGTGAGTCAGATCCTGCCTGTACCCATCTCTTCAAAAACATCTTACTGAAGTCAGTGAGACATTCTCCTGATTCAGAAAACAAAGTCAGGATTTCAGTTATCTAGGAATTACACAGACTCAGACTCATTTCCTTCAGGATCCTAACTGCCTGATTAAAAGTATCAGCTGGGAATTTGGAAGTCTGGGCTCTGTTTCCTTATCTATTGCATCCTCTGTGATCAAGGCTTGGATTTACCTATTAGCAGCAGCCTCCATGTAGCACCCAGAGCAAGGGTCAGTGCATGTGATTCTTCAGTAGGTTTGAAAATTAGGTGGTTTTGTTTCCCCAGGGCAAAGCTGATGGTAATACTTTTGCACTGGGGTTTTTGCACTTACCTGATAGTTCGCAAGATGGTATAACATTGTTGTTATTAAGCTGACTAAAGTGAAATACCAAATCATCCTTTTTCCCAAACATTTTCACCTTCAGATCACTTGAAATGATCAAAGGGATGAGGCTGTGAATCTGTGACAGGAACCGGTATTTTAACAGCAAAATTCATTATTCTGATCCTTAACAGTTGAGAACAGCTTCGGCTGACTCAGAATCTTCTGTTTAGCTTTGGTTTTCCACCACCCATGTAGGACAGCGGGAATGCTTGGAAGAGCCATAGAGCAGCTGTCCTGCCAAAGAGGAAGAAGGGCTGTAAGATGATCAGGTACCAGAGATGGGCTCGTCCCAACATGCTGTTCATGAAATAATATCAAAGCACTCTACGCTTTTTTTAAAGGGTGGGACAATGCTGCTATTTTGCTTCTTTCCTATAGGCAAGAGAACTTAATGGTAGAAGGCCACATATGTAGACACACTGAGTCTTTTTAACTGTATTTGTACATGAAAAGCACTGTACTCCTCTCCACGCTGCCTGTAAACGTGCCCAGCAGAATAGTGATTATAGTTTATCCTTGTAAGGGAAGGGGAACAGATATGATGGCATAAGGGCTTTTAATAACATCCAATCCATAAAATCATCCAGTAACTTTGGAGAAGGAACTCACCGTTGCACAAGTATAGCCACAGGCACACCGGGAAGCACTGCTGAATGCCTTGAGACATTTACAGCAGCAGTAGGAAAATGAACTCTGTTTTGAAAATCTGTATTTGGTTTGTTTTTCAAGTTTAGAAGCGTGCAAGGGGATTTTTGCTTTAGATTAAGGTAAAGAGGAGATAAAGAAAAAAGAATAATCTCATAAGAGAGTAACCTGCGTCGCCCTCTCATGTTTCAAGTACCCTCTGCCCTGCCATGAAGCAGGCCCGCAGGAGGGCACATGGTGGCCATGGGACTGGCACTATCTACAACCCATTTCACACATTGCAAGAGGAGAAACAACAGCACAGAGAGCTGGCACTTCAGGAATCTGCATTTAGGAGATAAGTTTGAAGGTGGGCTGAAAATGACCTAGAAAGGGGAGTTAAAAACCTCTTCTATGACGAGAAAATTCCCCTGTGTGAGGCTGCCAGAGCATTCTAAAGAGTGATTCAGAGGAAGCCAGGTTTGGTTCGGGCATTCCTATAATTTTCATTCCTATTGCAGAGAGTACACAACCTTCTTCAAGAGAGCTCAGCTGAGGGCTGGATCTAGTGCTGCAGACCTGCAGACACAGATCCCATCTGAACAATTTGGGACTTCAGCTCTAGCTGGAAGGGAAGGAGGCATCAGCCTTACATTTTATTTCACATTGATATATTCAGGATGTGTTAATCTTCAGTCTTCTCTTCTTCTGGGCTTTGTGGTATTAAGCAGAGCAGTTTTCCACTGAGGGGTTAACACTGCTTTCCTAAACGAACAGCAAAGGTCCTGTCAGCAGACAGATGCTGTGCAGCAAATGCTGAATCCCTCAATCTACGTAAACTCACTCAGAGCTACCAGCACCAGGTTCACAACAAGTACAGGTGACAAGCGAGCAGCTTTGGGGCACCTCCCTTCAAACAGTGCTGGAGAATCCTTTACAGAGGAAGTAAATCTGTAATATCCACAGCAAGCAACCATTCTAGATTCTGATGCACTATGATATGTCTTATATCCTACTCCATAGTGCATAAAAAGAAAAATGGGAGAAGAGGGGCATTAGATCTAGAGAATAATCCCACAAACAGCTGTTTTACACCCCAAAACATACTTGTGTAGGAATTAGTACATTTGCCCATATGCATTCCTGTAGGCCAGATCAGCTTTCAGTGAGAAGATAATTTAGGAACTAACAGGAATTTTCTACTATTTATAAAACTTTCCTCTTAAGGATTCATCTGCATCACAGATTAAGCTCTTCCCATATTTCTATGGTAGCTGGATTTACGTCATTATTAACACACACACACACAAACACACACGTACATTAGTACTAGTAGCCCAACTGTCTGAGAAGGGGTCTTCAACTTGTTACTCCAGGTATGTGCAGCTTAGCTGCATGGTAAGTCTGTGAGTTACACAACTTAGGATTTCCCTGTCCCCATGCCGTTCAATACCCATGGCTTAAAATGAAGCACTAGGAATATGTTGTTCAGCTGAATTTATTCAAATACAACAACAGCAAAATAACAGGATGCCCAGAGCAAAATGACCCTCTATTCCACAAAATGGGGGAGACAAAAAAGTTAGTAACATAAACTACAAATTTTGGCCAAAAAATTTTGTATTTCATTACTCTTTGAGTTCAGGACAGAACCGTTTCTAATAAAAGCCTTTGATGTTCTTCAGAGAGAATTTGGTATTCTCTGGAAAATTCTTTACAGTACTAACTATGCTCAGGGGTCAGGTCACAGCCCACCAATGTGAATCACAGGACCAGATCCCATCCATTTTCCTCCCTCTGGGTGCTACCATGCCTCACCATAACTACCGGACAATCCCATTCTTATTAATGGAAGTGGTTGCAGACAAATATTACTGAAACTGATGTAAATTTTCAGTGTGTTGTACAGCAGTTGTACCACAAATACAGACTACAGTTAAAGATTATCCAAATTAAACTTAAAACTGTCTCACCAAAGGGAAAATATAAAGCACTGCAGAATCATTCTTGACTTTACTCTCCAGGCCTTATAGAAGTTTACTGTAGCAAGAATTACCCTACGGTCATAAATCAGAATTATTAAAACTCCTAAAGTAATACTTATAAAACTATGTCAAATACCATAAAAATGTCTACTTTGACATTAAAAGGATGTGCTTAAACACACCTCTCCTCAAGAAAGCACATTACCACATGCCTGCAGCTGGATGCCCCCACAAGGAAGGTGAAACTCCAGGGGGTTTTGACCTCCTGAGATCTGCATGCGATGTCTCAAAATATAAAGAGATCATCATACTTTTCAAAATGACCTATAAACTCACTCAAGCTACATGGGTTTTCCATTGAACGTACTGACTGAAAAGATAGTATTGAAAAAAACGTTTTTTTTCTCATTCTATGCTATTTCTCTGGATTAAAATTTGTTTTAAAAACTACAATCCTTGCAACACCTTCAATTCTTCTTCCTTGTCACTGTCAGTTACGTTGATTATGTGGACACTGGAGGGAGCAGGTGGGGTGTCTAACAATATCTCCTCCAGTGCTTTAACTTCCAGCTGTGGTAAGGGGCTTACAGATGGCTCCTCATGGCTGCTGCTGTAACAGGGCATTACAAGGCTCTCATAGTTGTGGTGTTCTTCACATGTACTTTCTTCTGGGTGTTCCTTGAACACATAGCTTCCATCTGAAGCGGAAAATATCACTTCCTGTCTTTGGTACCTGTCTTCATAAAAGCCAAGGCGTTCAGATGCTAAGCCGGAGAAATTCCCATAGCCAATTGGAGGTTGGCTGAATGGGCATATGCTGCAATGAAAGAGACAGAAAGTTGGCTTTCAGAAATGCAGATTGCCCGGACTTCCATTTAGCAAAGAAAACCAGAATGACACTAATGTTCTACGCTAGTCAGCTTACGCTGTTGAAATATTCAAAACACACATACTTTAAACACATGCCTAACTGAAATACTGGGGCCATAAGAAGAAGCATGCCCAGGTCCATATATGTGCATATGCACGTCTTCATACCAGATACAATCATAATGTTGCTTTGAAAATAAACACAAACCACATTGTATTTATCAATGAAATACTATCTTGGATAAACCAGCATCTCATAAGCCTGCAGTATGTTAACTGACGTACTCCAAATAGTAATACAAAGCATCAAAAGTCAGTTTGTATTATTCCTGTATGCCAAAATTTGTGACACAGCTGGGGTAAAAAACCCTGATTTATTCTTTTGAGTAAATTCTTGCAACTTTTCTATTGTTTTCAAACAGGAAGACTGACAGAGAATCTTTGTGCCTAATATGTAGTTGTCAATATTACTATTTAAAGAATGTATAGTGATGAATTTTTAAAATGTGATCACATAGTAGACTGCAGGAAGTTACTATGCCAAATACACCTGCATTGCTCCAGTGTCAAAAGGCTGAATGTTTATTCTGATACAGAAAAACACACCTATTGTAATTAACAGTGTTACAGAAATTCACTACATTGTTAAGAAAACAATGAATATGAAGTAATAGAGCTTTACAGTGTCAACATTTTAAAGACATTGATACAATGTCTACTGAGGTTTCAAGAAGACTATTTATCTTTCCAATCTAATATTTACATTTTTTGTGCCTAAATCTGCATACACACATTTGCACTGTCAGTGCTCTCAGAAATTATGATTGTTGTATGCAAGACATGAGTTTATAGGAATGTGAACTTATAAATCATTGTATTAGAAAGAACCTGGCATTAGCAAAGCTGTCAGCCTTCAGGATTCCATTGTGTGAACTCAGAACAGTCTTATAGTACAAGTACACTCCTCTCCCTCAGAGGCCTCAAAAAACTGTCTGATTTCAGAGACCAAGGGATAAAGCAAAGTTAATCTTTGACAATTTTGGGAATATGGGTCCTGTGTTTTTTTTTAAAGGACCTCAAAATCAGAAGTACCTTGTATTGCACTTAGCAACGCATAAAGTTCTTTAAGGTTGATGTGCCATCATCAGCCCTAATTTATCACCAGGTAGTCTTTTTGCCAAAGGAACATATTGGTTATTGCTCTTAGTAGAAGAGTATAAACAGGCAGAATTTAAGTCTAAGAGTCATAATAATTTGCTATTTTTGATTCTGCACAGTCATGACAGAAAAATGATAGCCTACAACAACTAAGCATCAGTAGGCCATCAGACTTCTTGCGTCTGAGCAGCACACCTGCTGCTGGAAGGGCATTGGTGCTTCATATGCATGCTTATTTTAGGAAATACTCATGGGACATTACATGTGTTAGCTTGTAAATTCTTTGATTAGGTGTTCTCTAATTGGCTGACCAGAGATTGAGAAGGAAAAACTATGAATTACTTCTTAAATAAGAATTCTGAAGATATTTTCCACCAGGCTGGATTTCAGAAATATTGGTAGTTATGACAGCTGCAATCACAGTACCCAGGAGATATCTCACACATTGCTGTAATTCTATCCAATTGTTTTCAAATACACTATCTCCACCTAATGCTTTTCTGTAGAAATCAACTGCACTTAGATGCATAAAGTGGAGAGAAGATCCTCCTATGTACTGTGGGCTTGGGAGTGCCAATTACTGCAATAGTACTACAGAGCCTTCAATAACTGGACACATATTACGAGCAGCCTAGGCCAGCAGGTCCCACCACACAGGAACAATAGGAAGGAAAACAGCACCTTTCCTTGTGAATGCTCCATCTTCTTCCTGTAAGTCAAAAGATCCTGCTTTTAAGCATTTGGTTCTTACTGGTATTGAAATGAAGGGTTTAATTACCTTGAGGGGAAAAAGCGAGGTCCAGGTACAAAGTGAGGGCGGTGAAATGAAAATGGAGGAAATACTTGAAACAGATTGAATGGCTGGCAAATGGGAGGAGACTCATAGAGAGGCGCATGAAGAAAAGGGGTAGCTTGGGGAAGAGGTACTCCTCTAGGAAAAATAGAAACCCCTGGGTACACACTTGGGAGCTCACTATTAGAGACAGAAAATATGATATTAGGCGGTGTCACGCTCCTTGGATTTCTGCTGAAGCTCTCAATGATAACTGGTGTAGGATTCATCAGAGAGCAATTGAGCCCAGATGACACGTTAAGAGCTTCTGTGTAAGTAGGCCTAGGAAAGAGCTGGGGTGAAATTACAGGGCACAGGGGCAGGGTTGGAGCTGGAACAGCCACTGATGTGTTGCTTGTACTAGAAGTCTGGAAAAGAGTAACTGGACCAGCATGTTGAATGGTAGAAGTCGGCAGACAGATGGCAGAAGGAGCTTCACCTTTAGGAAACAGAATGGTTATTTATTAGATGGGAACAGTGAAAGAGATTTCATAAACAGCAGTGTAGCAAACCACAGCCAGAGCCAGAACCACCTTCCTCAAAACACCTTCTAGCATTACTTCCCTCACAGTCTTACATCACTTGACTTACATGTGTTCTATATATGGGTCTAGAGCCCACACATTCAAGCTTCCTTCTACAGAAACTCAAGGAAGAAAGAAGAAATTGGCTAGTGAGTGTTGAGACTGTGAGACTGGTGAAGACTATGTCTTGTCCTAATATGGCCACAGAATGGGGTTGGAGCATACATGTAACACCTGAGGCTCAGAAGACCTCCCAAGTCTATTAGCTGAGTTGGAGTGAGCCAAATTCTTGACAGATCTGTGTGATGCCAAAGCAGCAGCGAGGAGCAGAAGCAACAGTTAAGACACCCTACTCCCCACTATGTTTTCTCATTTGTCTCACTGATGAATGAACTCACTAGCCAATTTCACTTCGCAATGTTTTGCAGAACACACACTTGAAGGTACACTTTCAAATCACGTTTCACGTCAACAGAGATGCCTTTATACGGAAAGATTTCAAAACACATTGCGTAAGTATTTTCAAACCCCATCACCTAGTCTAAGAGACTAAATTCTGAGACAACAGGACTTAAACAAACTGTAAAAGCGTAGATGCTTTTACAGTTTGTATTTAAGAATCATTTCAACCTCAACAGGATGTAAATTCTGGAATGAAACATAGTAGCATCTGAGGACAACATAACACTATAAAATATGCTATAGTAAGAAAACAAAATATACCTTATTCAGTGAAATTATAGAAGGATTTGAGAAAGGATCACATCATCAACTCAGAACTTCACCAGAGCAAATCTTAGTGGTCTTTTTTATATCTCTGAATATTACCACAGAGCAGAAACAAGCATTTCATTTTCTTGACTCACTGGAAAGTGAGCAGCCCTCATCAGTATGCTTAAAGACAAAAATTCCATTGCCTGGATCTAAGCTACTTGTTCTTGAAATCTGCTACCTACATAACAAGAAACAGCTGGAGCTTAATAGGAAGCAAGTGTTGAGCAACAGAGACCCAAAAAGACCAAGAGGTAGCAGTAGGAAACCAGGAGCTACAAAGACAATAGCAGGGACCTGTGCACAATGAGGTAGTCAGAAGAATTTAAGAGGCTGAAGAAACAGTGTTGATAAATTGTTTTAACTACACCTACACTACAATATGTATAACTTTTACTACAACAGGTGAAACTGGAATTTTAAAAATCATTCATTACTGAAAACTCACAGACTGGGAGTTGATGTCCAATACTGTTTAAACCGCAGACGACAAAAGAATAAGCAGGTGACTGGAAGGGAAAAATGCCAGCAGGATTTGTAGTGATGATATTCTGAGAAGCACTAGAAAATACAGGAGAGGCAGAGAGTGGAGAATGCTTTCTTTTGCCTAGTCGTGGTTGATAAACCCAACCTGTCAGAGATAAAAAAGATGCAAACAACCAGTTTTTGGGACGGTCTCATTCATTATGTAAACCTAAGATATCTGTACTTTCTGGAGTATCTAAAAAAAAATAAAAATAAAAAAAGAGTCCAAAACCTGTTCCTATAGCCAATGGAAAAACTCCATTTATCTCAGGAAGCTCACAAACAGAGCATTTTATCAGAGGTGGAAATAACATGGACATATTTAGGCATTGTTTTTATGTTACCAAATATGAACTGTTTGTGAGACAATGGAATATACGAGTGGGAGTGACATGGCACAGCTGAGGAACGCATGCTAAGGAGAGCATGACACTGTACCACAAGCTTTCAGTTTGGAAGAAAGCCATGACTGTACTAAAAATGCAGATCCTTCCCTGATCATTTCCTTAACCCCTTAGGTCTCACATGTTAGAAGAAACAATAGAAAATATGACTCACTAGGAATCCTGGACAGATTTTGAAGAAGTACATTTGCCTTTGACTTATAATGTTAACCGAACAGATGTATAAATATGTTATGAATTTGTACTAAGCAGCTCCATTTCTTATACATTCTTAATGCTACTTTAAAGAAGCCTCTGTGTTTGGGTTTGTTTGTCTACCAGGATTAGCCATAATCTTGAACTAGCAGGATTGTGACAACAGAGACACCTGGTATCTCAATAGCTTTGCAAAAGAGTGTTCGAAGTATTTATGCTCTGTTTTATTGTACTGCAGGGTTATGAAGAAATGTATTTGCTAAGGGTACAAATTTTTAACCCTTTTGACAAAAGGCTGAGAAAAAGCATCTTCCACAGCATTATTTGGGAATCCCAAGTCTCTATGTTGAAGAATCCCAGATGATACAATGCTTGTGCTTCCTGTGGCATTTCCCTTTCCTGCTTTCAAGGAATGGATGCATGTATCACCACAGGCCACCTAGGAAACTCTTTCCTGTACAATGACGCAACAGGTCACGTTCACAATAAGCTCAGTATCTGGCCATTAGACTACTAAAGAATTCAGGAGAGCTGTTGTAGCTGTGGTGGTCTAACACCGTAAGAAACATCAGAGGCTATGAGGGATGAAATATCATTTTGGATGCTTTAAAAAATGATTATAATATACTTTCAGGGACTAGAAAGTGGACAGAAGGACTACGTGCTTGAAATTTTTGTTATTTTTTTCTAACTCTATTACTTGCTTTAACAAAAGAGATCTATTTTTCAAAAAATCTTGTTCTTCTAAAGCACTCAGGTAAATAACCACGTTTACCAGGAAATTCCTCGCTGTGCTTTTTTTTGATTCTGTAAGCTTCTTCATAATAGGGCTGCTTCTGCTCTTCAGTCAGCTTGTTCCACTCCCGTCCAAGGTGAACACTGATTTCTGCATTATTGGCCCCCGGGTTAGCTTTTGCTATGGCGGGCCGATGAATCCTAGCCCACACCATAAATGCATTCATTGGACGCTTCACATGCCCGGTTTTGCTTTTGCTAAATGGAGCGTCTGGCATACCTAGGCAACAAAACAAGGAAAGATGATCATCTTCCAGGAAACATATGCAGTACAGGTTACCTTCAACAGTACATCAAGAGGATATATGGCAACAGTAAAAAGGTTAGTTAGAGCTTTGAAACACATGAAGCTCAATGCACATTTGGGGAGTAGTTCCTAGAAAAATAATCGAGGCTAAAGGACTATCCTCTACAAACCATCACTGAACCACTGCATAAGGAATTATTACCCGGCTTTTGTTACATATTATTTATCAAGAAACCCTAAACATACAGGACTGGTAGCACATTGGTTTGGATTTCATTTGGCTAGATTGTTTCCTTAGGATTTTATAAACTTATGAATTTACAAACTAAACATTGCAGTGATATGGTCTATGCTACACAACTTTGTTATCATCACCAGAACTATGTATCCAAAGCCCTAATGATGCAGGGAGCATATCTAATGATGGTACCACAGTTTAGTGCCATGCCTCTGCAATCCCTGACTTCTCAGCTGAGGTTGCTGGTGTTCTTGGTGTTCCTGACCTTAAACTTACAATCACAATTCAGTGCAATTCTGAACACTGTTAAAAGGGGTTTAATGTAGTCAGGAAGCAAGTGGACAAAACTTCATTGACTTTAACAAAGCACTAGAGAAATCTCTGCTCTGATATGTTTACATCTTATGCTTAAGAAGAGCAAACTCCAGTCTATCCTAAGCGATGGTTCTCTTAAAGTGACTTTTCCACTTGTGTTCTCCTATCTGGCAACCTGTTAGCTGTGTCACCCTTGCAAGCTCTCTTAACATAATACCTGAATCAGAGGGCAGTATTGTGAGGGGCACATTTTTAGTTTCAATCTTTACTGACGGCTTCAGTAAAGGCTGCGTTTTAAGCGGCACTGGTTTCACTGGCACATTTGCCAAAGGAATTGGCTCTGGCGGCAGTGGGCCTTGGATCTGCATGCAGTTCTGAGGAGGTACAGGCTGAAACACAACTGGGATCTTCTGATCTTGAGGGAAGACCTCAAACCCCTGTGTGGCAATCTCATGAGGTACAGGCTGAAACACAACTGGGATCTTCTGGTCTTGAGGGAGGACCTCAAACCCCTGTGTGGCAATCTCATGAGGTACAGGCTGAAACACAACTGGGATCTTCTGGTCTTGAGGGAGGACCTCAAACCCCTGTGTGGCAATCTCATGAGGTACAGGCTGAAGCACAACCGGCATCTTCTGATCTTGAGGGAGGACCCCAAACCCTTGCGTGCTGATCTCATGAGGTATGGGCTGAAACACAACTGGGTTCTTCTGATCTTGAGGGAGAATCTCAAACCCTTGCGTGCTGATCTCAGGAGATACGGGCTGAAACACAACTGGGATCTTCTGATCTTCAGGCTGAAACACAACTGGGATCTTCTGATCTTGAGGGAGAATCTCAAACCCTTGTGTGCTGATCTCAGGAGATACGGGCTGAAACACAACTGGGATCTTCTGATCTTCAGGCTGAAACACAACTGGGATCTTCTGATCTTGAGGGAGGACCCCAAGCCCCTCACCCAGCTGCACGGTGAGGTCATTGGTGCTGGCAGGAGCAGGCTCACACGGGCAGCCGCCCTGGTTATTGTCCTTTTCCATCTTCAACCAGAAGGTCTCAAAGGCCTCGTCAGGCACCTCAGCCCTGACATCACCTCCACTCCAGGCCTCATTCCCACTCCCGCTCTTCTCCTCCCTCTGGCTTTCCCCGCTGCTCCATTCGAGGCCCTTTTCTCTCCTGACAGGGCCGCGGGCCGCCCACAGCACCGGGGAGCCCCTCAGGTCGCCCCTCGGCCCCGGGCCATGCTCGGAGCAGGCCGAAAGGCCTCCCCGCTCCGGCTCGGGCTCCTCCACCTTGGAGCACACCTGCTCCAAGGGGCCGCGGGCCCCCGGCGCCGGAGGTGGCGGCGCCGGGGCCGCCTTGGAGCGGCGGGACCTCCGCTTGGCCGCCTTCTCCATCGCTGCGGCCGTTAGCCGCCCGCGGCCGTTGCGCCAACGCTCCCCGCCGGCCCCGAGGCCCCGTCGCCCCGCGCGAGGTGCCCGCCATGGCCGCGGCCGTTCCGCCCGCGCCGCGCTGCGCCCACGTGCCCGCCGCCACCATAGAGGAACCCGCCCGGCCGCCTAGAAGGGCCCGCCGCCACCATAGAGGAACCCGCCCGGCCGCCTAGAAGGGCCCGCCGCCGCGCTCTCGGAGGGCGCGCGCCGGTTCCGCTTCCGCTCGGGCCATGCTGAGGGGCTGGCGGGCCGCCTCAGCCGCAGCGGCGGGGAGCGGGAGGTGGGCGGGCTGGCTGCGCGGCCCCCGGCGCCTCTCCATGGCCAAAAGCAAGTTCGAGTACGTGCGGGACTTCGAGGTGGACGATAGCTGCCTGCCCAACTGCTGGATAGTGGTGCGGCTGGACGGCCGCAACTTCCACAGGTGAAGGCCGGGCGGCGGCCGGGGCGCCTGTCGCGGAGGCGGGAGGAGGGGGCCTGCGGTACAGCAGGAGCTTCTTCGTACTAAAGGCGCTGAGGCTGCGGGCTGCGAGGGCTGCGAGAGAGAGAGAGAGAGAGGATCAAGGCTGGTGCCAGGCAGTCAGTCTTGGCTGGTCCCTGCCCGGCCTGCGTGGATTCCGCAGGTGCAGGGATTACAAATCCTCCGTTCCCCTGCGAACCCTTCGCTCGGCCTCTTCAGGGCACAGAGTTACCAGGGTTGTTTATCTTAAAGGGCTATGGGGAGCGTCAGAACTGGGCCTTGTGGCTGAGTGGTGGGAAGACGGTGCGTGGGTGTGCAGGAGGTGTACAGGGGTCTTTACTGGGTTTGGAGTCGATATCCGTGTGGTGTTTGCCTTTCTTTGCGGTAGAACACAGCTCCCTGGAGTAGTATATGACCTGTTCTTGCTGGGGATTTGATCTCTGGCTTGGTCACAGGATGTTCTGGTAAACTTCCCAAGTCTTGACAGATTCATTGATAATGTTGCCTTTGTTGGACTGAGTATAAAAGGAACCCTACGAGAAAGTGAGTTTCCAGAATGTAATATTTGTCTTTTTTTTTCCAAATGAAATACAGAGCCGCATCACTTTAAAGGACTGGTTGGGATGAGATACTGATGGGAGCGAGAATGGGTTATCTGGGGTGTGTAACAAGAGGTGATTTGTTACTGCATTTCATACCTGGAGAGAATTCTTTGTCAGTATTGACAGGATACTAGAAATCAATATTCATCGTAAGCAAATACAATGAAAAATGAATAGGTTAGCTCTGCAAGGGGTTCTTATTCAACTTTTTCTGCTTTTTAAGGTTTTCAGAGCAGCATGATTTCAAAAAGCCAAATGATGACCGTGCTCTTCATCTGATGACCAAGTGTGCCCAGATGGTGATGCAAGAATTAGAGGATATTGCTATCGCTTACGGACAGAGCGATGAATATAGTTTTGTTTTCAAAAAGAAGAGCAGATGGTTTAAAAGAAGGGCAAGGTAACAGCTGCTTTGATGCTGAAGTGAACTTGTTTTTAACCTTTCTCTAAATGGTAATTCTGTAGACTTGCCTTTCCATGCAGAGGTGAGTAGTGGGTCTGTCTTTGGGTCCTTACACTACAGTTAGTTCAGGTTATTCATGTGAACTCTTCACATGTGACCTTTCAGGAAAAAAGGTAATGCAGTGAGTGATGCAGAGATTTTTTAAAAAGTTTTGGTAAAACAAACATTAGAAACAAACATTATTAGAACAAACATTCTTTTAGCAAAATGTTACCTTTTCCAGACTCTTTACTTGAGTCGAGTACTTCCTTTTCTTCAAGAGTCTCTGTGCCATAGCTGATATATTGGGCCATTATTTAAGAAATGCGGAGAATTATCACTACTGATACCTCAGATAACGATAGATATATAATCGTATTGATGTATTTCTTCCTTCTTATCTTTTACTTTGTATTTGCAAGTAAGTTCATGACTCACGTGGTCTCGCAGTTTGCCTCAAGTTACGTTTTCTATTGGAAGGATTATTTTAAGGACCAGCAACTTCTGTACCCACCAGGGTTTGATGGACGAATTGTGTTGTATCCCAGTGACCAAAACTTAAAGGACTACCTCAGCTGGAGACAAGCAGATTGTAAGCTTTTCTAGAAAACAGAGATTTGTGCAGTTGATTTCCTTTCCTTGAATAGAAATGCCTGTATTTCTATGTATATTTTCAGAGAAAGAACAGGTAGGGTGGTACTTCTAAATAGTATTAGAATTGTTTTGGGCTTTGTATGGAAGTAGAAATAACGGCTGAAATTCTCCGTCTTAAGGCTACAACTATGTTTGTTGCATCCTGGGAGAGAATTCAGCCCAGGAAATATTCGCATTTTTTATGTACTGAGTTTGTTTAGCCAAGATAATCTTTAATGAAGAGATGTGAATGTTCAAATTGACACTAGGCAGCAAAATTGTAGCAGTCAAAAGTGCTGTTTATTCCATGCTAGGACAGAGCATTGGACTTCCTTTCTAGACTTTCAATAGTACGTAGTCCCTGTTGTTCAAATGAAGCTAACATACGTTACACGTAAACACCCTTCACTCTCTGCTCTCTCTTTATAGAATTTTATAATGAAGTCTATCTTCTAATCATTCTTAGGACAAGGAGTACCTTAAAAATGAATCTGAAAGATTTTAGTTTTCTAGCAACTGATGTTATTAATTTGCCTTTATTCCTGGCTGTTTGTTGGATATGACTCTGGAAATAAAGGGTTTTTTCCCTGAGTCATCACCCGGACTTGGTAAATACTCTTTCTCTCACTGTTTTCTGTAGGCCATATTAATAATCTTTATAACACTGTGTTTTGGATGCTTGTGCAGCGAAGTGGTTTGACACCAGTGCAAGCGCAGGATAGACTCCAGGTAAGGCTCCCTTGAGGTCTTCCAGTATTCACCCATTTTCTACCCTAGAGATTCAGTTTGTTTGTTTTCTATAAAAGTACAGTATCTTTTCATTTCCTCTCAGGGAACTTTGGCTGGAGATAAGAATGAAATCTTGTTTTCTGAATTCAACATCAACTACAACAATGAACCTCTGATGTATAGAAAAGGAACTGTCTTGATATGGCAGAAGGTAAAAGCCTATGTTGCCACTTGCTTCATACTCATGTTTTAAATAGCTACACTATGGCAGACAAGCTGCGCTGTAGGATCACCAGATGATCCCAAATGTATGTCCATGTATTTTAAAACCAACCATATTAGCCACATAATGATGTGCAAGATGACTAATTGTTTTGGAGGCGCTTTTGAGAGATCTATATCTATGAGTATAGTATAAAAAAACTCAACTCTGATAGAATAAAAAGTAGTCTAAAGTCTGGCTTAGATATTCTGCTCTTAGATCTCTGGCTGTTGAGATAAAACTTGTATCAACAGATGATAATGTATATGTAGAATTTCACAAGACTGATACATTTGCTAGATAAATCTCCCTCGTTTAATGAATCATGCAGTTGGGTTTTAGTTTTACCAGCTTAGAAAATTGAGGAAGTATTCTGGTTCCTGAAAAATTATGTTTTAATGACTGTTGTGAATTTGATACGATAATCACTGGGGCCTGTGCCAGGGCCTTCACAGGGTTAGATCCCAAGTATTTCCACTGCAAAGGAATTATGTATTTTTGTTCAGTAGGGTAGCTCAGCTCATAGTATGTTTAGTCCTCTTGTGTTTCTGTAAAGGAGCATCGTAAGGACTGCAGCTGTTATTGGAGAGTTCCTTTCAATTACTACTTTGTTAATCGCTGATCCAGAATTAGTGTAAGAAATTCTTGTCTTGTGTTTGTATGAGAAGAGATCCCAGAAAATCATAAATGTTTATGGCCTTAGTGTCCTTCTGTACTAGGAGATCCTAACTAGAAGAGTTTTGTGTGATCAGGACTTCATCTGTCAGTGTTAGTGTTCTGTACATAAAAAAAAAAAATACACAATCCTTTCTTTTTTATTTAAAATGTGGCCAACAATTTCTATTACAGCATTGGAGCTAATTGGAACAGATAGAGGCTCCCACCTGGAAATATATTCTACTTGTTCCTTATGCTTGTTTTTTCTTAGTAATCGTAGAAATTTTGCAAGGTTTTCCATTCGCTTTACGTAGATCCAAATTGAATATTGTACACCGTTCAAGAATATTTGCAATCAGTTATGTGAATTTGTAATTTCTTGAAGACGTGACGGTGATATGCAGTTTCACCTGCACCTGTGTTATTCTTTGAGAATACACTCTCAAAAGATGCAGTGTTTAAATTCTGTAATCTACTATAGGGCTGATACTTGCTTTTGTTGTAGCTTTGCTTCTTGTCCATTTGTGAATCCCCTCTGGAGTCTTACGTGTCTGCTAATGTCTCAACTGTATTTTCAGATTAATGAAGTTGTGACTAAGAAAATAAAACTGCCAAAGGAAGCAGAAGAAAAGGAAGTTGAAGTGACACGGACTAGGACTAAAATTGTTCCCCTGCACTGTGACATCATTGGGGACCAGTTCTGGGAGGAATATCCTGAGATTCTGGCTGAGGGTAGTTGATACCTGTGACGAGTAAAACCCGTAGTTTGCATTTTGGTCTGCTTGGGTTGTTGGCAAGCAAGGAGTATGAACGGAGTTTAGCCTGTGACCTTCTTCAACAACTGCATTGGTTTTAGCACTGCTGTTGCCTGAAAAAAAGACACGAGTATGTTATCTGATGTACAAGAATATGCCCATATGGGAAACCTAAAATCATGTTATATTTAGAATATTAAGGACTCATCATAAATTTAAGACCACTCCTTCCTTGTGCATGCAGATTTGTAGAAAAAGTGTATGGAAATTTCATGCACTTTTGTTGTATTTAAACCAGGAGGCATTTTACTGAACTGAACTATAAAAAGCTTCTGTATTTGAACAGTTATAAGAACAGTTAGAAGAAGATGAGAAAATAAATCATTTTGATTTTTGTTTTAACTGAGATGGTCTGGAATAATTCAATTGACATTTTGTATTAAACTTCAAGTTCAGCGTGTTCAGTCAGATGAGTGACAAAATGCTCACCTGCCTAATGTTTCTGATTCTTGGAGAAAGTAAATGGAGTAGCCCAGCACTTTCCTATGACTGGTTTTAAAAGCTTTTGTCAAATGTACAGGATTTTTATACTTTTCAAAAATTAAAACCAATAATTTCTTCCTTGCTGTGTTAATTACTTGGCCTTTTTTATTCCTAAGACTCTTACTAGTAATTGGTGAAGGTTCCAAACAGTTAATAATAAAAATACTGTGAAAGTCAAATTCTGTTAGGACATGGGTAGTGTGTGACTTGAATGCAGGCAGGATGCAGGAACAACCACAAAGCCACAGATAAAATGAAAAGAATAAATTTATTTCCGTTACCTTAGCGTCTGCAACAACTCCAAAACGGCACCCGGGCAGAGGAAACAAGCAGAAATGCAGGTACTGCAGAGCTTGGTCCTTGCTAAAAAGTGTGAATCCATAAATGTCTGCTTTGCCTGAATTTTATCAAGGAAGGATGGAGTAGTTTCCTGCTGTGCTTTGATCTTTCTCAGAGCAGGGCAGAAATCAGCAGGGCAGAAATCTCAGGCGTGTTTTTGCCATGAGTTTGTCACAGCCCTGTGTTACCTAAACACAAAAGGTTCTGTTTAAGCACACCAGACCAGGCAATGATGAGCGTGATTTATGTCTTTCTCTTACACCCCAGCTGCAAGGTCGCTTGAGTCTGTTTACAATTCCTCCTTGTCAATCTTCCATTATATTCCTACAGGTAGACATTGTGCTCTCACCTTCTGTGACCTGGGAGGTCCTTCATCTCCTACCACGCAGCAGAATGAAAGGCAGCAACACAGGGGAACGTTCCTGGTGCCTGCAAAGAGGGTGCTGACGAGAATTTGCATTTCATTCTCTGATTTTCCTGGGAATGAGACAGGCATAGCAGTCCTGACAATATATATTAGAGGGAAGTGGGGAGAATGTGTTGCCTGGTCTATGCATCATTTTGTTTTGGTTTAAGTATTAGCTAAGGCCCTTTGGCAAAACAGTTAAATTAAATTACCTATTTCAGCATAGAAATACAACTATAATGATAGAATAGATATTCATAAGGATATTATTACTGCTTTTAACCATACTGGTTTCAAAACAACAATGCCCAGAGAAGGGATCTGGCTGGCCAGCTCTTCCTAAGGGACAGAGAGTCAGCAGTTGGGACTGGCCGTGAAAATGGAAGGAAGGTCTGAAGACTGGAGGTTAGCACCAAGTTAGGTTCTCGTGAATTCACATAGCAGCCTACTCTATGCTTTTACCATTTTCTTCCCAAAGGAAGAACCTATACATTTAAGGCGATGTGCATTTTGGTTATTTGAAACAAACCACAGAGCAGGTGCTGATGTAAACTACTACCACCCAGCTTCTTTCTGAGAATAAACAATGAGTCAATGTTTCTGTAGCAGCACCGGGCTTCCCCTCTGCTGCTTTGAGCAAATACTGAGCAGTTCAGTGTGTGCGATGACAGAATGTGTATCACTCTTAGTTTGTAGAATGGACTCTGTAATTTCCAGAAAAAGGATATGAGGGATTGTGAGGTGATGATTCTGAATGAATCATTGCACCATTTACCGCTAAGAACTTCCTATCTGTCTGTCTGGCATTTTTTGTCTTGTAACAGGAATTTAATTACTTGACTTTGAAACACCCTGTGTTACTATCTGGTGCCTGACCTCACACACTGCATATAAAGCACAGGTGGGAACATTTGGCTTTTGCAGTCTCAGTAAAGAGGAAAAAAACGTTTGGCAACCATGATATGGTTTTGTTAGATACGTTGTGAATAGCTGATATATAAATAGCTCTATTGTAGAATAGAATTGTATGTAATTGTGCATCTGTATAGAATGTGGGTCTGTACTAGGTCTTAGAGCATTTTTTGATTAACCTATCCTTACAATAAAATGTGTTAATGAAACATATCCATTTACATGTGGATTCACACTTTGCAACCAAGGGATGGATTGTCCGCACAACTCTGGCCTTTCATTTCTATTAACATAAATGCTAGAGAAGGAAAGTCCTTGAGGTACCCTCGTGCATAAAGTCATAAAGTGACTTTGTACAAAGGGGAAAATAAATCCCAAGGCTGGAGAAGCAGACTGGTCTCTGTGGTGCACGCGGCTCCTCCTGTGCCCTGGGCCGGTGGGTAGCTCTGTCACTGCAGGAATCCCACACTGTGACTCCATGGTGTTTCCTCTGAAATCAGGCCAGAGCCCCTATCTGATGTTGTGTTGCTGTAATGGAGCATTAAACAAACATCCAGCAACCAGTTAGGGAGGGTTAATGGTAGTGGTGAAATCTGTTATGGTAAAACCACTTGACAACATCGCCACACGTTGCCTTGCTTTTCTTGGGAGAAATGTTTCTGCCCTTTATATAGATGTTCACCGATTAAAATGCAATTTATATAGAATCATAGAATCACCAGGTTGGAAAAGACCCACCGGATCATCGAGTCCAACCGTTACCATCAACCACTAAACCATGTCCCTCAGCACCTCGCCCACCCTTCCCTTAAACCCCTCCAGGGAAGGTGACTCAACCCCCTCCCTGGGCAGCCTCTGCCAGTGCCCAATGACCCTTTCCCTGAAAATTTTTTTCTTAATGTTCAGCCCGGCTGAACCCCTCTCGCCCAGACGCTGTTCGGTCTCCTGGGGCAGGCGCAGCGGGCCCTGCTGGGGGCCCACGGCAGCCGGGGCGGCTCCGGGGCCTCGACCGAGGGCGCTCCCGGCGCGGGCGGTTCCGGCGCTCTCCGCCTCCCAGCGCCGCGCGGGCCGGATCCCGCTTAGCCCTCGGCGCGGGGCGGCAGCGCCCCCTGGCGGCCTGGGCGCCGCGCAGCCCGGCATGGAGGAGGACGAGGGGGCCGCGGCGCCGAGGCGCCCGCCGCGCCGCTCGCCGAGCCCCGGCCGCCTGGACGTGAGCTCCAGCCGCTTCGACCCGCTGCTGGCGCTGTACTCGGCCGACACGCCTCTCCCCTTCCCCGCCGCGCCCTGCTTCAACAACCTGGCCGAGTACGAGAGCTTCCAGCGCGGCCTGCTCCGCCCGCGGGGCCGCCGCGCCGCTCCCTCCCGCCGCGCCGCCCCGGCCCGCCGCGGCCCGCCCGACCCCGAGCGCATCCAGCGCCTCCGCAGCCTCATGGTCAACGTGGGGCCCGAGCGCGGAGCGGCGCGGAGGCGGCGGGCGCCGCGCAACGTCCTCACCAGGATGCCCCGTAAGGGACCGCCGGGGCGGGCGGGGGACGGAGCCGGGAGCGGGGGGAGCCGGGGGAAGCGAGCCGGGGGGCCGGGATGGAGTTTGAGGGGGAATTTAGAGGTTTGACCGGCGCTTAAATCAAAATTATTCAATATTTTTATAATAGTAACTGGTGGAAATGAGGGATGGTGCTTTTCACGGAGCGGCTTGCTCAGGGATGAGGCTGGTTTTGGTACGGTGATGGCCACCTCCTGTTTGGTTAATTAACTAGTTAGTATTACAAAAAGCGGAATATTTTAATCTAAGCTAAATTAAAGTTGTGTTTCACCGAAGTAAGTACGAGGAGCGGCTGAGAGAGCTGGGGGTGTTTAGCCTGGAGAAGAGGAGGCTGAGGGGAGACCTCATTGCTCTCTACAACTACCTGAAAGGAGGTTGTGGAGAGGAGGGAGCTGGGCTCTTCTCCCAAGTGACAGGAGAGAGGACGAGAGGGAATGGCCTCAAGCTCCGCCAGGGGAGGTTCAGGCTGGACATTAGGAAAAAAAAATTCACAGAAAGGGTCATTGGGCACTGGCAGAGGCTGCCCAGGGAGGGGATTGAGTCACCTTCCCTGGAGGTGTTTAATGGACGGGTGGAAGAGGCGCTGAGGGACATGGTTTATTGATTGATAGGAATGGTTGGCCTCGATGATCCTGTGGGTCATTTCCAGCCTTGTGATTCTGTGATACTTCTGTAATTGCATTTTTTGAAAGTTATGCAGAATGTCCTTCTGAGGGCATGTTGTCTTCCTAACGCTGTTTTTTCCACGCTGTTCATAACGTCTTGTGTGAAGTATGATCTGTGCTGGACAGGTGTGTCTTCTGTAATCACCTCTGTTTGCAGCCTTTCTCTGTCTCAAACGCAAGGTCAGGCAGAGAGCTGGCTCCAAAGCTCCAGATTAGCAAGAGATTTGACTGTTGTGAAGTTCAATTAGACCTTGGAAAGTAAATAAAATATGCATGAGATTTCTGGGAAAATCTATAAGTGTGCATGTAAGCGGGAAAAATATTCTGTACCCTGCTCCTGCCTCACTGCACAGGATTGATGGAGGCCACTCACTCGTGTTGCTGAGGCCTGATAAAGGATGCTTGCTTTCTAAAACTCCAGAAGTGGTCTTAGAGAGTTCATTTGCCATCATTTTTGTTATCAACGTGGCTGGTGAGAGCAGGGGTGCTGGGTGGGAAGGGGGATTGGGTTGTGTTTGAGCTGAGTGGAAGTGATGCTGGGGAGGTGGTGTGTGGAGCTGAGGAATGGTTTCAAAGATCTGCTTGCTCAGAGATGAGGCTGGTTTTGTTGTGGTAATGTTCACCTCCTATTTATTTAATTATATTAATCCTCTTGATTTTAAGGGGAAAAAAAAAAGGATGGGAAACTACTGTGCTTTCAAAATTACTCTTTTTAAACCAGATCTGAGTCCGTGCAGCTCATAGTTAAATCCTAACCCCAGCATGGATCTGTCAGGCACTGCTGTAGCTTGGTTCCTGCCTGTGAGTCCTGGAGCATAAATATAATGCTGGTGTTTGTGGTGACATGATGCCAGAGCAGTGAACTGAGGTGGGAGGCAGCTGGGATGCTGCTAAATTTGTCGTCTGTGATGATAATACAAGTTTCTTGTCTAAGTTTATGTATGCAGTCAGGGTAATTGCCCTTAAACACTGAAGAGTGCACCTGCATTGCTATCAAATGAGATGTAACATTAGTGCACTTGACTAAAAATACCAGGTGTTTGCTGGAATCTAAGTATGTCTCTTAATCATCAGCATCACCTTAATGTTCTTTTTTAAAAAATGCTCAATTCTAAATGCCCAGAGCAGAACTCCTTTCTTCCTTAGACACCAAAACGTAATGTGTTCATTGCCGTAGGTGCTGTGATCCTAAATACCATGTCAGCTTGGTGCTTTGCAGGCGCAGAGGGTCTCTTGGTATAGGTTTTCCAAAAGAACCAACCTTATATATTTATTTAGGATCTTAATGTAAAGTACCTGCATATCTACTACTGTGATGGAAATTAAAAACAAAACAACTCTGTAAAAATTGATTTTGGTGGTCTAGCAAATAAATTACATGCTTCTGTTAAGCACACATGTTTAATATCCACACCTCTAAGGCTGGACAGCTTGAACTTCGAAGACGACTGGGACAACTGACATGGAAGGTGCTATTCAGCGGTCTGGAGAGTTTTAAGAATAATTTATAGCCAAAATTGTGTGCTTCCCTTGTTAGTAGGGGGCCTGTCTGCACCGTGGGTGGGCCAGCATTTGAAACTTGGATCCTAAGGCAGTAGCTGCCTCTGAAAGTAACTGTGACACATGGTTTGCGACATCCCACAGTTGTGGTGCTGTGCTCCCAGGTAGCTGTGACAAGGTATGATGTGTTCCTTAAGTGTAGTGGGTCAGAAATGCAGCGAAATGAAATGGAGCTAATGCTTGTCACGAGGGATGGTTCCAGATGTAGCAGTGCCTGTTCTGGATCAGCTCAGGAGAAGCTATTTCTAATTCCTTTGCATTTACCAAGGGGCAGAGAACTCATGTGCAAGCAGTTACCACAGATCAGTTAGAAAGGCATTTGGTAACATTCTGAGTTATTTCAACTGCACTAACTTGCTTTGCTCTTGTTTTCTTTCAATCTTGCCTCTTCATAAAGTCTACCCTGAGGACAGGGATTTGAACTTAAACAGAGTTTGGATCTTTATTTTCTCCTTTCCAGGGTACTTCCCCTCTGGCTTACAGTATTTTTCTAGTCATTCTTCAGAATCCTGGTATTAAGCATGTGCTTATTTTATACAAGTAGGGATTGGATTTTGAGTATAAAATCAACTCTCTGTGGATTGAAAAAAATATTAATACTGGTGCTTAACAGAGTCAAGAGCTGTAGGCAAATCTACCTGCCTGCAGAGCCTGGTCGATGCAGGGTTTGGTACTGGCAGGAGAGGCATGTTGCAAAAATAAATTCCTTGCATTGCTGGCTTTATTTTTTTCTGGGAAGTAAGTGTCAGATTGTTGAAATGGTTTTCGGTGATGCGTTCTACCCTTGCAGTGAGGTAAAGCTGGAGGTTTGCTCTGGTGAAGCTGGAACCCTAAGCAGTAAGGAAATGTAGGAAGAGCATGTGTTGTCTAGGTTCGCTAGAGCTGCAAAGTAGTGATTTCCATCAGGCCTCGTGGGGTGCTGACAAGCAAAGGCATAGCTGTAAATAAAGGTTGTACTTGGATTTTTATGAGAAGTTGTAGATAAACCTCCTGTATCAAAGAAACAGGAATCTAAAAAATACCTAAATCTAAAATGATTCTGTAAATTCTCAGGGTTGGTTAGAAAAAATACTGTTACCTGATTAAAAGCATCAGTCTGATGTAGTGATGGTGTCATCTCTCGTCCCCATAATGGACCTATGAATTCAGAGCATTAGTTTGTCATCAGTTCAGCCAAAGGAAGCACAGAGACTGATTAAATTACCCCCCTAAGCAAAGTGGGGAGGTACTGAGGCATCTTATGCTCTGTGTGAAAGCAATTTTCCCCAGCTCTCCAGCTGGAAAGGGCTGGAAAGAAGACAATGGATCTCAACAAATAAATGTGATTAGGTTAATGCAGAGGAAACTGCTTTAGATTTCCCTGCTGTGGCTGAGAGTTACCATGCAGCCAAATACTGCAGATCAGCTGTCATACACTAATATTTTACACTCACTCACAGGATGCCTTTTCTAGTGTGCAAATCAAACTTTGAATACATAGTCCCTCAAACACAAAACAAGAGGTCATCTCTGACTCAGATATTTTTATTAATGTGAGGAACTGTGAGAGATTTTTAGGCCAGTGCTTTTCCATGACTCTCAGTAGGAATCGCACAGCAGTCCTGGGGCTGTGTTTGCAGAAGCAAACAGGTAGCTGTAATTTATTGCTGGAATGGCTTCACTGTGGCTTTGTTGGAAGTCATAAAGTAAATAATATCTACACTTCTAGATAATGTACACTTGCAAGGATTATTTTAGTGTGCAGATAAGGATTGTGTGTACAGGTAAGCTGTATGTTTTAGTGAATTCCTAACTAAAACATTAATTGTGCTGCCGTTCAGCATGGTTTCATTGGTGGCTGCTGCTTTTAGTAATTTTCTTTGGCAAAGAATTGTACATCTTTGAAGGATAAAGTACGGTGCATCTTTGAAGGATGTTCAGATGACTGGTCAAAGTTTTAACTGAAACAATACATTTTCATTAACTTAAACTGATCCAATTTAGTTAGTTGAAGAACTTGAAGTCATCTGTTGCTTCAGAAATCTTGTAAAGAAAAGCAACGTGTCTGATGCAATACTTTATTAACAGTTTGTAGCTAATTGAGGTAGCTTTAGCTAGGCGTTTGTCTTTCTTGCAAAAAATCATTCTGCTTCCTTGAGCTTTCTGCTCCCTCCGAACCATTTCTATATAAGATTAGCATTACTTAGAATGCATTTGAAATGTAGCAAAAAAAAATTCAGCTAAGGCTGATTTGGCTTTGGGTTGTATAAAGTGAAACCTTCATATTTTCTGAAGTCTTTGCTGTCCCCGCTCTAAAGAGAGTTTTGGTGATCTAGTATTTTCAATCACAATGTGTTACAGTGCTCTGGGGCTGCTCATTTGCTTTGATGGGAGGGCAAATGTTGCACCAAGGTGTGTTGTATTCTTCATACGGCAAATTCCTATATGTTTATATGCATTTTGTTGCAGACTGGTGATGTTCTCTTTCTCTTTCAGTCCATGAAGGCAGCCCACTGGGGGAACTTCATCGCTGTGTCCGAGATGGTGTAAAAATTAATGTCCACATCCGCACGTTCAAAGGGCTTCGTGGAGTCTGCACAGGGTTTTTGGTTGCATTTGACAAGTTCTGGAATATGGTAATTACTGTTCCAGCCCTTGATTTATAACCACTATATTGAAAACTTGAAATTTGCAAGAGGTTTAAGAAAACTACATTTTGAGAAGATTATTGTGGTATTGTGGTTCATAAAACTAATTTGCCCTGGCACCAAGTGCTGGGTTTCAGACTTAAGTGGTGCTTGTTGTTGGATTGGTACATCTGAGAGGTGCATAGTCATTTTAGAGAAGGTTCTTGGTGAGACAGAAGCTTTGGAGCATTCCCAACGCCTTCAAAGGTTTTGGATAAGAACCCAAAAAAGTGAAATATGAAAATAACAAAAGCTTCGCAAGGTTGCTCTGCAAAACAGTCTTATAGTGCTCAGCTTTTTTCACTTAACACGTCACTGGAACGTTAGTGGCAAAAGCTTTTTCCTGTGTTCTACCACATGAAGATCTTGAAGATGGTGGATGGAAAAGCAGCTATTAAATATTTGTGCACCTTGGGGCTGTGAAAAGTTTGGAAAGAGGTGGGGGAGGGAGAAGGATTTAGCAGGCAAGGCTCACAAGGATTTTGAAAGTAATGCAGGGCTTTGGTGCTGCTGTTATACTTCAGTACAACTTAGATGATTAAGAAGCCAGCTCCAAAGCACAGCTTGTTCCTAGGATGGATTTTTTTTCAGAGAATAATTTTATAATGCCATGACACAAAGCTGGTCCAAAGCTTCTTCATCTTGTCTTTTAATTTTGACCTTTCTGTTTCTTTTTCCTTCTTCTAGGCCCTGACAGATGTGGATGAGACTTACAGGAAACCAATAACAGGCAAAGCTTTCTACGCAGAACCTCAGCTCACACTAACCCGGGTAAGTAACCTTCCCCAGTGGCTTTTTTTTTTTTTTTATTATCTCCTTTTTTCAAAGTAGTAAAAGAGGAGCATTGATTTTAAAACTGTATTTACATTTGAAATGTTTTGCCTTGTTTTCTTACAGACTACTCTAAAATTACTGGAACTGGGGGGTAGGAAAACAGATTTGTGACTCTTTTGAAAGTACTTTGGCCATAGTTCAGTGTTACAGAAGTGCCACTTTAGAGTTGCTAGTATCAGATCACTGGTGCTGTCACTGCTTAGTGCACTCTGCTGACCTTCTATAAGCTCACTCTGTGTTTTATTTATTTATTTGTTATGTGCATTTCTTTGCACCCGTGACTGACACGGTCCATATTTGTCCTGCCAGGTGATTTGGCAGTGCATAACTGATAGTAATGTTCATAGAATAATACTCCTCGACTCCAGCCAATGAAATGTCTGTTTGGTCACTTGAACTTCTAGTCTGTGTGTGCTGCTGCAAAGCAAGACACTCTAGGATCCAGCTGCAAAAAAAAAAAAAAAAAAAAGAGATGTTTATGAAGTTGAGAACTTAAGAAATGATAGATGAGCTTCTGAACAATGAAGGGAAAATATGTGGCAGTGCTGTGCCTGTTGAATGGCATAGCTCTGGGCCTTTCGAACATCAAAGAAGCATCACAAAAACTTTTGAACGGTTTCATTGTGAGGAATTTACTTTAAAATTCCAGTCATTTAAATCTGTTTTCTGATAGAACCCACCCTTCCTTTTTTAAAGATTAGTTAAAAATAATCAAGTTGTCATTGTTCCTTTAGCCCATTCTCACAGGGATTGGCTTTTCATCCTGTTGCTGGGAAGAGACAGGCTAACCAAGAATCCCTTTCATTTGTCAGTATTTCATAAAAGCTTTCCTGCTGCCAGAGTAAAAGCAGTTTTTTTTCCAGTTTCAGCAGCATGTGTTCTTAGATTAATGAGTTCATACAGTGCTGTGGGTCTGCTGCTCTAGCTTTTATTATTTTTCTATTGTTTTTTGGTCTGCTCACCTCCCAGAATACCCTCATGGCCTCTTTTAGTTTGTTTTGCGGAACACAAAAGGTCCATCATTTTTTCAGTATATACTTTTTGCTGATTGAGGCCCCTTATCTTAGGGTTCATGTCCTGCCTGAGGACACAGGGATGGAAATAGCTAGTACTATTTGACAATATTACAAGAGCATGAGGGAAAGTGAGCTAATGGATGAACTTGGTAACTTTCTGTTGTTCCTAACCGAAGTTCAATGCTGCTGCACTTCAGTATTGTTCCCCAGATTGAAGATGTTCATCCATTCACCTTATGTCACGATTTGACTTTGGCAAGAGAACATAGTATTTACTGCTGGTAAAGATTCTTCACTAATTGTGTATTGTGAGCTCTGATTCGGGATTGTATATGCAAATACCAAGTAGAAATGACAAACAAGAGGCCTCTCTTGTTTTATGAATGTCACAAATGTTCTTTTGCAGCTGTTTGACAGACTGAAACTGCAGGAGTCCTCAGTAAAGAAGGGAGCTGACTCAAAGACTGTCTCAGAGGACCTAACCCTGACAAATGACTCTCAGACGCTTGGATGGAAAGTTGGATCAGGACGAGGGAGAGCAGAAGATGAGCGTGAGAGGCAGAAATGCTTGGGCAGAGCTGGAGAAAAGAAGATACTAGGTGATGGTTTGCATCTGGCTGCCAGAAGTGAAGCTGATGTGGGTAGCGGGACTGCCCACACAGAGGGTGCCAGTGCCGGTGGTACCCGTGCAAGAAGCCAGTCACGAAGGAAAAAGCGTCCCAAAGTGGATTATCAACAGGTGTTCACACGTCACATAAATCAGATTTTTATTCGAGGAGAGAATGTTTTGCTTGTCCATTTAGCACATTGACTTGGCTGACCTTTGTCAGAGTATTTATCTGATAGCATGAATTGTCGCTGCAGCTCTCATTGCTATTTAGCATTCTCATTAAGTATGACAGTACTGTGACTGGTTTCCCATTGCCTCAACAAGGTAGGGGAAATAATTCTAACTGGAGCATCCTGAGCTTGGTGCCAAAGCTGTCTCCTTAGATCTCTGTTGGGGGTCTCGGGACAAGGTCAGCAACTCAGTTGTTTCTGTGAGATGAGGGAGGTAAGCACAGATCCTACTGCTCTGTAAAAAGAAGCTAAATGTAGAGAGGGTTGGTAGAACTCAGTTATAGGACCTAATTGTGGCACACTTTTAAGGAGCTTAAGATTAGGTCTCCACCTGAAATGAATCAGAAATGCTATTTTGCATGTTCTGAGTAATCTCTAGAGAAGATGGCTAATGAAACCATCCATATTGTTACATGAACGTCTTCTTTTACAGACATAATTCTGACAGTCATTTTGAGATAGTCTATAAAAAGGTGGGGTGACATCTTACTGAGGGCTATCAGCCTCTTCTTCATACTTAGCTCTGTAATGCCATGTGCGATGGAAAACCTTTTAATTGAAAACTACCCTTTTTGCATGAATGATGGCAGGACTTGATTTTAATCTCAAATCTTAGGCTGTAGCCCTGTGTCACCAGCAAGCAGCTAATGTAGCTGATCCGGGAACTTCCATATTTGGAGCTTACCTGTGAATGTTGTGGGTGAAGATGGGAAATTGTACTTTTATATTTCAGCCATTCGCTACTTAGTGTAATAGTGAAGTTTTGCAAAGATGTAGTTTTTTCTTCTCAGATTTAAGCGTTTGTGCTGAGCACAATTGTACTGTATCTAAGCGCCTTTCAAGCTCCCTCTGTTAAAAATAGAGGTGCTGTCTCCAGCAATTCTCATGGAGCAGAAATCTTTCTGGGTCTTCCCTATCCATGTGAATGATGCATCGTCTAATTCCTGTTGAACTGAGCTTTGGAGGTGTGCCTAAAAAGTGATTTGAAGTACAAAAGTCAAACTCAGCACATCAGTGGTTTTGTTTTAGCAATGTTTTTAAGCTACTGTAGATCAGGCCAGGTTTCTGCAAGTATAAACAGCTTTTCAAGAGGTACATGCAGAAATTTGAGGGTAAATGAAGCTGTTACATTATCTGGTCTGTTCCCCTAGCCGTCAAAGGATGTTAGGTTTCACACTGCTAGTCCAGTATTCATCTCAACTGCCTTGTGCTTTGCAGCAGCTCCATGTGTTCAAGATGAAGTTGGGAAATTGCCAGGATAATGGTTAGACCTCACAACGGGTAGAACAACTATTTATTTCTTTATAGCCGGTCTTGTATAGCATATAGAGGCCATAAGTCCTCAGACTGGGTGACTGTACTCTCAGTGACGTATATTTCTGTTGCTGCAAACGTGGCATACGTCTGGCTTGTCATTAGGGGTATGTCTGGTGCTTGGGTGAATTACAGAAATCATTCAGCAGGAGTTCCTGGACACACGAAGCAGCTGTATGCCTCTGGGGGAGCCTGAAACTTTTATGTCAGCATTTCAGATGACATGGGGCTTGGATGGCTGATGAGCTTACCCACTGAGCTGCAAACCCAAGTTCAGCCTGGAACAGAAGTGCCTCAGAATAAAAAGTACTGTTGAGGCAAAACAGCTTCATTAAGAGTGGGGGGGGAAAGAAAGAATACCTACAGTTTCTTATTACACGTTGCTTTATTGCTATGATCTGTTCCTACTATGAACTGAGACTAGGCACTGAAAAGATTCTTCTCTCAGAGATGCTTGTTTCCTCTCCTTTTGTGCTGTTCTTGTTTGTGTTCATGTGGTCTGCAGTTCTCCCTCCTCACCCCTGTCAGTACTTTGTCTTCTCAGAACGTTCTAAATGCTGGTTTGGGAAGATTGTTCTTGTATTTACCCCTTGTTGTCCTAGCTTTCTCAGTTGGCTTTCTATGTGGTCGCCAACTAACTAGAACTCTTACAAATTATTAGAAACATGTGAAGCCAGAAACAAGGGCTGTATTTCTGCTCCTGACTTCTTAGCAGCTTTTATTGCAAGTGAGTATTTTCCTTTATTCTGTTTTTGGTGTTAGTTAGTTTTTCCTACCTGCTTTCTGGCTGTTTTGTTATTTCAGTTGGGTGGGATAACTTACCTCTGCCTTTTCCATTCATACCAAAGGCTACTGGTTTTGACCTCTCTTCTTTCCTTTGTACTTGACCAAAGGGTGTCAGATCTCCACTCAGGCCTATGTACTATGACATCTAATTGAATTCTTGCTTTTCTTTACCTCACATTCTCAGTTATCTCTGTCTGTCTAGTTTATACTGCCTTGTGCATTAAATAAGATTCAATACCATGAAAGTTCTGGTAGCCGTGGTGCCCTCTTTCCTTGTCAGTTGACACTTCACAAAGTTCTCAGTTGCTACTAGAAGTGTCAGTGTTCTCTTTCATCAGAAGTTTTTCTCTGAAGCCTTGCAGGTGTTCGTTGCTTTACAGCTTTTTTTTTAATATATTTTATGAAAACTGCTGGTGCTTAGACTTGCGTTTGTGCCTTGATTTTTATATCATCACTGACGCATCCAAAATCATCACCTCCATCAACAAACCTGAGTAAGAACTATAGTTTGTCTATGATTTTTGCTCTACCTCATTATTAAACTGTTCCTTCTCCATTCTCGTTGTTGTCTCATCTGTGGAGTTAAAGTTCTGTCTTCGAATTCAGATTTAATGGCTTGCTTAGTGGTTTTTCATTTGTTTCCTGCTTCCCTTCCACCTCTCATTGTTTCCAAGCTGCTTCCTAACTACAGCCTCTTCTACAACCTCAGATCTTCCAAAATGTCTTCCTTTTCCCTACTTTTCCTAACAATTAATCTTTTAAAGCCCATTATCAAACTGCTGTTTTATGAGTTTTGTCTCTTTCAGGATTAGCATTTGTGATTTTCCTTTTCCAAGCACCATGATTGTGACTAAGCAAGTGATCCTGTGTGTTGTTACTTGCATATTTAGTACTTCAAATGAAATTGTTATTGAAATAAAATTGAATCTGATGGTCTGAAATGAAGTCTTCTACCTCATTTAAGTATTCACGTAAAGCTGTTCAAAAAAGAAAACAACCCTTGAAAACAAATGAGCTGCTTTTTTAATTGCTTCTGGTTATTTCCTTTTCCAAACAGCATGAAAGCCAGGTTCTTTGTTCAAAAAGCAGTCACTCCTAGCCATTCCTCTGCTGCAGCAGTGTCACAAAGATGATGTGAGCATAGACACCTGAAGTTACTATGCTAAAGAATGAAGGGTAGGAGCAGGAGGCAATCATAAGAAACAGAGCTGTGTGAGACTGAAAAAGCTTTGAGCCAAATATAAAGAACTCTCTGAAAAAGACCCACATACTGGTTGTAACCTGTGCAGTATTTCTAGGATATTATTCAGCCTGATGCTCAGCAGTGATTCCTGAAGTGTGTTTATGAGGAGGAACTGAATTCCTGCAAGGCGAGTTTTCTGAACTACCTTTAAGGAAGTGTGATAATTGGAGAATTTTTTAGAATAATTCCTAAAATAGCAGGCAAATCTGAAACTTGTGAAATGTTATGCCGGCTGCAGAAACAATGTAATGCAATAGTCTTGGAATGTGATGTCACAGATATGTCTCATGATGTCAACGTATATCTTTTCATTGCCAACGAAGTTCAGTAGGGAGCCAAGTCTCATGGTTATCTTAAGAGTGGTGTTTTTATTTGTAGGGTGATGTAATTCTAGGGACCTTTACACATATTCTGAAGGAGATTTTCATGGAACCACAGTATAAAACCTTACCATGTGTCAGGGTGCAGGGAAACTGGCAGGAAGAATGAGGCTGAGAGCTGCAGCATTACCCTGCAGTTCTGGGCATCGTGTCTGAGATTATTTCTTGGAAAAAATTCTTTTGCATATCTACTTGATTTTTATTGAACAGTTCTTAAACAGAGCTGTGGGGGTAGAGTAGGAAAGGCCAAAGGAAAATAAGGAGCTTGTAAAAAGTGTAGGCTTAGTTCCTTCTCTCAGCTGGCTTGTCCAATGTGTTATTGCCTAGAAATTTTTTTTCTGATCTGCAGACAGGTACTTAGCATGTGCTCACCAGGTGATTACTGAAGTAGCCAATGAGTAATGTTTTCCATCTGCTGCTTGTGCTTCAGTTTCTGGATTTCTTATTTCTGATGCAGCTTTCTTGTCTGTATCATTTGGAAGCAGGGCAAGGTTTCTCGGCAGGAGTAGGCTTCACTGTGCGCTGTTTTTTTACCCCCTCCCTAAGGAATGTTCCCCCATCTAGTTATGCATCCACATAGCTTTTGGCTATTCTTTATATTATCTGCAGACTTTTGCAAGTATTTATCTTGTAACAGTTGGAGTGAACTGATTTTTTTAAACTATTTTTTCACTTATTTTTCCTTCCCACAATGCTAGGTTTTCCTAATCTGCTGTTGCAGTCACCTACTTACACCTATGAATCACCGTGGGTGAGGAAGTGTCCAGGAAAAAAGAAGCAGAGAAAAAAGATGTCTGATTTTTGTTGAGTTTGACATTCTGTCCAACATGCTGAAAATGGGAAGGCAGGCAGAGAAAAAATAGAAAGGAACTGCTTTACTTGGTGGTAACTCCTTGAAGTGGGAGATTGCTTTCTAATCTGGCATAATTTGTCCAGCATTGAGTAGTTGTGCTGTATAGAGGAAGGGGGAGTATGCAGAGACAGTTCATGAGTGCAGCCTCTGTTATGTTGTGAGCATTTTCACAGCATGCAAACTGTGCCTCTGGGGTCTGCAAGATTCCATCCTTAATAACTGACGCATTTGATCCTGCCTCTAAAATTTTGCTGTGGAAGCCCAGTGGGAGAAAAAGAAGTAAGCAAAATTCCCCTTTTGAGGCAGGGGTGGTAGGAGGCTTGGTTATCCTTGTTAGCTTCCTGGGGTTGCCGCAGAAAGGACTGCTTTAGTGGAGGAATATCAGAGATGGCTTGTCTCATGATATTTACAAGTCCTTTTAGATGTCACTGTAAGTGCTCTTGCTCTTAGCAGGTAGGAGTGAAGGCCTGTCAGGGAAGGAAAATACCTTCTGATGTTCCTGGGTAACTATTTTATTAGCTGCTAGCTTCATAGTGTACACTTGGATGACTTAGCTGAAGAAAATTAGTACACCTGAGACTTTCAGTCAGTCTTGTATTCGTTTAGAATGAAAAGTAGTTTGATCAGTTTGTGTAAAACATATCCATCCTTTTTCCTCTCAAAAGATCAGTGCTCTCCCTCAGGAAAGAAACGAAAGCTGCTCCTTCTCCTCTAGCAATTGCTTCTGATATCCAGTGCTTCAGCGCGAAGTACAGCTGCATCATTGTATCTTCGGCGTTACAGATCATTCCAAGATGAGGAAATGAGAAAAGTGTTCAGATTCTTTGAAACGAAAATGGGCATTTTGAGGGGAGCAGTTGTGTTGACCTCCTTTTAGATGGTGCATGCGTCCTGCATGGTGGCGTGGGCTGGGACTAGTTAACCAACTAGTCATCCATAAAACTTCCTTAACGAACCACAGAGAAGCAGCATGACCTACCACGCTGACGTGGGATTAGAAATCAGGTGCTGACAAATTCTGATCTCTACTGCCACTTGCTCACTGAATGGCCTTGGCAATTCACATCCCTCCCTTTCCCATATGCTCCACAGCTGTAATACATCTGAGAGCAATCCCTGCCTGCCTTGCAAGGATTTGGGAAGTGGTGAGTGCTATACGTATAAGTGCCAAGTATTGTTATTAAAACTATAATATGTCAGGTAGGGCAGGTACGTAGATCATCTGCCCTCTTTAGGCACTTGACTGTTAAACTTCTGTCTTGGCACACTGAAAATGTGCGGATATCGGGTACAACGACGCACTTCAGTCTTGAAATTCCTTATGTCTTCGAGATCAGATTTGGTGACTTCAGTGTCTTGTTTCCAAGCTGCAATACCACGTTTTGGTCAAATGCTGATAAATGAGATTGTAACTCCTTTGTAATTCCTTCTTTGTCTTCCTAAATATTTTGTTTCTTGAGCTGATGCTGCTATGAACATGTTAAATAATACTGAATTTGCAATAGTCTGCTTTCCAGATATAAATGTTTATATTTAAAAGTGCTAAGACTGCAATGCAATAAATATATCCATGTAACAGTTTGCTTGAAAGCATGGTTGTTTGTGCTCTGTCAGTGTGCTTGTGGCAGTGATGAAGCTGCTACAGCAGTGGTTAGGACAGATGCCTGGATGTAGAGACCACCAGGTTCTGAATGCTCAAATCACTTGAATTGCAGGCAGACCAGTTGTCTGTGTATTCAAAAGTATATTAATCTATAAAATATTATTCCTGGTTTTTAGAGGTGTGGAAAGGAAGTGAACTTCACCATGAAGGAGGCAAGAGCTACTGGCCTCATCACTCCAAGACTTGTTACCTTGCTGGGTGGTCTTCCACCATGCCATCAGGAAATGGTTCTCCAGGAATCGTAGAGGTCCAGAGCTTGCAGCCAAGCCTCCAGTCCAGTGTGTGCGTAGTTAGTCAGGAACCCGACTTCCAGAAACATGTTTATTCTCATGGTGAATGACGCAAGTATTTCTATCAGAGATGCAAACTATATGGGTGCAGCTTGCTGGAGATGTTAGCATACCCGTGCTCTGGAATTCAGATGTTTGCCAAAAGGTGCAATTCCCATTGTGACCTGGGAGTTGTTTAAAGAGAACAAAATCTGCAGTTTAAAGCTACAAGTGGCCGTATGGGGATGTAAGTAATTAGAAGGATCAGACAGAATTCACGGAAGAGGTCTGCAACCCATTGACTTCCATTTGCATTTTAAAGTGTGTTTTACACTGGCAATCTCCCCAGTCTTCCAGTGTCTGATGTTCCCTGATGTCTTACAAGATGATTTACAGTTAATGTAGCAGTAAACTCGTGCTCTTTTGGCTTGCAGTTCTATCCATTTAATTCACAAGTGCAAGAGACATGATTTTTTCTTTGATATTCATGCAGGTGCTTAAGGGTAAGCCTGTGCTCAAATACCTTCTTAAACTGGAGTCAAGACAGTTGGTTAAGCTGCAACAGTTGTATTCCCATGCTGTTTGGGGAACAGGTCCCTGGACTGCCACGCAAAACCTTACCGAGCTTTGCTCATTATGCTTTACTGTTCCAAATTATTAAAAAATAAACTCTGTAACTTTTCCAGTGTGCAAAAGGCAGTTGAAACGTGGTGCCACCTGAACTGGAAAGTTCCGTTTCCTCTGCTGATGTAGCAGGTTGGAGCATTCGAGCACTTTCTGTGGTGCTGTAAGTGAAGTTGGATGGCAAGGGTGTGAAGACTGTGTGTGAAGAGCTCACGCAGCCCTCTCCATCTCCCCCGCAGTGAGGGCAACAACATCTTGCATTGCTCCAGCTCCTTGTAAAACAAATATCTCTGCTCTGTCACTTTTGTGTCATGCAATTTGTGGTGTGGTGTGGGGTTATTTTGCATGCAGGTGACATACATCTGGGAGTATTTAAGCAAACATTCTTCTTGTATCCAGTGAGACTATTGCGCAAATTATAGAAAAGTGATAGTTGGAGTGGTAAGGAAGAGTCACAAATTCCAGCTCTGATTTTAGCTGCTCTCCTGGAGTTCTAGAAAGTATTTACCTTCTCTTTCTGGTGTTGCTTTGTCCCTATTTTGAGAAAAGAGTTGAAATTTTAAAAGAAAAAACGGGGAATGAGACATTCCTGCTAGTCACAAGAAGTTAAGGCATTTCTGGCAATACCGAGGTGGGTTTTTTTCCTAATCAAGTGCTATCTGAATTCTCTGAGCAGTTCTTCTCAACTCCAAGCTGTGTCTTCTTGCTGTGAATGATTTATTATCCCAAACAACTAACTTATTCCCCACAGTTCTTATGAGCCTTGTAGCCTCTCTCATCTTGGCGTTTATGAGTCTGTCCAGTCATCGTTCGTAACACAGAAAATTTCTTGGGTTTGATTATTAGTTTCTTCAGCCTTGCAGTCTTCAGTTCCTTAAATGATCTGAGTGATGAAGGGTATGTCAAAAATGAAGTTTTAATAATGCAGATAAGTGTGTTGCTGATTGACATGTTCAGTTTATGGGTCAGTCCGGGTGATGTTTATAGCCTGATTGAGATCTGAGTAAGTACTTGAATATCTAAAATAGGTATCATTAGGTTTTTCAGTTAATGGGCAGTGGATATAAGTACTCTGCTGAGTACTTAACAGCACCAGCTGGATTGGATATTCTGCTAACGCAGGTGTGCCTTGGTTCTACTGAATGCAGGTGCAGTTTTTGTGAAGCTCTGGCAAGATAACTGAATCTCACTAGATTCGCTTCCTTCACAGCCCAGGGATGTGGGTGCAGCTTTCTACAGGAGAAGGTAATGTTTGGGTCCTGATGGTTGCCTTGGGGATCTTGTTCCACCTGCCCCTGCAAGCATCTTGGCACTTCTCTTCCTCACCTCCCCTTTCACATTTTGCAGTATCTGACAAATTTTAAACCAGGTGTTTTTATTACAGCCACTCTCAAATCTCTTTTGTGTACCGGTCATGTATGCTGGTCTCTGACCATCTGAACTGTTGGAGTTTGGGACTGCATTTAATTTGCTGCTCTCAGTTTCACTGTTACCCAGCTCTTCTGTTGCTTCCCCTCCATCTGCTGGTTGTGGTGTTAAAATCTGCAACTGCTGCTCAGGTGATTTTACCAGCAAGGTCACCTGCTCGGCACAGCTCTGCAGCATTGCTGCCTTGTGCTTAGGAAACAGTGGATAGAGGGGGTTTGACTCCCATAACAGCCTCATCTTGCACCACACAAGCAGCACGCAGGTCTCGCTGTGAAGAAATTGCTCTGGGATACTGCTATTTATGCAGAGTAGTTTGGGAGAGTGAATAGTTCAGGTCCTGGTTAGAGTTAATAAATCCAGATTGTATGTGTAAAGAATGACCTGTGCCAGTTGCCCAGAGGATTTTACAGCTAAATTTTGACAGTATGTACCCCTCTGGGATGTAGCTCCAAACCCCCGGATGCTGTTCCTGTCACTGCCACTCCAGATGGGCAAAAAAGGAGAAACCAGACCCAGCGGTGTGGGGAAACCCACTACAGGCAGAGGAGGGACGGACGCTGGAGCGAGTCCAGAGAAGAGCAATGAAGCTGGTGAAGGGGCTAGATAACGGGCCTTATGAGGAGCGGCTGAGAGAGCTGGGGGTGTTTAGACTGGAGAAGAGGAAGCTGAGGGGAGACCTCATTGCTCTCTACAACTACCTGAAAGGAGGTTGTGGAGGGCAGGGAGCTGGGCTCTTCTCCCAAGTGACAGGGGACAGGACGAGAGGGAATGGCCTCAAGCTCCACCAGGGGAGGTTTAGGCTGGACATCAGGAAAAAATTCTTCACAGAAAGGGTCATTGGGCACTGGCAGAGGCTGCCCAGGGAGGTGGTTGATTCACCTTCCCTGGAGGTGTTTAAGGCACAGGCGGACGAGGTGCTAAGGGACATGGTTTAGTGTTTGATAGGAATGGTTGGACTCGATGATCCAGTGGGTCTCTTCCAACCTGGTGATTCTATGATTCTATGAAATGAGGGTCCTGTTCTCCAGGGAACGGCTAGAGGTGTTTTCAGGGCTCTGGATTTCTCTCTTCCATGAGCACTAAATGCTCCAAAAAGATTATTCAAAGAATTCCCTACATGTTAGAGCCCTTCGGGTTGCTCTTTCTACACCTGGGAGTCTCTTGGCCACATCATCCCTTCAGGTAGGTGATGCCAGGGGGACTCTGCCAAGCCCTGCGGCCGCTCCAAGGAGCAGAAAACCTGCGGATAATCCCTCCAGAAAAAAAGGGGTGATTAAAATGAACCGGAGGTGGCTTGAGCCGTGCGGTTTGGAGCGCTGGGCTCGGCTGCCATCCCTCCGCCCTCGGGGAAGAGCTGCGGCCGCTGCTCCCGCCGCCCACGAGGTGGCACTCGGGTGACGGGAAACCCCGCCCGGGAGGGGTTCGGGAGCGCGGAGGGCCTGGGGCTGGAAGGGACTTTAAACATCAAACAGTTCCACCCCCCCTGCCGTGGGCAAGGACGCCTCCACCAGAGCAGCCTCCCCAAGGCCCATCCAGCCTCGCCTTGAGCAGGGATGGGGCGGCCACCGCTTCCCTGGGCAGCCTGGGCCAGGGCCTCACCGCTCTCATAGTGGAGAAATTCCCCCTTGTGCCCAGTCTAAATCTGCCCCTCTCCAGTTTATACTCATTGTCCCTTGTTCCGTCACTACAAGCCTTGGTAAAAGCCCCTCCCCAGCTTTCTTATAGCCCCTTCACGTACTGGAAGGTTGCTCTAAGGTCTCCTCGGAGTTGTCTCTTCTCCAGGCCGAACAAGCCGAACTCTCTCAGCCTGTCCTCCTATGGAAGGTGCTGCAGCCCTCACATCATCTTTGTAGCCTCCTCTGCACCCGTTCCATCAGCTCCATATCCTTCTTATGCTGAGGATTCCAGAACTGGACACAATTTCCCTAAAAACGCCTCCTTGGGACCCTGCTCGACCGTAGGAGCCCTTGCCTGGCTCGCTATCTGTTTTCTCCCTGATGCCTGGGGGTGTAAAGGGCAGCCGTGCTCCTCACAGTGTGTCCTCCAGATCCCATCCATGTCCCTGGGATTGGATAGAGGAGAGACCTGGGCATCTAAAAATACGAACTAGATCAGTGGGGCACGTTTGGACTGTTAGCCAGCTCAGGGCCAGGAGTTTGGATGCCTGTCAGACCCTGCATTGCTGCTATGTGGTGCCTGGGTCACACCCCGAGCGCTGCAGCCCTGGTGTGAGTAGTTGAGTGTTAGAGCATCACTGCTCAACAGACTGAATCAAATCCTCCTCGATAGGACTAGGGGCAATGGGTAGAAACTGGAGAGGGGCAGATTTAGACTGGACATAAGGAGGAATTTTTCACTATGGGAGTGGTGAAGCCCCAGCCTAGGTTTCCCAGGGAAGCTGTGGCTGCCCCATCCCTGGAGGTGTTTGAGGCCAGGTTGGATGAACCTTGGTCAGCCTGATCCAGTGGGAGGTGTCCCTGCCCATGGCAGGGGGGTTGGAACTAGATGGTCTTTAAGGTCCCTTCCAACCCAAACTATTCTATGATTCTATGAATCTCCCCTAAACCCACTTGTCCTGGAGTGATTGCATGGCTGAAGTCACTGAGAAAGAGCCATCACCTCCCGGCCAGGGGCTGGAAACAGGAGGTAAATGCCAAGAACTGGTCAAAAGTTTGTCACTGTGTGTTTTCTTAGGGGTGTTTTCTGCAAACTGGTTTCTGGATCTGGCATCAGAGCCTGCAAAGGAAACACTAGGATAGGCATAATATCACTGGATGGGTTGCAGGGAATGTGCAGGCAAATCTGAAGACCTCGCTGGGAGGCAACCCTTGGCAGAGGGGACCATCGCTGGGCCAAGACGCAGGAGTGGCAGCAACCCCCTCACAGGTCACTGTTGTGTGTGGTTCGGGGTATAAGGAGTCCTATAGCTGTCTGAGGTGTGTGATGATCCAGGCTGTGGGAGGAGAGCAGGAGTTGGTGCTGCCTGGTGATGGGCATAGTAGAACACAGCTGGAAGCAGTGACTGCTAGGAGATGTTACCCAGGCTGTGAAACAGGCAGGGCTAGTGCTCCTTGGGTATCTGTGTCTTGTCGTATACAGACAGGCTAAAATTGTGTATCATTTATGCACAATGATGCAGTGGAGTAAATCCTGTAAAATAATATGCTTTGAGAGTATGGATGCTCTTGTAGATCTCACTGCAACCCACCAGCACAGGCTTGAAGAAGGAAACCAGCCCCTTTCTGTCTTGGCCTTCTAGGGAACAAGGCTCAAGCAGAATAAGATTTTCCCATCAGTGTGGTCAATGGAACAATCATACGATGTGTTGATCAGGAAAAGGATGTGGGAGTTTGAGTGGAAAAACTGATACTATCGTGCTAATGGCATAGAGCAGCAGGAAGGATGGCAAACAGGATACTCTGCCGCGCTCACCAGAAGGAGCACAAAATGATGCTGTGGCTGCAGAGGCTGGGCTCAGCCGAGGTCTGGATTGTGAGCATGGGAAAAGCTGGACCAGAAGGGACAGGGTTACTCATCTTGCACTTCTCTGCTGAGAAGAAGAGTTCTTTGCTGATTCTTTTGGAGAAAAGCAAGTGAATGTAAGGCAACATCCCAAAGTTGTCAAAATGCTGGAAGAATTTTTTATTTGCTAGGAGGCTCCAATATGAGAGCAGTGGGAAGCTGGAAAAAGCAGTGGGGAAGACTCTTGGTGGGACCTCCTTGCATCCAGGGCTTCACTGGGATGCAGTCCCAAAACCAGGGATAAACAGGTTCAAAACAATGCTTGAGGGAATGCGTGTATGCCTCTCCTGATATCTGCCCTAGCACCTTGTGAACATGGCTAGGAGTGGGAAAATGCCTATCCTCTTGTTGTTTAGAAGTTAAAGTTTTGGTGCAGATGCCACAGCAGGTCATGTGATGGGGAGATACTTTCACAGTAACTCTTCTTCCATTTTTGCTTGGTGTTGTCTTTGAGGTGAATCAGTATTTTGGCAGGCTTGAAAAACTGTTTATGAGATGTCAGCGCTTCGTGACCTAGAGTTAGATTTTGATCAGGGGTGTGAGCTTCGTGGCTAAAAACCACCTACCAAACTGGCACAGGCGCATCTGAAAGCCAGACTGCAACGCTCGCAGCCCAGCTGCTCCTCAAGGTTTCCAGCTGAGCTGGCTGTTTCTGCAGTCCAGCCGTGAGCTGCAGAAGTAGGTGAGTGAGAAAGTCCTCAACTTCCCGCCTTGTGACCACCATAAAAATGGAAGTGTTTAAATCTGAGAGCAAGAAATGTCTTTTATTTGTCCTTCTTTGGAGGATTCTCTCACAGGGAAGGGGTCCTGTATAGAATGGGCTTTTTTCATAAACAAGTTGTTAGGGTTGCTTGTGGTATATGAGAAAAGGTTATCTAGTGAGAAGTGCTGGCTATATTTGCTTCTCAAATCGCACGTTTGCAGTGTTTCGTAAACCAGGTGTTTATGAATTAAATATCTGTAATTGTATAGAATATGCTCGTCGAAATATGCACCTGCAGGGCCCTTGTGAGCATGGGCGCCCAGCCCCTACTCATGTTGGTGTTGTGAGCATCAGTGGATGATGTTGCAGTGTTGCTGTGAAACTGGGTGGTGGAGACAAAGGTGCTCTGAAACAGGTCATTGATGTCACTTGCCCCCAAATCAGCCTGACGGTGTCGATCACTGTCAACTCCAGTCTCTATCAGCTTGCCTTTGGCACTCAGGGTGTTGCTTGTATCACAGTAACATTTGCATGTACAGAGCCTAGTTTGCAAAACTGCCTTGCACTTGGGTTTGTCCTCACGTGCTGACACTTTTAAATTATTTTAAAGGCAGCCACGTGCTTGCCATTTCTTGTTGGGTCAAAATGTTCTGAATCCACCCCTTCCTCAGCTTGCTGTTTTAATTAAAACCATGATCCTTAAAAGAGGATTGTACTGTCTCCAACTATTTAAGAGATGGCAAATGTTAGTGCAGTAGAGTGTGAATTGCTTGCCGAGAGCCATCCTCTACCCTGGCCTCACATCTATTACCAAGTGTAAACTAATGAACAAAGAGCTGGCGTTTGTCACAATATCCAGTGTAAGGGCTTTCAAAAATTGCTGCAGGCTGACATGAAAAGATTGCAAGAGGCTGCAGCCCCTGACCTCGATAAAGTCTTCAAAGGAGACTCCTGAAAAGTTTTTTGCAGCGCAAAAAAGAAATTCTCCTGGTAATGTAGCGGCCAGTGCACTTTAATAGCTAAAATTACATCAAGGCTTCTGCTGACTTGGTGGAAACATCATCTTTGTTTAGCAAGTAAATGCTGCTCTGTGATGTATTTTTTCCCTCCATTAAAAAAAAGAACTTGAGACTTAGAAGATGAGGGTACCAGCTTACACATCAGCCCACCTGCCATGACTGAGCTGGGCAGTGTGCAAGGGAAGGAGCTGGGGAGCAAGAGCCACGCAGGATCCAGTTCCCAGGATGGGCTGGGATGCTGAAGTCCCAACTCCCAGAGGGAAGAAAGACGCTGCCTTTCTCAAAGAAAAAGGTGGGGAAACTGGGAACTGCTCAGGTACCCTCCTTTGCTGTGAGTCTGTCCCTGGAGCAGGAGCAAAGAAAGAAGCCTGGGCTGGCTGAGGGAGCCCAGGGGCTGTGCAGTGCAGGGAGGTGGCAACAACGCAATGCACAACTCTGCTTTGAGGGGGAAGAGGCTGCCGAGCTCACGCAGCAGTCGTGCTGGTTGCTCAGCCATAGCCATAACTCTGGCTGTTTTCCCTCTCACCAGCTGCCGAGCTGCCTGATGTTGGGGTTGTGCTCTGTCACACACCAGCGCGTTTGCTCTGCCTGCAGCACCATCGTTTCTCTTGTCAGGCTGCAAGTCCTAAAGCCACAGACAGACCCGCTTTCTGCCTGTGTGCTGGACCGTACCCTGCTGGACAGTATTTCTGAGGCCAGGAGCCATCACTGCAGAGAGACTGGCTGCTGGCAAGAGCAGAGACCGGGACAGCTCATCTGGCCAAAGCAGTTAATCTCTATTTAAGGTAAAAACTGTCATCTTGCCTGTTGCCAGCCCAGGGCCTGTAACACAGAGGTGCTGCCACAGCTGTGCTGGCCAGCAGGCCGTAGCCAGTGGCATGGGCAGAGCTGGTAGCTCCCAGCAGTGAAGTTTTTCCAATCCTTTTTTGTTTGCAATATTTAGTTTCCCATGAGCTGCAAGCCCCAGCATGTAGGGAGTGGAAGGTGATGAGCACCTGGTTTGGCTCTTCCCCACAGCCCAAAGACAATGGCCGTGGGACAAAGATCAAGCACGACTGCCTGGCAGCAGCACCTCCCCCTTTGCTCTGTCCCTCTGGTGATGTTCTGGACTGAGTCCAGCTGAGCGAGGAGAAAAGAGGCACCGTGACAATCATGTATGAGACAAAACTGGAGGATGTCCCAGTGCCAGGTAGGGAGATTCATCCACATGAGACTGGGCTGGGAAAGCACCTGGAGTCCAGGAAGCTGAAGAGGAAAGCGGATGCTTTCTCCTCTCCTTTTCACACCTTGGAGGGACTTGGGAGGATGTGGTCTCCTGGTTAGGGACAAGGGGTGAGCAAGGCTAGGGTAGAGGGACATGTGGAAGAACAGCATTTCCTGGCTTTTAGGAATTTAACCCTTACTGTTCTTACATCTGAATTTTGTTTGCAAATCAAAAAATGGGGAAAAATTTTGGTAACCTCATAGTATCACCAACAGTTTGTTAAAAGACTAATTGCCAAGTAGCTTATGCATGTGGGACCATTAGTAATTCTGTAGCTATGCAAATTAAAACAGTGATGTATGATTTATAGCTTTAATAATGTTCTGAAGGCTCTTAAATTTTAATCACTTGCAACATCCTTTTTAATATTCAATTACTTTATTAACTAATTAGGTCACTTGCTGAAAAAGCACATAAGGCTGGTGCTATTTTAATATCGGCTGAACATCACAAAATACCTTTGAAATGGTGTAAATGGTTTATTTATTTTAAATAGATCATTAAGATGCTATAATTAATAAATCAATTACAGGAAAAAAAAGACAAGAAATTGATAGATGCCAAACCACAATAGTCATGGCTTCTCTGCTTACTTTATAAGTGTTCACAGGGATGCTGAACTCCGTGAATGTGGCCACTGAAGCACCTTCCTAGGTAATTCATATTCAGCTGAAAGGATAAAGGTTCAAGATGTGCTTGGTTCATTATAGATGCTTTTTGTATGAGTTTAGCTTTCTGATTGATAAAAGCTCTACAAATGACCTTGAAAAGTTAAAGTATTTAAAAGAACAGCCCTCCTTCATCGCTTGCTCTTTTGTCTGTCTCGGAAAAGATAAAAACCTAACATCTTACTTCTGCTAATGCTGAGATGAAAAGCAGGTTGCTAATCAGTGACCTACCTGCTCTACTCAAAATGGATGAGGACTTGCTCCTGCCCAGGGACACCGGCTGCAGCAGTACTTGTACTTGAAGGAAGAACAGAAAAATTGTGTCCCTGCAAACCCCACAGAGATGCTCTCCTGTAGCGCAGAGGTTTACAACTCCAGTTTAGATCAGCCCTTGGTGTAAAACCTGAAGTCTGAGAAGCTAATATTTGTCACCAGTGTGGCTGCAGCTCTCAAACAGACTGAATAGTTTTTGTTTTAATATTCAGTAATACGGGTAAGCAGAATACTATTCAAGGAATTAAGTCAATCTTTTTAACAGATTTTGGCTTAGATTATATCAATGTGTTGATATAGAGTGCAATAGTTTGCTTGCTTCAGAAGTTGCTAGAAAAGACCTGCAGTAATCCCAGAGTTATTTCTTCGTATTTTAACTTTTATTGCTTCTATTTTCTCATAACTAAAATACATAAATCAGGGTGCAAAAAGCTTAATGCCAAGTGAACTTTCCAAGACTGCTCTTCAAAGCTGACTTGCAAAAACCCCACTTCCAAATCTCAATTTATACAGTTTGCTGGGAACTAACACTCGTATGGTCTAAATCTGGCTTTAAGGCAGAGTCCAGGCGAGGTACAAGACTGCAATTCCAGTTTCCCAGAACCAAAAATAAAGCTACCCCTGCCTCTGTCCCAGAGGAGCCTGCAGACCAGTTATTCAACATTTGACAGGAACTTGTACCATTTCTGTGGCTTAAGATGAAATTATCGTTTTTCTCTTAGGAAAATTCTACCAAGTTAACATTTTGCATCAAAATAATTAATTACTGCTGCTCCAAGAAGCTCAGTGTGTTCAGTGTGACTGTCGTCTGAAAGGAAGAAGATGCTAAAGTGACCTGGGCTGGATTAGCCAGCTGTGCAGAAGGGACAAGGATGCCTAAAATAATGTGAAATCCACTTTACACTTTATGGGAGATGCCCCAGGAAATAAAGTTGTAGAGTAATACAAGATACCAAACATTGCTGCAGGCTGGGACACCATATGATGCTGCACACCTGAAAACACATGCAGATACAATTCTTAAAGGGGTTAGAGATATTTATACAGTCAAATGAGGTCATTGTTGCCGTTTTTAAGAGTGTTTATTTCACCCTACAACAATCCTGTTGTACAACATGGCTCATGGGGCGACCTTAGTCCCCTTATAAAGCCCCAGATCCCCATCAGATCGGTGCATTTTTATCACATTCCTGTAACTTCTCCCCAGTCATTTATTCACATGATCAATTCCTGTGTTGCTCAGATCATTTGTGTAGGAAAATCCACACCCTCCTATGTCAAACCAAAAGATAGACTAGCTACAGCTGCAAATAAAAGGTCACCAGTGCCTCATACACAACTGGTACCAGGAGAAATGAGGAGGTAGAATGCAGAAGAAGCCACCTGCAAAACTGTGCAAGCCCAGCCCTCTCCCTCAGCCGCCTTCTCCGCCACGGAGCCAGTGGTACCAAGGAGCGACTGTTAACCTCCCCCGCTCGATTCAATGTGACAGTGACACTTCACAGCACATTGCATCCAATCTCATTTGAAGCTGACAAAGATTGTTTCTGTTTTATATCTATTGGTTTATTAATGGCCTACAGCCTCTTAAGCAGATGCATATTCATTAGATAGCCAGCTGTTAGGAGGTTCCCAGATGTCGAAAGTAGCTCTGTCTTGGAATGCATTCTTTTTTTTCCCTTATCATGAAACAAAGTAATTGTAGCTCTATTAAAGAACCAGTTAATTACTGAACCAGTACCTTATGGCATGATTTAAAAAAAAAATAAAAAAATCTGCAAATGTGTGAGGAATAAAGACATTGTTGAAAACCGAGACGAGCTGAGCTTTTGCTGTGCTGTACACACCCAAAACTTACATTGATGTAGAGACCTGGATGTAAAGAGGCCCCAGCTGCAGAGATCCAGGGATACAATAAGTTCTGCAAAGACACCTTCCTTCATTTCCACGTTCTGCAGAATTTTTCTCTTGCCTCTTACCCTGCTTTATCTGAACAGTGGATGCAGAAGCACATAAAAAATGAAAATGAGACACGTCTCCATTTCTAAAGGTCATTTTACATGGAGAAGCAAATTTCCACAGCATCCCAGCTGGATAAAACTGTAAGCAGATCATTGAACAAGCTGTACAGATTGACTTACAAATTCCACAGGTCGTCCTTTTCAGTCTCACAACATTAACTGGGCTCGCTTAGTTGTCTTTGCAACTTACTTTTTTTTTTTCCTTTCTTCTTCCTTTCCTGAAAGCCCTAAAAGTGCTCTCAAAGGCAGTCTTGGCACGGCTAGAAGAATGACCATCCTCCTGCCACCACCCCTGGGAAGCCCTTTGCCCACTGAACTGTTTAAAACAAGTTGGCTCTAAATCGAAGTGATTTTGGGGAAAGAGGTTCACACCCATTCCTTGCTTCTGGCTGAAGGGAACGCAGTGCATGGCTGTTTGCTCCATCTCATCCCACTGCAAGAGCCTCCGAGGAGCAGCAGCACAGTGCTGCTTTGTCCCCAAGAAGGGGCTGCGCTTCAATGACCAATATAGGAAGAAAAAGGCAACTACTGTTCCCGTGCTGCAGGCAGAGCTCCTGGGGGAATAATGGGAAGCACACAGGTATTCAGTACTTAGCTTCCAGTTCTGTCAGTAAGTACCTAGAGCTGCACAATAAGCAATTTTTCACTGTTCTAACAAAACAAAAAGTTTCCTTTGCAATCAAATATTTTACGTCAAACAAAGTTTCAATATGTGTGTAAATCCAGTGGGTTCGCCTGAAACAATTCTGAATTTCAGCTAGTGATGGCTTGGAATAAAACTCGGGGCGGGGGAAGAAAAGAAAAAAAGAAAAAAAATCCCATCTCCATTAAAAGGTTTAATCAGAACCAAGCGATGGTACTATAAAATGTCATGTGCTATAAAAGTGTTTACAGTCATGCACAGAGGAACATGGAGGCAATTTTGTAGTGACTCCTGGAGCAAAGGCCTCTGAGAATAAAAGTGTCTTTAGATATTTGTTATCCTGTTATAGTTGATATCACCTTGAGTATACAATGCCTGCCTGCATTATGTAAACACTTCATTGATAAATCCCTCCCCCACCTCCCCTAAGCTGTGTCAGACTGTTCTTAGCTGACAGATATAGCTGAAACAGATGCTGCTATAAATACCCTTGTTTAGCTGCTTTGAATATAATTTCCTTTGTAGAACATGGTGGATGCTCCACTTAGCACTGAACTTGCACCTGTGCTCGAGTTTATTGCTCCTTTGTACACATTAACATGCATTTTTTGAATGATTCTGTAGAAAATACATACAGGGTTGGATTCTGATACCCCTTTCTTCTTAAGTAGAGACATCCTTTATGAAGAATTTCACTAATTTTAACTGAACATTTACCAAGTTTAGAAGCTGCAGAACCAAGAAGTGGGAAAAGTTTACCTCTTACAACCAGTTAATTCCCTCTATTTACTCCCTGTAGGCTCTGAACTCCCATGACCATTGCTGCTTTTGAGCTTGGTGTGAAGAGATAATGCAGCTGTGCTGGCAATGGTCACAAGGTTTGCTGTCTGGGTTTTTTAAACCTCATGCACTTTTGCACACTGGCACATAACATAAGCACTCTTTAAAAAAAAGCCAAAAAGCAACAACTAAACAACAAGCTATAGAGTACAACTTGTGAACAGTCTGGGAGAAGAGCAAGGGAGTCAGATTTTTCACCAAGGGGCAGTGGGGAAAAGCCAAACGCATGCCAGTAAGACAGCACAGCTCGCAGTCAAATGCCAGGTAGCACGCAGCCAGCCAAACCTAAGCTTCTGGACAGTTCACAGACACAGCCGGACCTGGCTTTAGAAAAGAAGGAAGGAGTTGTGCTACCAAGCATAGCATGAGCTAGCCTATGTAAGGCAGCAGCAAATAAATGGTAGAACTGTCACCATTCACACAGTAGCTCGTTTGTATTTTCACCTGGAAAGATAACTTTTGTATGATATCCATCTTAAACAAGTTCAATAGGTGTTAAGCAAATACAACCCATTTTATATTTGATGACATTCTGCTCAGCATTGCTACCTGTGATCCATGTTTTTTAACTGATGGAGCGAATGGGTAACAATTCTGTGCAAGAGACTTCCATCACTGCAAGTCAAAGAAGCATGAGGATGCACCTGCCCATGTTCTGAAGGAATCCTTCTGGGTTTTCTTTTACGTTTATTCTGGTTCAAAGGACTTCCTTCTCACCCACTTGCAGACGATCTGGCTGGCTGAAAAATCTTCTTTTGACACTCCACACAACCTTCTTCATAATTCAGATATTGATCCACAAGATGAACAACATATGGTGGGGGCAGTGAATGAGTTCAGCGCTACACCTGCTCCATAAGCCTGTGTAGTCTTGACCAAGGTACAATAGAATTTAGAGGATCTGTGTGGTTGTGTCCAAAATGTTTTCTACTGGAGTTATTCTAATCCCTGACAAATGTGCTTAATTATAATTAATGTCTCAATTAGAAGGCTCAATAACTGATTCCTCTGAAGGGACATGAGCAATGAACAAGGACATGATCTTTCAACTCAAAGCTGACTATTCCACCAGCTGAACTTACCTTAGGCAAACAGCATTATGAATAGACTCGCCCTACTCATCAGAAAACCTCCTTAAGATTATTGAGGAGCACAGCAACCCTTTGGCACGACAGAGATAGCAACACTGACGGTAGGTTTACTTTTCTTTGCCACCCATCCACCGCCCCAGGAACCAGCTTTCTTCCCACCACTATTTTGCATATATTGAACCAGTTTGAATCTTCCCATCTGTTAGAACTAGAGGTTTTGAAGATGATTATTCCAAATAAGTTTAAAGGTTTCAGAACAGGAACCAGAGCGATCTCTCCTACTCAGCCGTTAAAGCCTGCCTTGATTACTTTGATGTAACAACACTTGAAAGCTCCTATTCTTTGAAACTAATTTAAACACATTGAATTGTTGAAAGATTAAAAACCGCAGTCAGCTAATTACACTCACTCTCATCTCTTATTCAGCAAATGAATCACTTTTCATTACCACTTAGCTGAAGTACATGAATTTCTGCCTAATTAGAAATGTTGTAGATGGAGCATTAGCAAGGCTGGAGCGGGTCAGGATATCTTGCCTGCTTCATTTTTAATTCCTAACAGTAGAGCCAGATAGGAAAGGCTTCAGATAAGAAGTCATTAAACAATTTTAAATTATTTATAAAAATTACTTTGCCCAAATTATAATTATTTTTTTCCCCAAATGCTCTCATAAACGTCAAATGGAATGAAAGGAAAAGCAGTCCAACATTGATTTTAATGAACATTTTAATGTTATGTATAACAGAACATTATGAATACAATGGAAACAAAGTTTTATCAATTTAATAATAAAAAAGAAATCCAACATAAGAAAAGGGAGGCAATAAATTTCATACCTATAGTATAGTGCTTATTCTTAACAGTATTCTCAGCTTGTGTATATAACAATGTCCTTATATTCCAGATTCTAGAATCATGCTTCATGTGAACTTAAATGCAGAATTACAGAAGAAAAAACAAAACCCCCAAAAACCTTAATTGAATAATTTGTTTTCAGTAAATCAGTAAAATCTTTGACTGCTACAGGTTTCCTTTATTAATATATATATTTTACTCCTCTATTGGATTCCACAGCTGCTAATGCCGTATTTACACAAAAGAATAATCACATGTCATATAAAAGCTAAGATCGAATGCTGTTTGATTAGGTAGGGTTATAGATTACCATAACTTCAGTGTAATTCACTGTTATTTTTTCGTAATGATGCAAAAAATAAATATTTTTGTCTTTTCAATGCTGCTGATGCCTTAACCCAGTGGCTCCACAGGGATATTGGTGGTAGAAAGGACGCTAAGTGCCACTGCAAAAGAACTGCAAGAAAGTGCATTTTCTGGAGTTTTCTGAAAGGAAACCTTCCAGCAGTCTTGGATAAAGCTTCTCCCAGACTAGCACTGGATATCAGTTATAATAATAGAAGCATGTTAAGACCCCAAAAATCTGTTGATCACCAAATTGCTGAGAGAGGATTTTTACAATAAAAATTTGGGTAATATAGCAGTGTGGCTGGAACAATAGCAAAAGTATATATACATTCCAGGTCCCTTTGAATTAGCCATAATCACATATGTAAGCTATTTTTGGACAAAAATATATATTCTTATAAAAAACTGATCATAGTACTTGAGTGACTTCAATTGTGGAGTCAGTGGTAGTAAAAGGAATGATCCAATTATGACAAAGCGATCAGGGAAAGAGGAAAAAGAAAATCAAGGTCTTCAAGAAAAAAAGAAAAGTATAAAATTAGATCCAAAGATTTTTACCCAAGCCCCAATTCCAGTCTTCTATCATGTCTCAAGTTAAAATTGGTTCTACATAGGAAAGGTTTTTTGATGGTCTCAATACAAATTATTTTGCAAAATCGTCTAACACATTCCTCAGAAGAACCTTTCACCTCTCCAGAATTTGAACACTAGTTATTTAAACACTTAGAAAATAGCTTTTGGTTCTTTATGTAGACACTTTAGCTGACAAAGAAAAAAAAAAAGGTACTGATCAGTGTTTTCCATCCCTTCCCCAGTTATATTTGTGTAGCTAAAAATCCTTCATTCAGTCTGCCCATTTATTTTACTTTTATTTCATTTTATTTATTTATTTTACAATCTTTATTTGCTAAAATTGGCAAAATTTGCAAAGGCATCTTGCTTGGGTTGTACAGTCCCTGGAGTCAGAGAGGTCATAGCGATATTGGGTACCCCCATTCCTATTGTGCCCATCAAACCCATTCCTGTAGCTGGCACTCCCATGTTCATGTTTATTCCCATCATTCCCTGGTTCATCATAGGCGTGGGTCCCATGGAGGTCATTCCCATCGTACCTGACATCACACTGGGCATCCCCATCCCCACAGGAACGGGTCCTCCCATCAATGGGCTCGTCTGGGGTCGAACAGGCATCACGTTAGGCTGAGGATTGAGGTTCACAGCTGCAAAGTTTTGAGTCATGACATTCATAGGTTGTTGCATATCTACAAAAAAAGAACATGATGCACAAAATCATTAACCAGAATCTGATGCTGAAGGTGCTCGTGAATTTTAAGAGACTTATGTGGTCACTACTGTGAACAAAGATACAATGGCCAAAACCCACAGCTATTTCACGCATTTCCTTATTTTCTGTGTGTAGACTCAGAAAACTTCTATAAAAGTTTTAAATAGCACTTTATGTCAATACATATACCTATGCATGTTCTAGAGAAGTTCCAGAGATTAGGAAGCCTGAAATCAAGACACAGCAGTGGCGTAAACTCTTTAGAGTAAACACACACACAGATACCAGCCTCCTAGCACATCAGTCTCCATTTAGAAAATGCCACTCAGAAGCATCACCATACTTTAAAAAATAGTTATGACTAAATATAGGAAAACAGACAGAGTATTCTGTCAATTACAAGAACAATCTACTAAACATACTGGGCTCAGCATGCATGCAGAACAGCGCAATAATCACTTACTTTGTTGCTGCATCATGGTATTCAGTGATGGCTGCTGGGGTTTGGAAGGCTGCATCCCAGGTACTAAATTGTCCAAACTGATATTTACACTGGGATCTGACCAAGTTGAGGGTAGAGTTTTGCTTGTGTTCTTCTGCACCATCTCTGTGCTTGCATTATAAAGAGAGTTGGGCTTCGGCATCATCGTGTTCACGTTCTGCAGAGGCTGAAAAAAGGTTTGTTTGGATACACTTGAAACAATTTACTCATAGGAGTTAGGATCAACCAGCAAGTGTTAATTTTTCCACAGAAGACAATAAAAAGACAATAACATTTTTAGCCATGAAATGCTCTTCCAAAGCAGTGCCTGCCATGTGCTGTTATGCCATTAGAATAGGTTAAAATGGCATTTTGTGAGCTAGGATCAAGCTCCCCTATCAGTATGCAGAATGAGAGTGATTGACTGCAGCCAAGTTTTGAACTCAAGCATTCTGATTTTTTCCTCCTAACACCAAGCTGACCTGTTTTTGTTTCAGTCACCCTCCACTGAAGCAGGCGTTTCTACGTTTTGGAGAACAGACCAGTCCTCGCCTCCATCTAGCTGAGACTGGAAACCTCTAACATTTTGTGGAAAATGGCTATAAGATTTGAAATGCCATCAACCTTCTCTTGCTCAACAAAGCAGTAGTACCTCACAGAGCCTTGAAGACCATCTCAAAGAAGACCAGTTTACAAATGGAGGCTTTTCAAGAACATTTGACACCTTTTCTTTTTACAAGGCTCCTCAACCATTTTCAGACAAAACTTTCCTACAAAATGCTGATCACATCTAAGTGACTAAGTGTGGATTCCAAGAAGGGAACGGATTCAATTTCAAAATTGTAAGGAGAAGGCAAGAGATTCATTGAGGAAAGTCATTGGCAAACTGTACAGAAAGCAGCATACCTGTGACCTTGACATGGGTAAACTGATGCCCACAGCACCGGAGCTCATCATAGAGAAATTCATACTCTGTGAAGCGGTCATGGTTGTCTGAGAGGGGCCCATCAAATCAAAAAGGTCAGTAGAATTTGAAGCAGTTGGAGGCTGGCCAGAAGCTGGCTGTGAGCTGCTGAAGAGGTCTAAAGCTGGCTGCTGTGTTGTGCTGCTGAAGAGCTCTCCAGGAGCAGCACTAGGACAAGGAGAAGCTTGATTGAAGGCACTCCAGTCACCAAAGTCTCCATTTCCACTTGTTGCTGTACCTGAAGGAAAGGCAACAGTGTGGGAGGAAGGAAGACAGAAGACTTAGAGAAAGACACTAAGCAAATGCCATATTCCATGAACTGAAACAAATGAGAGCTGATCTGTGTCCGTCCACATTAACATCTGCAGGTAGAACCTCCATCTGGACTCTCATGAATATTCCAACAATTTTAAAAAGGTAGCAAAGGAAAATATGAAACACCCATGCACAGAAAGTAGGATGTTTCAGAACATGTCACCTGTGGATGCCAGACAAGTAGGGATAGGTTTTCTTTAGCTGAAACACAACTGAAAGTTAACTTAGGGGTAGATTGGAGGCTCTAGTCAAGGCAACACCTAGAACTTTGATAATATTTAGCAACTTTTTATCTCAGTGCTCCAATATTTGCTGACAGAACAATTGTAAGGAATGCACCACTTCAAAAAGCAAATTCCATCAGGATAAACCAAAGAGAACTACTTCAAAATTTGGTTATATGCAATTAGTAGTTCTTCGTAGAAAACAATGTTGAGGAGAATAAAAACTAGTATTCTGAAAGCAGGTTTCCAGGGAATTCTTATTTGAGGTGAGAAGGAATTATTTCTTCCCATACCATAAAGTGCTCATATAAAACATAATGAGTTTTCTAAATTTCATTCCTGAATTAAAGATGTTGGCTTGAAGCAGAAATTCAGTCTTGGATCTAAGCAATCCTCTCGCGCAAAGTTTTGCTGAACCCTTAAGCTCATCACTTGAACTTTGCTTCATTTCAGCGTATCGGGGTTTCGGTAGAAAAGCATTTAAGTCAAAACTTACAGCTCACTCTGTATCTTACTATGAAAAGCCTAACAGTATAAGCTGTTTGTGTGCCACTGCATGGGTACTTATGTCAGGAGCACAGATGTCCAGAGGCACAAAGCAGTGAACTGAGAATGTGTCATAACCTTTGAGTTAAATGGGAGGAAATGTTACCTCCCTTAAAAACATATGTTTTTCTATTAACAAGAAAAAGGTTACTTCACAGAAGTGATAGGAGAAGAAAAAGCTTACAAAAACATCTACAGAAGATGCAAAAAATAAAGCAACACCATTTAAACAACTCTCACTGCTAAATAATAAGTCTCGTTCCACGTTTAGGCCATTGTACAGGTAAGCTTTTGGATTAGGTCACTGATAAGCAATTAGTGCTTCAGCTAAGTGACAAGCAATGTCATTGCCAGACAAACTTTGAATTCTAATGAACAGTTAAATCGTTCCTTGAATTTCTTCAGATGAGCCAATGAAGACTCAAACATGTCAAAGCTAAGGCAGGTGAATCCAGTGCTGGTTTCCAAATCCTAACCTATACCATGGCTAGGTCTGTCATGGCCATCCATAGCAATTTTCTGCAACTGTATTCTACCCACTCAGAAGGTAACTGCATGTAAATGTTTACCACCATGTACCTTCAACTTTTAGTCATCTTCACCTTTATCAATACATTAGAATTTAAAGAATAGTAGGAGAGTAAATCTGTTCACGAAATTCAAGTATTGCCAACAACTTCAGTGCACAAAGTGGACAAATATTCATTAGCTTAGGGCTTTACTAGAACATTTGCTTTGATCTCCCTCATAAAGAGGGACTATACTAGAATGTTTCAATTAGTATTACATATTAAATATTAAAACCTACTTTAAATATTCCTGATAGATAAGTAAATGCTGAGTGTGCTCCTTCTATGTTCAGACCTGTGCACTGAGCAGCAATAATAGAAGTGGGGGGTAAAAGGAATAAGGTTTTGCCCCTTCAGTAGAACTTCAAAGATGATTAATCAAGAAGGAAAAGATTTCTAGAGGGGCTTATGCTGTTCAGGAATGATTAATCATTTCACAAGACTCCTTGTCCCTTGCATAATGGTGATTGGAATAGATTAATCATGTTAATGCAGATAGTACAGTCTAAATTGATACAATCCTTTAACATACAAATTATTTGCATAGTAGGAGGCTTTGTGTTTGCAAAACAACTCGGTTTTGACTAAGAAAGCCCGTAAAAAAAATTAAAGCAGTTATTTCCTGCCAAGCAAATTAAAGGTGTATTAACTAATCCATGCCCAGCAACAGTTTTCCTAACACTTCCTTCCTAAAATAAAGGAAGAAATACAAACATGATGACTAAAAGCTGGCTCGCAGGTAGGTTTGCTGATCAACCTCTTTGCTATTTTTTTCTCATTCTTCTCTTAATCCTACACCCTTGCTGAGAACCTCCAGCCAAATGTGACTACTGCCCAAATTAACTTCAAAAAAGACAGCCAGTCATCTCTCTCCACTCCACATTTGTTTGCAGCCCTCTCCTGTTTGGGTAGCACTGTAGACTCCCAAAACCACTCCACCAGAAGGAAGCTGATCACTTCAGGCAAATGCCAGTGTATTTTTTTTCAGTCCAATTTTACGGGAAGTGTTTTTTCAGTCAGTGGCCATGTCTACATCATAGCTTTTATTTTTGCATGCAAAATGACGGCACGTGCGCTGAGCCAACTGCATGGACACGACAGCTCTAAACTACAATGCCATGCAACCCAGGGCAACACTGAGTGCTATCCCAAGCGTTACTAAAGTCTTGCTCTTGTGATTTGCAGGGATCTGATCATGCCTGCCTAAAGTAAAATCTAGGTATCTTTTATTTAGCAGGCTTCTCCTGAAAGGGAAAGAGACTGTAACAAATCATTATTCAGTCAAGCTAAAATAAAGTGCTGGTCAGCTTCATCCCACAGATGCATATATGCAACTTCAAAAGCCACTGACAAGGCTGCACTGCATATGGAAGAAATGACTAAATTCACCTCCAGCATATGAGATCTGCCAATAGGAACACAGACATCACTGGAAGCTTTGGAAATAGCCTGTCTCAGGTTCCTCTCGTTATGCCATCTGAGAAGGCCAACATAACTGTGTGGCTCTAAAAATGTTTGTCATTGCTTAATCTTATCAGATGGGTGGGATCTGAGAACATCTTTAGCGACTCATTTTCATTATCACAGGTGGGCTGCTATAGACTCATGGAATCACCAAGTTGGAAAAGACCTCTTGGATCATTGAGTCCAATCATTCCTATCTGCCACTAAACCACGTCCCTGAGCAATTTGCCAATGAACATGGGTTTGTCCAACTTACACCAATCTGAACCCTCTGCAGCTGTCCAGAAACTATCAACTGCAACATAAAATCCTTCTGATAACTTTGAATGTTCCTATCATTACAGCCAATTTTCCAATAATTTTGAAAGCAAATACTGTTGTCTTGAAGCATTCATTGCTGTACAATTCCAATTAAAATAGCTCCTTGCCCACAACTGCAAAAGTAGGATGTACAGGGCTCTTTTTAATTGTATAGTGAGCACTCTTCATCTAGTGTTTAGATCCACGCTTGTTTATTTCAGATTTAACTCTTCCACTCCAGAACCCACACCTAATTTCAGCGCATTTCAAAAGTAGATTTCGAGCTGGTTTAAGTCTTATTTTATATATATATATTTTATCATTAGATCGAACAGGGATCTACTTATAATCCCTATGAACATTTTCCTGAAATAAAGTTCACATAAAACTTTCAGGTCTAACGAAACATGTGCTGCACCAGAGAGCAGATACACTCCTTACTCAGTATAGTACTTGTGGTCCAGTTGCATAAACAGTTTGCCCTGGAAAGCGAAGTGACTTTCAACAATGCCATGTAGCATCTCTTCACCTCCTTCTGCCTTTAAACAGCATTTCAATCCGTGAATTAATCCTACCTTGCGATGATGGGAAACTTGCTGAAGCAGCAGCTGAATTAAAATCAGCAAATCCTCCAAATGGGTCAGTTGATCCACCTAGAAACAAAAGGAAGCCAAATGCTGTTACATGATTGCACAAAGATCTATAGCAACAACTGCATGCGGAATTTATGAAGAAAAGCTGTTCTGTATTTGGCAAGATGGATTTATTGATTCTGCTCCCTAAGTCGGTTCTGTTTTCCCTGTTCATTGCCATACTAGAATTATACAAGCCTGAGCAACAATAAACTGGATTATTTCCAACAGCCTGGCAGAGTTTGCATTTTTTTTTTTTTTACGAGATTTTGCTATCTCTAAAAATACATTTAGAGAGAATAAAAAAGTTAACAAGATTTTAACTAATAAGGGATGCTACTAGTTTGACAATTTGTAAACTTAAAACTTTGGAAGTGTAATATATAGAAGCCAAACACTGTTATTGTGAAAAAGTTAATTTATTATGCTTACTATGAAAAATTACATGTCATCTTATATTTAGTTTTTGCGTAGGTTAAAGTATGAATGGTTCTGCAATGATCTTGAATTGGGATTTCAAGGACAGAGCTTGCATTTGTGATCATTTTTTTACAAGCTTGCTTCCTTTCCACAGCAGGAACATTGAGTTCTCCAACCAGACATTTGTATAGAGCACAAATTAACAGCTTCTGAATATAGTATAGAAACAAAAATACAGCCAAAATATAAAAACAGAAGAAAGATTTAAGAACCATAATGGAAAGCTGCCTTTTTGTAATACACACAGACACAAAAAAACAGTTCACAAAACCAAAATCAAATTATCCTTGCTATTGCTTTTAAGTACATATTCCACTGACCTGAGGAAACTAATAAGTTGACCTTATATGTTTGTCCTCAAAGATTTCACCTCCAAGCAGTCCCACCCTTAGAAGAAGCTGCAGCAGTTCAATTATTTTGCTTTTAGTGTTATGCGTACATTATATAGGTTACATCACAGCTGCTTAGCCTGCAGTGCTTAGAAACTAGCCAGGTGGGACTGGAACATCTGTGCTGCACTCAAACACCACCAGGGACAGCTTCCAACATCTGGTGCCATTTCTGAATTGTCTTATCGCTGCAAGACATTCTGCCCCATCTGCTCCTCTCAACTGGGTTAATTAAACTAGAACCATCTCCTTTTTAATAAATGGCTAGCAGTAATAAAAGGAACCATTCACTTTCTGATACATGGGTACTTGTATTTCTTTTTAATGTTATTTTACTGTAGACATTGCCAGGAAGGCAAATGTTCTTCCAAGGGGAAATATCTCTTCTTTCTGAGTATGTGGCATATGATATGAAACGTGAGAAAGAAGTCTTTGAATTTTGAGAAATATAGCACTACAAAAATCCTTTTACCACCTTTTCAAGAAGGAGAAGATTTCAGACAAAGTTAAGAATTTTCTTCAACTCAAATTTTGAAGCGATCTCCTAAGCATCTTGTGTCTGCTTGTATACAAATTTTATACTCACTGCAACATCAGCATGAGAAAGGGTTAAGATAAGCCAGGGAAATATCAAGCTAAAAATCTGTTCTGATCATCTATCCTCTGCCTACTGCAATGAACGTTTCCAAACAATTTTTTTCATCACGTGTCCTTGCAGAGTTTAGAAGTAGTTAATGGTTCGAGAGTTTACATGCAGAATGAGCAACACAGATGACATACTCTACCATATCCTCAAAAAAAAAAAAAGCTAAAAAGAAAAAAAAAAAAATCAATGCTCTCATGCTATGCCTCTGAGCCCTAGGCTCTTTGACAAAGTATCTAGGGATTAATTTAATTTTAAAAGCAGAACTAGGTTCAAACCCAAAATAATCCCTTTGCATTTTCAGTCAAGCAACTTTTCCTCCACCTCTACTGCCTGTTTTCAAATGAAACAGTTCCAGAGAGAGGTGGCAGAGCTTAAGCTGAATACAGTGACTCTCTAAAGGAAGGTATAACCAGCTAAGATTAAAGAGCCTCATCTCCAGTAATACCAAAAAAAATTACTTCCAGCAGGTCTAACTACATTCTACATCATCTCAGACAGACTGTTCCTTTATGGCAATCAGCCACCCCCCTCATGTACTAATCGTGTTGCTTTAGTAACATGTAACCCCCAAGCTCCACTAACCTTCTTCAGCATCTCTGCACCTGAAAATACATAGATAAGCAAATCCTGAGTTCCCTGAATTCACACGACTTCCCTGGCAGTTCCTTCACAGGATAGATCAAAGGCTGCATTTGACCCTTTCCCTGTGTCTTGCCTGACACTGGGAATGTTCCCACACCCTGTGTTGCAGGGAACAGTGGTCATAACAAGTGACCTGCACGTGAAGGACAGTGCTAATCTTCTCAACATGATCTATCCTCAAAGATTCCCATGCGAGATCTGTCACCGCAAATGAACCCTTTCCATCTGCCTTCTCAGGTCAGCAAAGAGGTTATTTAGCAGGACCAGCTGGTAATACACCCCTTCTCAATACCCTTTCTAAATGCTGCTTTGGAAAAGGAAAGAAAAAAGGCTTACTATATCAAAAACCCAAACTGATTAAAGACTCAAATATACTGTTAAATGGAAGCTGCTATAGTTCTGTTTGAAAAATGGGAAGACTCAATTTGAAATGGAAACATCTATTCTCAATGCAATTTTCTTTTTATACATAAAAATAAAAGCATGCACATATATATATATATACATAAATCCAAAAAATGCTCTAATCCCTTTTCCCATAAGAATTGGGTAGGAGATTTTTTCAGTGTTATTTGGGATGGTAATTCTGACCCATGATGTTACCAAGGAACTGTGGTAACTCCAAAACTCATGAACACTTTTTCATATAAAGCTAAGTAAACAAAGAAGAAAGCAAAACCAAATAAGTAGCTCCTTAAATTTGGTGGCATTTGTGCATAAAAGAACAGATGCATGAAATTAATTTTATTTCTTTACTCGTAAGAATTAATACGTATTTCAGAACAGACATAAGCTTTATGTACTTTCCTAATAATAAAAGTACACAAAGTTTTAAAGATCTATCAGAAATAAGAAACAAAAGATTAAGACAGATCTGTGATTCTGAGATGTAAATTACAATGACAATTTCCCTCCTCTCCAATACAGTGTTGGTGTATTTTATATCATATTGAATACTTAAAGGTATCATTTTGGTTTGCAAACTGTGTTCTGTAGAGTGCTCATTACACTGGCTTTGCTTATACATTACAATAAAAATACCTACTGTGACATATTATGCTGCAATACACCTAAATAACTTTGGACAGAACTGATTAAGTGTAGTCTTTACATATACATGAATGCAACCACCTTGCCACACATCTGGGTCTCCAGCCACTGGATTGTCATTTTGCAATATGGTCTTGCAATTTTACCTTGTCTTTAAAACAAAGACTGGAGCAGAGTATCTGTTGTCACAGAATCATAGAATCACCATGTCGGAAAGAGACCTCTTGGATCATTGAGTCTAATCATTCCTATCTGCCACTAAACCATGCCCCTCAGCACCTCATCTACCTGTCTTTTAAATACCTCCAGAGATGGGGACTCAATCACCTCCCTGGGCAGCCTCTGCCAGCGCCCAGACGACCCTTTCTGTGAAAAACTTCATCCTGATATTCAGTCTGAATCTCCCCTGGCAGAGCTTGAGGCCATTCCCCCTTGTCCTGTCCTCTGTCACTTGGAAGAAGAGGCCAGCATCCTTCTTGTAGCAAGGGGCCCAGAACTGAACACGGTATTTGAGATGCAGTCTCACCAGTGCCGAGTACGGGAGCAGAATAACCTCCCTGGACCTGCTGGCCATGCTGTTTCTGATACAAGCCAAGATGCCACTGGCCTTCTTGGCCACCAGGGCACACTGCTGGCTCACGTTCAGTCACTGTCAAGCAACACCCTCAGCTCCCTCTCCTCCAGGCTCTTCCCCTAGTCTGTAGCACTGCACAGGGTTGTTGTGCCCCAAGTGCAGGACCCAACACATACATACAACTCTACAAATAATGTGAATGTGATTCCGTATATAATAAGAGAAGTTGCTTATTTGTAATGGAGAAGTTACAGGAACAGTTTCTACCTACGAAAAAAAATTCTGCCCACAGTAAACTTTCTCCCAATAGTGCCGTTAGACCACACGTGCATTGAAGTCCTTTTCCTATTCCAGGTTAGCCATAATCAAAACTGTCAATATTAAGAACCTATAAGCACAATAACAAATCTTCAAAGATTTAGGTTTTAGAAAAGCAAAGCACCAAGCCCCTGAACTCCTCTATCAATCTTGTGTGTGAGGCATTGAAAATTAACACACTCCTAAAAATCCCTGCTGTGCAGGTATAATGGCAAGTCCATGTGAAGGTTAATGGACTTAAAACTGAACTGCATGTTTAGGCAGTGAAGGGACATGTTCTATAAGGAATAATTTTACTTTTAGGCAGCAATTTCTTTCTGGTACTAGGGTTGAGATCAACCAAATGCCAAGATAAAATGAGATACAGAAACAAGTTTGCCGTATGCTTTAGATGAAAGCTTATGTGAAGATCATCTAGCTGCCTAGCCTTTGAATTGCACTGTAAGAAGTGTTTGAATGTTAATGGATTGCACTTGCTTTCAGAGTTAATTACAACATTACAAACATAGATTCTGACAGACTGATCTAGCAGTTAATCTTTGTGCTGCTAACATTTATTAGTCCCAAGCAATAGCACTTACAGTACCTTGCTACAAAAGGTTCTAGGCAGCTCTAAATTTTTTGAGTACTCACTTTATCTACTACTCTCTACCTGTGTAACACCAAACAAGCTTATCCTCAGAACTGGTTCAACATACACATTAACAAAATAAATCCAGAATGTGCCTACCTGTGGAGACTGGCTGGCTAGCTCCATCAAACAATAGATCAACCAGGTCATTAGACGACTTGCTGCCAGAGGGTACGGAAGCCTGAAGAAGAAATCACATAACAGATCTCATCTCACGATGTCATCGCTAATCTCAAATGACTTTGAGAAGTTTTTTGGGTATCATTTTCTTTTGCTTTGGAGAGATGGCAGACTTGTCTTTGAAGTCAACAGTCACCAGAACGTGGCTATTTAAATTTAAAATCGAACACTAATTAGCCAGTGGCTCAGGGTTTTTTTCTGATAATGGAAAAAAATTGATAACTTGTCAATAAGTGTGTGGGTTCAGAGAATCTTTTACACTGCAGGCTAAGACTTTATCTTTGCTTTGGTAATGACTATATTTAAAAACTTCTAAATCTTAAAATGATCACACAATTAGTTATAATTACACTGTTCCATAGCCTTTGAAAACCCCAACTAAACATTTCTGATAAAATATTTCCCTTGAAGGTTGCATAACAAAAATTCTACCTTAAGGTGGAAATTGTCTCAGAGGTTCAAAGAGAACAGTTTCCTAAATCATGTTTTACTTTGCTCTCCTACTGTCTCACCTTTGCCGTAGGCTGTGCAGCAACATTCTGTTCTGGACTTGCTTTATCACCTGTATAATGTGCTGCGGCTCCCAAGTCAATAGTTTTTGAAGGATTTGCTGTGCGTTTGTGTCTGGTGGTGGTAGTTTCTGTAGCTTGTGTAATATGAATGTGTTTTGTCGTCACAGTTTCCTCTTCATCTTTAAATTCAGCTTTCGGAGATTTGCCTCTTCTAGATTTTTCCTCATCACTGTCACTAGAAAAAAAAGAGCAATAGAATACTGTTCACAATAGACTTCTCAGTTAATTAAGTGGACATTAGGCTTAAACCTCAAGAGTTTTGATAATTGTAGTTCCTTGTAGCGATGGTCCATAATAAAAATACTGCTTCTCCCTACCGTTGAGAAAGGAAATGTTTTATCCTTGCATAATGCATCTACACAACACAGCACTGCACCTACTGTACAAAAGCAATGAAGAAAAGCAAGTTTTGTTAAACATTAACTACAAGTCCACAGCAGAGGATAATAGAAAAATCAGTGCTGAAATCCAGTACATTTAATTACCATTTGACAGAAACTCCCCCACACCTTACGTAACACATCAGCAACAAAAAGTGAAGTTGGCAAGTCTGCTCAGTACTTGCACCAAGAGACAGAACACAGGGAACCAAACACAGGTACTACTTTTCAGATTCCAAGAACTCTGCTCCTATTTCAACTCATTTACCTTTCCAGATAAACAGGCCTTTATTTTCTTTAGAATACTTGTAGAAAAAAAATAATTACAGAATTATGCAATGCAATGATACTATTCATTTTCGATCAGAAAACAAGCAATTATTCTTAAAATGTAAAAGAACAAAGTGTCACTATTTTAGGCAAAAACTTAAAACGTCACTGCATAATATTTGTTTAATCTGTTACAATTTCTACTTTTATATTTTAAGTCTTTCACAAACAAACCAATTGCCACCCACCACCAGTCATGTTGCACGTTATCAAGATAAGATTTGTACATAACAGTGAAAATTGCTGTAGAGAAAGCTTAAATATATCAAAAAGTATTTTGATATACTAATTCCCTTAGCAATATAGTTGAAAGCGGAAGGTTTTTATATTTTAATAATGCATTACAATACTAAAACTACAAAATTTAAAAAAGGTTGTCCCTTTGTGAGTGGGAATATGACAGTAACTGCAATATACTCTGGAGGGTAGCCTTTGTTCTCTGTTAACAATAGTGAGCTTTTTGGACTACATTGCATGTGTCTCATTTCCTCTATGCATATTAGCTACTTGCCCCAGGGGATGGCTCAATTCATTAACATCTGTGAACATAAATACTCACTCCCTTTTAAATTTTTCTGTTTTAAAAAGCAACAAATCATAGCTGCTGACCAACCTACTGATGAATGGCATTTGCTGGAGCCAGCCTTACGCAGACAAGTGAACTCCAATGGCATCACCTAACATCTTCCCAAGGCACTTCAATCCTGACTTGCAAAAACCAGTTACCGTTCCAGTTCTGGATTTCTGCAGACTGCCTACCTACATGCACAGGAGCTCAAAGAGGACCAATAACCACTTTTCACTTGTGACATCAGGATTTCAACGCAAGTCCCTGGAGAAGACTGATCTGCACATTAGCACGGTGTACATGGTGCATCCATTCCAGAAGCCTTGGAGCAAGGTGGATTATGTTGCATTTTCAAGGCATGCTTAAAGTAAGACCAGGACAATCACAGCGAAGACTCAGTCTCTTAAAACCTTCTGCAATCTACTTCTTGTCATCACTAGAGTCCACCTAGTACATATACACATTCTGTGGGCAAAGTGGTTGACAACCATCGAAGTCTGTATCAATGAAGCTATTGCTACAGCACTGATAGAGAGCAATCTTAATTCATGTGAGAATGGAAAAAAGTGAGTCTTTGGTGATCTACAGGAAAATAAATGTCTAAAAGCTTTTCAGAAAATAAATTAAACATACAAGCCAGAAAGCATGAGGAAACACTACAATGCTCAATTTTCTATGACAACCTGAACTGCTTCCAAACTGTCTTGGGAGATCTGGTTTTTGTTTATCTTTAATGGTCACATTAACCAAGGGAAAGAAAAAAAAGAAATATTACAGATTAATGTTTCCTTTAAGTGTGTTTACTGTACTCAGAATAGTAGAATTGCAGTGCTTCATCTGAGAATTGCAAAATGAATTTAAAAATAAAAATTATAGCTACCATTGTACCAAGTAATTATAAAAACTTCTGCAACTTCCAGAAATCAAAGTATGAATACATGCTGCTTTTTTTTCTTTTCCTTAAGGGTTTTGTGGTGTGGTTTGTTTTTTTTTTTTAACATTATTGAAGGCAATAAAAAGTTTACTAATACTTTAAGACTACTTGAATTATACCTTACTACGATAATCCTTTACATGGAAGTTGCCTTTAAACATAACTGTTGCATCCTTTGATAGGTATACTAAAAGTTTTGCTTCCTTTCTACTCTGTTACCTGCATCAACCTTTCTGAATATTGGAGAAACGAGGATTGACAGAATTTTAAGGATGCCTATGAAAAAAGTGTAGTGTTTCAGAACCACCTCTGTATATTTTCAGGTAATTCAGAAAATAGAACTTCAGCGTACAAGGTTCAACTCAGGGCAGCAACTGGTTTATTTGCCTAAGACCTAACAAGCACTATGAAAGAAAACAGAGATTTTCCCACTTCATGGGGTATTGTTTCTGGTCTACTCTATTTCCAAGGGGGATATATTGCTGAAAAAAGAACCCAATTTTCCCACAGTAGTAAAAATATTTTTCTTCTAAAGGAAAAAAAAAGAAAAAAAGCAGACTGGGCTTCTCCAGAGTTAGCAGTTTCACTGAAATCTACTCTAAGCTCAAGCCAGCTTCTATGCAAACTACAGGCTTTGGAAGTAGAGCCAGAAATCCAGCAGTTTGGCCGAGTTCTTCTGGTGCGTATACTGGAGGTAAAGATTGTGTCATCCAAATTCCACTGACGATTGTGAAGATGTGCAAGTCACATTTATTCTTTGTGCCTCAAGGCCTTTATTGGCTTTACAGTACCAAAGTAATAATGATTCATAAAGCTATTAAGATGAAAACAATAGAACATACAACAGCAGATTTGCCAGCTGAGTGAGTATCACCGTTTAGTCACTTTTCCAAGCGAAATGGCAGCTTAATTCAATGTTATTATATAGCACCAGGCTACAAATAAACTAGTGAATTTTTGGAGGTTTCTTTTTTGTTATTTAAAAAAAAATTGCTGAAGCATGAAAACACAGAATTGCATGGATTTCATGAAGCATTTACAAGAGAATTATGATGTTGTGATCTTAAGTCACAAAATAATTAAAATTTCATGTTTCTATTCCATTTCAATATTTAACGTCACTCAAAATATAGTATTCTGTTAATATAACATGACTTAAGGACTGTATTTACAGTATCTTTAAGTATAAATAGGCAGACATTCTATAACCTTGAGTTCAATCTTATATCCTTGGATGCCTTTTGTAAGGAGAAATCCCTTTATTTCAATACTGATAAAATACCTTCCAAAAGGAAATTTCAAGCTGGTAGATGAAGCTATGTTAGAGAAGCCATACTACTGCAACCTGGATTCCTTCTTAGAGCAGGATAACCAGCAACTAGCAATTTTTTTTGCTCACATACATCTCAAAATATCCTCTTTTTATTTCAAGTTCTGAGTTTATTAGTTTTATAAATATCAAGGTAAATAGTGCACCTGACAGCTACCAAAAAACGGAAGAAAAATAAAAAAGAAGGGACAAGGGTTACGAGGCCAAAACAAAAAATGAAAAATGTAATATTAGCCAGAGAAAAAGATCAATGTAACTTGGGATAGAGATGTACAGTGAAGTCCTCAAGGTAAGCTGCCTTTTCTAAAGATTAGACTGCAGAAATGACTGCCTAAAACACTGGAAGGTACAAGACTTGATATCAGCATAAGAGAAGAGGTGCCATTCAGAAATAAAGCAAAGGAAAGGAGATAAAAAAATGTTTACTGTACATCCTCTACATGAAGTGTGGGTAGTGAGCTTTACATACGTCATGTGACAAGTTGCTTTTGAAAGGTAAGTACAGAAAAGCACACAGCAATACACCATTGGTAAATTTGAAATTGTTTACTTTTCTTCTGATCTGTTCTCTTTGTAGTCTATTGATAGCAAGTTCTAAGGGGGGAACCCTGATGCGTGCAAAGAATACCAGTTTTATGATTTATTAATGTCTTAGCAAGAGGACCATACTGCCTTCTCAGAAATGCTACCACTCTATTTTTTTTTTGTTTCTGTGGAAAATTGCTTGAATTTTCTAATATATATATATGTGTGTGTGTGTGCGCGCACGCACACATTTTTATACACACACATATATGAAAGCGTGTGTGTGGACACATCTAAAGATATTCCTGTAAAAATATTAATCAAATCTCAGTGCAAATTTGAATTTTAAGTTATTTCCCAAAAGGGAATTATTTCAGTATACTTGAGCACTTTCTCCACAGCAATTTCAGGTTCTGTTTTGATCTTCAGATAATAGAATTCAACACACCTGTTGAAGTGTGATGTATTTAAAGTTCTTTCTACAGGCAAAGCAAGGTAGCTTTTCTTCTTTACCAGAAAAATGTAAAATACAACTAGTTTCCTGAGAGCGTTCAACTGAAATTGAAAGGGTTTTTAGGTGGCTGGGGGCCTTTTTGGGTTTTTTCCGCTTAGTTTTTTTTTAATGCCTTTTTCTTTCTTTAATGAAAAAAAAAATGGAATAAGCCACCTGCAGTTCGTTCGTCCTGAGATCAGCTCAAGGAAGAAGCACTGTGTCAAGGCAGGTCTAAGCAATTTTACATGTCCCTCTCCTTTGGCACTTCAGCGTACAGAGTAATTGTAGCATTAAATGGCAGCCTCCAAGACACCAGCGCAAGGAAGATTACCAAATTGCTAATAAAAGGAAAAGCTTAGGGAACGCCAGCCGAATTCCCTGCTTTGCCAGCAGCTAAGTTGGGCAGTAATGGAAGGCAGCCAAGAGCAGTTAACTATTGTCAAAGCTACAATATTCCCCAATGCCAGTAAGAGCTGCCTAAGAAGTCCCAAAAGCAGGTACTGAACTCAAACATGCCTCCATACAGACAAAAAGACAACAGAGTATTGTAACTAATAAACAGAAATGTCGAAGACTTTTCTAAGAGCATTTTCAGAGAATAAATTCATGTTAAAATAAGTCTAGTACCTGCACCTTTCTGGAGAGTCTTCTCTATCTTTCCTTCGGAACTTGCTGATGGTATCATCAATCGTGCTTCCAATTTTGTCACTTAATTCGCCTAACTTATCGCTGAATGGAAAAGCTGGTTTTTTATCCCATTCTTCATCCCATTTTGACTTGGGCTCAGGATCGTATCTTTCACCTGTATAAGGCATTAAGATAAGAAATACTAAAGATAACAGAAAAAAAGTAAATACCTGTGGTCTTTTTGGAATCCCTCTTAAGCCCCCCTGCCATCCATACATAAACCTTACAAGTTTTCAAAGCAAACAGAAAGCTCCCTCAGTGCTGAATCAACACTATTACAAGCAAGGCACAGCATGTAATGCCAATCATTAGAGTGGCAGGAATGCAGATTCAAAGACTTTTGTTTATGACAATGACACAATCTTAATGCGCTGCACAGCACAGCACATTAGGACACTGTGGGACATTGCTGGAGAAGCACAAGAGGCGTAATCAACCTTGGCTGCATAAGCAGCTTATAAGAAATGGGATGTGCCAGTTTTTTAAGTCGTTTAACACATTGCATTCCATTCTTGGCCCAACTGTGTGCTCAGAGGTAAATCAGTGGGTTTTTTATACACTGACATTCATTAACTCATAAAGGCATATACCAAAATACTGAAAGACAAGTGTGCAATGGATATTAAAAAAAAAAAACTCTTAAAGAGATGAAAAAAGAACAGCCAGTAAAACAACTCACCTTTCAGCAGTCACTGAGTACTCTGAACATGTCGACTAAATGATATTATCAAGAAATCTAAAACTTTTTCTAATCAAGTACTCAAGACTGCCATACTCATATCTTAGCTCACAAACAGCTGGCAGTTTTACTACATTTGCTGTACAATCTCAATAAGAAAGTTTAAAAAAAACTGAAGCCTGGGTTTATTTATGCACAGCCAGCTAACCTGAATTCAATTTAGAATTAAAAACAACTACATTTTAACAAAGACTTAACTATCAGAAGCACAGCACACTTTACTAACTGGTATTGTGATCTTATAACAGACCTGCTGAAAATATAACTAATATAAAACATATCACTATAGCTCAGTATCGACTTTGTTACAAACAAATTATACTGTAGCTCAGGTAACTTCAAGATGTATTCAATTAAGCCATTTTTCAATAACAAGAAAATGATGAATTCCAGCAAAAGATGCAAAAACTAAGTAACATCTACCCAATAACACCATATACCAGAGGATATATTTTCTTACTGAAGAGATAAATGCAAGTTTCCAATGATATTTGTTTATATCCATGAAGGACAGACAAACTTTTTCAAAGTAGAGAACCTGTTATAAATCAGTGAGAACTTTATCACTGGAAAAGGAGAAATGACTAAGATATGTCATAGCGTTAAATTTTGCAGGAGACTAAAATGGCCTTATTTCAGTTTATGTCAGGGTATCAAGCATTTTAATGCAGATTCCATTAGAAGGTTTCCTTGTGCAATAAGAATTTTATAATAAATTGAAAAAAAACCCTGAGGCCTCAGTATTTTCAGGACAAAAAGAACTAAGGAAAACTCTGAAAACGAACAATTTTATATTTAAACAACTAGAGTCTTTTAGGTTGGAAGTCTGACCTGGAAAAAGGTTTGTTTTGTGCTGCTAGGATGATTTTTTTTTTCCTTTTAATTTGCTCAAATGAAGGGATAATTGAAAATCCTTTACCATAAAAAAAGAAATACAAGACAAAGGTATAGTCCTTCAATTAAAAAAAAAAGGAATGATAACTAAAGCACATATTGAGAAAGACTTCTACCCAGCATATACGGGTAGATCACGACTCTGTAGAGAGCAAGTCAAAAGATAAGCTCAGTGAAAGCACAGAGGGGCATGTACTTCAAGTACAAATACAGTGACTCATACGTATTTCCTAAAAAGAGAATCAGCAGCATTCCAAGCAGGTAGCAAAAGCCTAAAAGAATATAATAAAAGAAGACATATCCTGTCACAGAGATAGAGATTTTCAACTACTCTGCACATAAGGAAAACAGAGAACAGAGGAATACTGAGAAGTAACCCGTCAAAACTAGAAGACAGCAAATCTAACTTTAAGGCTCACAGTGAGGAAGAGGTAAAAAAACATACCCAGCACCAGAGGGGGACATGTGAAGTCCTGCACAGTCAGTACTCAGATGTTTTATAAAACCCTTCTCCCATAGAAGTCACTGACTCTAGCAAACCAGAGCCATGTGCCATTGTGACTCAGGGACTCATCCCTTAATAAAAGCAGCCAAGGATTTACTCAGGCCAAAGAAAACAGATAAACATCAAGACTGACACCTAGATCACAGATGACACACTGGGATACATCAGACATAAAAGCTAGTTCAAGCTCAGATCCCCGCGACATGTTACAGCAGGGACTGAGGAGCAAGGAGGATGCTGCACACTTGGACTTGTAAAGTACACACCGCACTGGCTGTGTGGCTTTACCTAACCAAGGCTGTCAGAGAAAACTCTGGCCTCTCCAACACACACAAATAGATGGCATTACACCCTCTAAGGCCAAGATCTTACAAACACACTATGCTGAAGATGCAAATCGTCTGACAGAACTCACTGCACACATGAACACTGGTCGCGTCTGTAGAATGGGTGTGTTTACTTCCAGAAGCCCAGGATACATCAGGCTATCTGTCAAAGGCATTTGTATGGGATTTTTCTTCCTTTGTGTTTTTGTTTGTGTTGTGTGTATTTTTTATTAAATAAAGGACCCCTCTAGAACCAGACTCAAGGTGGATATTGGACTGGCACCCTGTACAATGATAGCTAAGATTCATGACGGATGGATGCTTTGAATTTTTGGAATTTTGAACTGATGGCAGGTTTTCTGAATTTTTAACAAGGGAGGCAGATGACCAAGTGACCCTTCACGCACTTTTTAGAATAATATACGTATTGAAAATATAAGATGTATACAATTTTTAAATGAAAATCTTCCTTTCTAGTCTTAACTATGACCTCTTCACTAGCAGCTGCAATTTAGTATTTAGAGATGAGCATTCATGCACTGAATTTCCATCCTGTATACGAGTCTGCTCTGCTGTGCAGCCAACATCCAGCTGTAGGCTCAGTATGTCTACACAAAGCAAATTTGGTACTGCCTCTGGGAGCCCTCCTTCAAAAAGCACATCGGACCTGCAGCACTAATTAAACAAGATTTTAAATACACCCAAACAGAGAGTAACAACTGCACTGGTAAACTCCTGACACATAAGTTCCATCACTTACAAGGTATTTTGTGCGTGTGTTTAAAGTAAGATCCAACAGACATCAGAATACATACAGAAAATCCAGATATCTTTCAAGTGTCCAGACGGTATTAAGTAACCAAAAAGTTTAATGGCATATATCAACATAGTATCACCCAAACAGTATTACTGCCCTAAAAGCCCTAAATCAAATTAAATAATCATTCTGAAAAGGCTGGAAGGAGTAGGTGAAGGAATTCTTATGCTGTGGTGGGAGGAAAGCATCATCACTTTTTTTTGTTTGTTTGTTTTTTTAATTAAAGACTAAAAAAACTCTGACTTACAAGGGCATTTATCTACTTCTGCTACAGCATCATTCATTGCACAATCAGACTCTGCCCATGAATAAAAACAAAAATATAAATAAAAAGCATCTAAAGGAGTATCTTAGAAATTCCTTAAGTAATCTGCGTTATCTAAGCCAAGTTAAAAGTTGAAACTGTCAATGCTTGACCAAGAAAGCCTAGTACTCACTGTATCTGAAACCTCCAACACTGTCCGAAGAAACCCCAATGTATTTGTCTTTGTTCTTCTTTGCCTTCTTCCTCTCTTCTCGAAGTCGATCATCATCTTGAGCAAATTCAACCATTTCTTTTACCTTCTGGCGTATGTTTATACCTTGGTCTTTGCCATTTTCATCTGTATAAGTAACGCAGGACAGAGATGATGGATGGAAGAAGGGAGGAAAAGGAATTAAAAAATCAGAAGCAGCAATATTGAACATCAAACTAATATGATAATTTGAGTTATGAACATAGTGGTGAAAAGACTACTAAGGTCCACTGCATTTGTTTAAAAGCGACAAAATATTTTGTTTCAACACAAGTTTTCATGCTTAAATAAAAGACAGTTTGCACTGAAGGGTGAATTTAGAAACATCTAACTGCCACTGAAACATTGTAAAGATTAACAAAGACAGAAACAGAAATTACATTTTCCACTTGAACAATTTTAACCCTTCAAAATACAACCCTTTTTCTTTTTAGCACAGCTTTTGCAAGTTTAATTGCAAGAATTCAATCTTATTGCAAAACTGAATTTTTGAAAAATTGCTTTCAGTTGGGATGCACAAGCTAAACGTGCTCCTTTCCCAGCCTTTTTCACATTCAAAACACACACCGGCCTTGCTGCCTTTGCACTGTAAATATTATTTGGTGGGAGGAAAAAAACCCAGCTTCAAACAGATGTGTGTGTTTTGGAGCTCTAACCTTTTCTTCCCATATGATTAAAGCTATTCCTTTACGGACACCACAGGGGACCAGTCTCTAGTGCATATTTTAATATAAACCCGAACACTCATGTTGTGTTGGTTCTGTTGTTATTAGCCAGTCTTTTCTGCAAGTTCTTGTCTTCACTAATTAATACTCTAGGGTCCCACGTCTTGGATTCTGCACTCTTCACACAACTGGCAACAGTCACATTCTAATTAGACTGGGGAAGCTTCTAAGCTGGTTCAGGTGACTGACAACTCCAACTACTGTTTTAATTTGCTTATAAGATTTTTCTATTGCTCACCTACAAAGTGGTAATTTTCCAGGGATCGCAAATCATAAATGTGTTCTCTGGCACTTGTAACAACACGCTCTGATCCATTCCTTATGAGGTAAGCTAGGAGCAGCAAAGACTATAAAAATACAAAGCACTGAATGATTGCACGAACAAAACCTCTATCAATTTTTTTTCTTAAAAAAAAAAAAAAGCAACAGAAAAACCAAACCACTCCCTTCCCCAAATTAGTAAGACTTTCCCCTTCTAAATAAATGCTTACTATATTGGTTCATATAGGAAAAAACGTTTTCCCCATATGCACTTTTCTATTTTTTAGAATATCAAAACTGTATTTGTCAAACTCTAATTTGTTATTAATAAATCACAAATAGTTACCTTAATCACCTACTGCTTATTTTAAAAGACAGCGGTAGCAGTTCAAGAGAAAAAGTTAACCTTCCTAAAGTAAGCATTTTCTTTTGCCTCTTTTGTTTACAATTTTCCAATGGTTTGCCCTGAAAACTAACTCCTACAGAAATCCGAGAAGCCTTCTGCAGGATGCAATGTATATACAAAATTTCATTTCAGGGCAATTTTAAGCAAGTGACAAACCAATGAAGTTTAAATTGTGCTTTAATTGCAATTTTTTACATTAAGGGCTTCTACTCAGGAGAAAAAAAGAATACACTTTCACCAAAGCAGTGTCTCTATCAGCTAAAACTATCATTATATTTCAACCTATCCAAACCCGATAAGCAATTCCAAGCAGACTTTATAACATTAAGTAGTTATGTGTGATAGCATTAAATATTAATTTATATTGTACTTCAGGGAAAACAATTACTATGAATACAAAACATCAAGCACCTGTGAAAAGCACAAACCATGCCTTAGAATTAATTATCTTGTTACAATCCCAGCACCAAGAAAAACAAAATACAAGCTAGTCTAATATGCCACTTCTAAAAAATGAGGTTATATTTGCATAATTCAGTGAACACTGAGCATCACTTTAAGCGCAGCATGATATAATCTCAAGCAAAAAGTTTCTGTACCATGCTAATTAGCCAAAGACAAGAAAAATGCAAATGATTCAGTTCTTTTTCCAAAATGCAAGCAGAACATAAAAGCTTTCTTTGACAAAATCTGCAAGAAAAATTATTCCAATCAAAACTAAACTATAATTTTCAGAGAATTACGAATTGGCAGAAAATTAAGATTAGTTTCCACTTTATTTCAGGTACTCTTGAATTCCTTCAAAACCATTTTCCTGATAGCACAATAGCTTTTCTACTTCTCATGGAGCACTGTAACAACTCCTTTGGGTAGATTCAAAACGTGAATACTACTCTAGTATTTGAATATCAGCAAAAAGCAACTGCTCTATTATGTTAAGCAGCATTTTGGATACACTTCTAAGCGCAGAAATTTTGGATTTGTGTATAATGAATTTAAGAGACATCTTCGGCTTTCGTAACAGAATTATAAAGCATATAATTAGGAAAGAAATTAGAGGTTCTAATGAAGTAAGTGATATAAAAGTATCTAAACAAGACACTATATCACAACATTATACTAGCAACAAGCATTATGTCCTTTCTTGACCACCAAACTCTTGAATACTTCCAGGTCATGCACATACACACCTTATAAACTCTCCTCCAGTTCTTTTTATTGTCTTTCAGCATTCGAGTCCAAAGCATGTTCATAAGTTCTGGAAACTGTTCATACATAAATGTAGCCCTAAGGAATTAAACAAAAGGGGTTAAAAGATGTTATTCTCTATGGTTTGCCAAAACAGCTTGTTAAGACTAAGGACTGACAGTAGATGGCAGGCTTGATCTGAGCCTATTCACGTACTGTTTGAGACAGCAAAAAAACCTTCATTAACTTACAAAGAAAATAATGTTTAACACAAATACCCTGATAACTACTGCAACTGGTCAAATATGCAATTTCAAAACTCATTTTAGCAGAAGAAAGTTCAAGGAAGAATCTGACATGTTTTACTCTGTTCGGAAAAGTCACAAGAAAACAGTAGAAAATAAATACTTCAAAAAAGTAAGATATATTGAAAGAATAAGGCTATATAAATTAATATAACAAATTTAAAAAATATTTTATTTTTTGTTTTACACTTTGCAATACCCTAAGATCATTCATTAAAAAAATAAGACTTGATTTATAGCAACTTTTCAGCAGTATCAGTTAGCACAACACAGTTTATTTAGCAGCAAATTTCACATTCCTGTATAAAATGCACCTTTCTTTTCTTCATCACTGAGCCAAATTATCACTTACTTGGCAATCTCTCCCATGAGTTGCCCTGAAGGTCCCCATGGATCATCATTGGTTGCTTCTCGAACCTTAGACTCTATTTCTGAATAATTCATAACCACATTGGTGCTGTAAAGAAAAAAAAAATTAACACACATGAAGATTAGCATCAAAACTGAGAAACACATGAAAACTTAATAATAACACTAGCCCATATCTCACTTAATGAGATATGTCTACAGGGTGGGCAAGAAAACATCTTTAGTGCAGAAGTTACCCTGAGGGCACTGAACAATACACTTAAGTTATCCTTAAGAAGGTTTTACTATTCTATTAGTCTTCAAGAATACAGATGAGAAACTAGTGATTACTTGTAGCTGGATTCAATACAGTAAAAATGGCTTTTGGTCATATGAAAACCAAACCAAACCACTACAGTTAAAGCTGATAGCTTCTCCAACACGATATGGTTTGCTTCCAGGTTTGCATGGTGTATAGTTATTTGCAAGAAGCTTTATAACTTGATCAGACGCAGATTTTTTTTTTTTGAATGAGTGCTACAAGAGAAAATCAAGAATATCTGTATCAAACAGGTTTTAGTTTAAAAAAAGGGAAATCACACACAGAAGACTGAAGTAAAGGAGATAAGATCCACTAAGAAGTCTGTTTCCTCGCTTGAATTTATTTAATTAAGGGAAAACAGCAAAAGAAGAAAAGCTGCAGAGCACTCTGTATTACGATTAAAGCAATGCAAATACTGTAAGGAGTTCAGGCTGTCTCTACCAGAGTTCACAGAAAACGTAACTTAGAAAAAGGAAGCAATTTTTCCATATCAGTTACATGAAAGTAGTCAATATGTGACTATTTTTTTAATTAATCTCTCAAATTGGTAACGTTCAGCTTTAAGCCCAGCAACATCCTCTCTGCACCTGAAAGCACCCAGATATATTTGATAATACAATGCTTTTTCCTATATTTTAAGGTAAGCAAGCAGGTTCAAATAACCATTCATACAGAGAATGTTTGAAAAACAGGTCTCTAGTTATAAAGCAATACCAGAATAATGAAATGTCAGGAAAAGGAGACATAAAGGCCTCTGCTTTCCCTAAATACTTTGCAGTGTATTTGAAATAACTTAGAAATCGTATGTTTACATGTATTGCATCTAAAGTTTGAAAGTTTATTTAACTGTTAGAAGTGCATTGTACAACTGGTTTCAGAAGCCCAAAAAAAACCCTGTAAGATGACTGTGTTCAACATGAAAAACCATATCATAAAGTCAAATTGATTACATTGTGAGAGAGATCTAATGATCTTAGAGTACAATGTGGAGAAGGTGTTGCTGCTTAAAAACCTCCCCTGAACCTTCAAGAACCAGAAGAAAAGTCAAGATGCTTAATAGTCACCCCCGTCCACAAAGGAGTTGGCACAAGGCAGCATTCAAGCAATACCTGTTCAAATTTATTTGGCATAAGGATAGCAAAGATCTTGGAAGTGGGAGTTATAAACAGCAGAAACCAAAATGAGATCTCCTGAAGTCTGAAAGGGGACACAGAAGGTAATTGTTAAAACAGAATAAAATTCCTGGACTTAACCTTAGATTCTCAGCATGAGAATTCCTGCTGTCAGATCTGATGTACGATTTTTTTCAACTTTGTGTCTAAAGAAGGTGTAAGCTACATGACTGAATAAATAATCGACGAGCTAACAGAACCTGTGTATATCTATAAAAAATATGTAGGAACACAGCAGTAGTTATAGACAACAGCAATTAAGGTTTTACAAATCCATTTACATGAAAAGCACCTCAAGCTTCTGTTTCTGACATTTTCTTCACCACCCATACAAACAAACTAATACCAACTTTATTTCCCATAAGCATGGAACATTAAAAATAAAAACGAACCCCAAAGCTACAGGCTTTAGCGCTTTGCAGCTTTGAGCACACTGGTTTCCTTGTCCAAAGCAAGGAAAGGCAGGGAGTTGAATGGAAAGGTTCTGTTTGTTTTTATAACCCCTCCTCCTTAAGCGCTTGTTTGAGAGACTTGATGGGGAGCTGGGGGAAAGCATAAAATGAAGCATTTCCTTCATTTCTCAGTGACGAATTTAAGATTGGAAAATGCATGAAGAAATGAAAATGTACTGCAAAGAAAAAGATGCCAGCATTAACTATGGAAGAGCTCAAAGCATTGGGGTTAAAAGAGGGAAAGAGAAGGAAAACAAGGGAAATTCGGGAATGGTAAAAGAAAGGAGGTGCAGTTAAACCCCTTGAAGTACAGAAACATGCTCTATTCCTAAAATCCTCCTGCAGTAAAGTTATTGTTCCTAGCAACTTTATAAATGCCAAGATGAGATCTAATGGCACAAAGCGTTCCAAAACAAAGTATCTTTAAGCCATATTTAATTCAGCAACAAATGTAAACTTCAAGGGGAAAAAAAACAACCCCAAACTCTTGTATAGCTTGGCATCATTCCAGGTCACTTAAAAATAACCATTTCTAAGAAGGTGGAAATACAGTTTTATTCTTCCTTTCCCATGTTTTCTATGGCCCTCATTCCATGCCCTACCCATGATTCCTGCGACCTCTGCAACAAAAAAATAATTTACGTCCAGATGTGAAGGGAAAAAGTGACTAGCTTGATTGCCAAGACTTCCTGTAATTGATATAAATTTCATATTCGAGGACACTTTCAGACACCAGGGGGGGCTCTCCGATTGGTTTATCCTGGGCAGCTTCCAGGGAATCGTGCTGGATTGCATGGACACGGGCTGCTTTGCAAACAAATGGACACACAACAGTCAAGACTGACCCAACGCATCTTCCAGGGCTTAAAATACCCATTAACTGTGACACTGCATTTGGATTTACACCAAATCTTTAATTGAAACCCTGCACAACTGGAATCTTGTGACAAGCACATTTAGAGAAACTTCTGACATGGACAAAGACATTAAACACAAGCAGTGTATTTTGAAAGTTATGTCCAAAATAAAGGCACAGCAAATAAATGGGCTGACATTAGCATTACAAACTGTTGCATTCTTTTCTGTTTGTGTCTGACATTTCTTTTAAGACTAGTAAATCTGACTAGTGTCAACAGATGAGTTTCCCTTTATTGTACCCCTTAAAAATTATTTCAATATTGTTTCATTTTTAAAAATTGAAAACTGTTCAGTAAAGCCAAGAGAGGGCACTGTCACATCTCTATGAAGCAGCATGGTGATGGTGAGCAAAATGTTAGCTTTTAGTTCCTCACAAGAGAACATTCAGCTTTAAATGTTTGCATTTACAATTTCTAGCAACACTGAATAGGTAGCTCAAGTCAGACCAAATTCCTCTGTGTGAATAAATAGACATGGCTAACGAAAAGCCAATGGGTAATAGTTATAATTATCTGAGCCTTTCCAACTGCATCAGAAAATAAGACAAGCTTCCTCTTAAAAAAAAAAGTTTAAAGACTTACATGAATTTTGTAAATTGTATTTGAATAAATTTTTGAAACTGAATAGATGTTCCATAGATTAAATGCCCCGAAAATACTACTTTGTCCGCAATTTTGTACACAACTTTCAAAGAAAACTCTATCAAAGAGCTCAACACCACCAATTTAAATGCTTGTTTCAGAGTGAAGAATTTTCATTGTTCAGGACCACAAGGTGTTCTCCACAGATTCTGATGCTGTAACTGAATCAGCTCAATTATCTGTTATAAGATTATCGTAACTTATAAAATATTACACAACTATAACTATAGTAACAGCTTCCAATCAGTAACATTGCAACCAGCTTCGTTATGTCTGAACTAATTATCACACATCAATCACTGCAGGTTCCATACTGAAAATAATCCAAGCAACCTAAATCTCCTATATAATTTATCACTTGAACTAGGAACACTTTGGAAACACAAGGTGCTGAACACAGCCAGCAACAGAAATGGAGAGAACCTACTTTCTCAGCTAATCTCTAAAATTAACCACTAGACTCTAAGGTTAACCCTCAAACAACATTTCATAACAATGATCTACCTGCACTACCAGCAAAGCTGATAAAGAAAATGGTGTAACTATTTTTGTCTTTGTCCACTTGATTCAATAAGCGTGGATACAGAATATAGTACTAGTATAGTTCAATTGACACAGTTTTCCCAAAAGAATGTCACACAGTTATTTATTTCTACTTCATGCTCCCCAGCATCTCCTATATCTTCCAGACTTTCTGTGGTCAGTGGTGTTCTTTCCCCCCATCGTCTTGACAATCCATCCAAGTGCATGAAATCACAACTCCTACAGGAAGCTTACAGTTCACAGCTGGATTTTGGGAGCAACATTCTTTTGAAGGAAGTGTTCCTAAGATAAGTGTTCATCAGGAAAGGAATTGAGAGCTGTATCTTACAAAAAAGTTTCAGATCTTCAAACAACATATAAACTTAGCATTTCCTATTAATGCTCAAATAGAATCAGGGTATTAAACACGCAAAAACCTGTAGATAGCCTGCGCACAAGAAACCTGCAATAGAGAAAATAAGCACCATAAAAAAGAAGGTATTTGTACACTAAAGGTAATGAAAGAATAACAAATATCTATCCATCCATACACTCAATGGAACTTACTTTAAAAACATATTAAAGAATCGGAAAGCCTAACAGATCTTAGTCAATGCTTCTGCACAGACTTAAAAGCCTTGAATATGCCCTGGAGCAAGAGTCAGACCACTGCATTAAAAGCACCATTAGGATTAGAGTTGCTATTGATGTGGGTGGTGTTACTGAGGACACCAGTATAATTCTGGACAGTAGATCCACAGAAGATTTGTGAAATGCCATGTCTAATCTTGTGAAAACTAAAATAAACAGAAGTCACAGAGAGGGTACATTACAACAGTTCCTTTATAGTGATGATAAAGGTATTGGACTGGACAGGGTAAGCCTAATTAGAAACACTTCTCAAACCTCTGGGAAGCTGCCCACTGTGCTGAGGGAGGGAGCAGCAGGAGCAAGAAACCTGGCTACATAGTTAAAAATTTTTTTTCAATGTATATTGCAAACCAATTACAATACCATGTATACATGGGACTCCTACGAGCATAATATTATGCCTTTAACTATTTCTCCAAGGACATCACTGGATTATGCACCTTCTGTTTTCCTTTTTTTAATTTTACAACTGGGAACACTAAAATACTAAAAGCTGAGATGAGAAACTTTCTACATTCTAGCACCATTAACAGTTTCCAATGAGACACCATTCCACAAATACCTGTACAAAGACTAAATGCTGAATAAAAAATTCAAGCAATACACACATGTATGTCCATCATACATCCAGTCTGTACATTAACGCTATTCAAACAAACAGCAACACTGAAGAAATTATATTTTTTTAAAGAAAAAAAATTAGTCTGCTAGGAGGTAGGGGTCTGGATGAACAGAGGACAACAGCAGCTCTGTTACTCTACAGCACTGTGCAGTGGGGTACTGAAGTCTTGCAAGTAACAAGTGTTTTAACCTTTTGGTATTTAAGATGCCAAACAGACACAAGGTAATTTCATCTTTTAAATACCTAAGTGTTTAGCATTATCCTTTCAACAGGCAGTCTCATACACTAATACCTTAATCTTATTCTTTCTGTAATTTTGTTAGCAGCTTTTTTTTAATTTTAGAAAGCCTTCTCCACACTTCCTATGACTTTCACAGTGAATAAATGCAAAGCAAACTTTAAATTTGGTCCATGACAAAACAGATGTTACCAGCTCAGAATAAAATCTCATCACCTCACTGGGTAACACAGCAAAGAAGATTGTTAAGTAACAGTCTCTAAAGTCCACATGGATAAAACCCAGTAAGAATACACTTGCATGGGTCTGTGCTGTATTTCTTGGAATTAGAAATGAAAAGATTGCATTGCTCAACCAGAGGGACCATAAGAAACCATTAAATTACAGCATAAGGAAAGCTTGCTGAACTCTAATTGAACAATGAAGAACGTACACAGCTGGTTCATTTACTTATCCTGCATATCTCTACCTAAACATGACTATGATTTTTATGCAAAGGCACATAGATACGAGCACTTTCTCATACAAATGGTTTGTTACCAGCATGGTGGTAGCTTCAATTTAAACCTCTGAACAAAGGCAGCAGTAACTTGCATCTGGAGGCTGAGCTAATGCCCTGCTCATACAGTTAAAGAGCTGGCTTTGTCTTCCAGCAGCTTATTTTCTCCTAACAGTTGGGTTGTCTGCTCCCTTTCAGCTGAGAAGCCAGCAGTCTTCCACTATAAACCATGACAGGGACCTGCTACCTATTGTCTTTCTGATCCACTGTACTTGTTTTAGGACTACCACCCAAACACAACAACAGCAATTTATTTTCAGATTTCCAAAAAATTAGTACAGGGTCCAACAAGGCAAAAAAAATGTGTAACGTAGCTTTGCTTTCACGTTTCAGACTGTATCCATATCTGTTCCTTAAAAAAAAAAAATATTAAAGAATGCACCATAAAATAATATAAACTAAGTGAACATTCAACATCTGGAGAAGAGATATGGCAGACCCTGGTTACATTTTGACAATACAGTTATCTTAAAGCCCCCCACCCACATGCATTTGAGATGAAGCTTTTAGAAGGGAGGGAACACATCATCTTATCCCCACCACTCATGTTCTATGAGTCACGCATCTAAAGTATTAGATCAAAAGGTTCCTGTAAGGCAGGAATGAAAAAGATGGAAAGCTTTCTCAGAATGCTAAAAAAAAATTAATATTAGAAGATTCATTTTTAAACTGTGTGCAGACAGTTTCAACTAATGAGAGTACACAATAAATAGAAAAGCTACACAACTCGTTTGAGTACAGGATGCATCTCCCCCACTCCCAGGTGTGGGAATCTTGGCATCTATTAAATTGTTAATTAGTTTCCAGAAACATTTTTGCCAATTAAAAAAATCACTTAATACTTATCCATCTGGGCATGAAATACTTTTCAACAGAGCATTTTGACTCGGTGAGCTAAAAAAGAAGTGATCCTGATCTGCACACCACCACCTCCCAAAGCACTAGGGGCCAGCACACCATGCAAGAAGCACCTCGAGAAAGGGGTGCTGTGTATTAACTCCACTTATTCCCACTAGCATTGCCTCCTTCACGCTCTGAGGGATTAAAGTTGATCACCAGTCCAAACTAGTGTTTCAAGAAACTGAATGGATTTAAGATATAAGCCAAAGTGAAAGATGCATTTCAGCACCAGATTTCATTGCACTGTGACAGTCCATCACTGCCTTAGAAAGCTCACCATGGAGACTGATTCACAGAAGACAGAAGGACAAGACATCATTTATTAAGTTTTCCCCAAACAATATAATGGACATGCAGTAATGGATGTACCTAATCTTAATAACAATAATTCAGAGAAAAATACATTAACTGCCTTCAAAATAAAAATGCTGCTGCTCTTCCTCTCAGTGAACTCAATATGCAACCTCAGCCAGCCTCTCTCCTTGCTCGGTGAAGACAAACTCACTAAAAAACACGTAACAAACTTAATGCATTTTCATTTTGCTCCTGTCAGTAATGTCACTTTTGTTATAAAACATGCAGCTTAGATTTAGAGCCTTACGGATGAAACATATGGATACCAAACACGAAGCCAGCAGTCCACATTCAATGAAGAAACAGATGGGTATCCATCTGCCAAAACGCCTGGTGAAATACCTCAGGTTACGCAGAGGTAACAGCGCAACATTAACTGGTACTTGATGGTTTGAAGTTACTTATTTTCAAGCCACTCCTCATAAGCATCACATACACGACACCAGTCAATTTAGTACAGGAATGCCACGTATTGTTACAGACTTTCTACACGAGTTGCCATTAAGCTCTTTCTGACCAACACTACCATCTTCATGATGGTACAGTATGATCTGAAACACATTTTCAGCTTTTCAAGTTAACAGCTTCATAATTTATGTGGCAGATGTGCAAGGCAAACTGCACAGAAAGAGATAAGCCAAGAAAAACATCCTGATGGCCACAAATGAATTACGACTTGTGGGAGGAAGAAACTATAAAGCTATTTCCTGTGCCTTGCAACTTCTAATCACAAAAAAACCCTACCAAGTAAACAAGATAACCCAAAATCCACCACACACACACTTTCAAGAAGGATAGTGACTTTAAGAATGAAGCCTACTAGAGAACTCAGAAGATCTCTCACTTACAGAAACCACCACTGCACACGGCTGAAGTCTTCTCTTTCAAAGTTTCCCTCTCTCAAAAGTTATCCAGCTGACACTTGTTATATTCTTCATGTTTTTGTAATTGCGGTGCTACAGCTGAAGTAGTTTTTACAGATGTTGGGAATGTAAGGCTAATAATTACATGGCAGCTTTAAAGCACATTTGTGCAAGGAACTAACACTTCCCCCCCGGGTTGATTCAAGACTGATTTAATCTCTTCTTCTGCAGATACCCTGTGTGTTAGTATTTTACTATTCTTATTTAAAATGATCCCTGTGGTTTACACCAACAGATACATGGCTGCTTTAAATATCCTATTTTGTCAACAATTGTAGAGTGGCAATGTGTAGTGGTAAAGAACTCCAACTTCACCGAGGATTTGCCATGTTAATACCATCTACTGGAGTTTTGTACCACCCCTAAAAACAGTATTTCTTCATTTAAACCCCAGGCTCATGTCTTTACTTCCCCATTCTTTAGGGAATGTTTTGGTTCCAAATACTCACCCTAATATTATTCAGTTAGCATCCTCTAATCTTCCGTGATTATATTATCTTCACTTCAAATATACATCTCTGCAGTTCCGTTTTTAAAGGCTTAGTAAACATTGTCATTTTGTTTATTACACTTCACTCAAAAACCCCCTTCTTTAAAAGGAGACTTAACAAGATAGTTGTTATATTCCAGCAAGCAGAAGGAATCAAAATACTTCCTTTTAACTTACAATGCAAGAACACCACAATGGTATTTCCACTGTTTTTCAGTATTAGATTTTAGGTTAGTTTTTTTAGTTCAAATTTTAATTGAAATTAGAGTTTAATTACACCTAAACCATTCTTCTAAAAAATCTGATGAAATTTAAGTGTGAAAACCAATTTCACAAACAAGTGCTAAAAAGCTGCCTTTCCAGCAACATTTGACACTCTGGTGGGTAGCTACCTGCTAAAACAGCAATTCTGCTTTTGATTCAGACAGAAAGGCGACACTGTTACTGCTGTTTGCAAGTTTGAAGTCTCCTTGCACTCACGTGAGCATACACGTGGCTTATCAGATTGAGGCCACTGCTTCATAGCACCTATCTCTCTGGATTTAATTGCTGTTAAAGCTCAATACACTATGTTTGAATAACAGCAGCCACACAGATAAAGAAGTGGAATTACAAAACTTTGATAACTTTTAGTAACTGCAGAACTACAGAGATTTTCATATGTATGTTGTAATCATATGACTGGATTTATTTTTGCTCAGTTGTCAGATTTACTGTGCTACTCCGCTCTGTACACTTCAGATTTTTTTCTTCTGTAACAAACAAGCTGCAACAATTTAAAATTTTTTTTAGTTACCTACATTTCTTTATAGAATTCAGTCAGATTGCACTTCCTCTTGCAAGACCCGCTACGTATTTTCTGTCAAGTGCTGTATATTTAATTTTTCCATGTCTGCGATCCAATCAAGCAACATGATTTATACTGAAAATGAATGTTGAACCAAGTAGGACAAAGAGCAAGAGACATCTAATTATAACCAAACTTTCTGTAGAGTGCATTTTATATGAATACAATACCAACACATAAAAGTCAATCCCAATAAACATGGCCAGACAATTACAACATAAAGTTAAATTTAAATACATCACTTTGAGAAAGAGAAATTGAAACACTGTTCAACATAGCTTAAACACTCCAACCCACTGTGTTTTCTTGTACTTTGTTACATTTATATAACTGCAAGAGTGAATTCCAAAAATAAAAAGCTCCTTTCAGGTGCTCATAATGTGCTGCACTACCTGCCCTCTGAGTAAGGAATCCACTGCTGCTTCTCTTCTTTGTATGCACAAAGCACTAAGATACCACACTCAAGCTCACAGCTTATGTATTTTAAGTGCGTACAGAAGCCTTCAACAGCTAAAGAGAGTCACAAGTACCTCTAGTCAGTGTGCTTTCAGGATTGGGGCAAAATACTTTAATTTTGAGAGAGAAGTATTTAAAATAACAATGAGGTCCTATCCTTCCTTCAAAACAAGAAATAAGAGGGGCAAAAGTTTTCAGAGATAGTTACACTCACTGTGAGGCAACAATAAGCTTTGAAGCTGTGTAACTTCACCCCACTCGTGTACTTCAGACTTGCTATTTTTAACCATAAAAAAATTATGAGAATGACCTTGGATGGAGGAGGAAGATAAGGGAGAAAACCAAAAAGAAACCAAAACCCAACCTCACAGTAAAAAGAATAAATACCAGTAGGTATGATACTCCAAACCATCACGAATGTTGCGCAATGCTCTGTACTTAAGGCAATGTTTCCTACTACCAAAACAAACCTTCAGTTATCAGAGTTGTGCCATTTGTGCTGTAACACATTCCCCCAATGACACCACTCCTCTGACAAGCCCCCTCAAAGGCTTCTGCAATTCTGAGCTATTGTAACTGTTCACTCATTATTCGTGTGTAATGTGCTCACCAAAAAACTTCATACTAGTGTTTGGTGACACCATGAAGAGCATGTAAAAGTTTACAGCACTGCAGCAACTGGTCAAGGAAATCTCCTGATGCTATACACACTTGATACATACTAGCTGAACAGTTACAGATAAGAGATGTTACTACGAAAAGGAGGAACACTGACTAGTAGCTACCACACCTATGAATGGCACAGACCTATACACTGTTACTAATCACATTAAATTCTAAATAATCCAAACTTTCCTTTCACAAATAATTTCTTCAAATATGTGTAAACTGACAGAGTATTTAGTGTGGACAGAGGAATGCACATGCAATACCATGGAGTTCAATATTGCCAAAAACCACCCCTACACATTAATGGGACCACACTTAATGATCCTTGTAGCTTCAGCTATCCCTTCATTGCAAGCGGAGTGTCATTAAAGCACTGTCCTAATTCCAAATTTATTACAAATTAAGCCTTACTCTAAACATGTGCTAGCTATTCCACTAGGGAGGGCTGATTAAAGTTTAAACAATGCGAGCGCTGAAGCTTTTAACACACAAATGGATCATTCTCTGTTACTATAGAATCACTTCGGCACTACGACATCACACGCGCCCCTGTACTTTGCAATATCCGTCTTCTGCAGTTACTTTGAGAGGAATAAACCTGAGCAAAGATAACTCCTCTAGGCCAACAGTAAGCACGTATTACAAGCTCTTCTCTGATCAGATCCACAGGCAAAGTACAGGTAAGGTTACCAGATCTGTCTGGAGTCCTCTTGTGAAAGCGCTACCCATGTTTCCTCCAGCCTGTCTGAGAGCTCCAATTCCTGCCAGCTCCACTCCCTGCTCCTTCAGGCTCAAGGCAACCAGAGTCAGACAAGAGCATCGCCACTGCATGTAAGCTGTACACATAAAACACACCCAACATACAGAAGTTGCACTCCATCCCCAACACCAAGACCAGCTTTGATGGGCTCCCTTTCTCCTTCCACCTTTAACTCTGTAGCTGACTCTAGACAGCTTCATGTTGTGATGTAGCAGAGTATTAACACTGTATTACCTAGGAAAGCCTTTAGACGTGCATCTCGTCAACAACAGAATCTACAAGTATGGTCCAAGTAGCACAGTGAAACAACAAAAGAAGAAAACCTTCAACCACTGTTTTAATACAGACTTGTGTCCTGGGAAACGTCTTAAGACTGAGGCAGAAGCTAGACTGCACTTTTCAGAGTCTGAGAAAAGAAGAGGAAGCAACAGTTTACACAAAGTTATCAAATTGCAAAGTTATCAAATAGCAATTGTTTTCCTTCATTTACTGAAAGTGTCTTTCAGTGGAATTGCTACGCAGGGGGTATTCAGCAGGAGAAGGACACTTGAGACTACTGCTTTCATCTCTGTTTTTCTAAAGTGAACTGCATCATCACTTATTGATCTTATTTCTAAACATATGGGAGTTAATTCTATAGTTGCTGCTGTTTGCAAAACCCTCAACCTTGACATCATACTTTAGCCCTTTAACTTCCTGAAACAATAAAAATAAAATCAGAAATTGAATACTGATGTCACTATAGAGAAGCTGATCACAGCTTCTTTTCTCAAAATCCGTTCCTTACAGTCTGCCTGCTTACTATTTGAAGTTGAAATCAAGAACTATTCCACTCTGGCATGCTGTGTTACAATACTGAAATCCATCTAGGGAAGACCTGTACATCTGTCATACAACTTAATGAACTCGCTACCTTTAAGTAAGACTAAGGTTACTTTAAGTAAGCTCAGGAGGAGCAGGTTTCCCAGGACCTTGTCTGGACAGGTTCTGAACATCATCAAGGACAGCGCCCCCACAGTGTTTCCAGGCAACATGCCCTGGTGTTTGACCACCTACAAAGTAAAACCATTTCTTCTTCTGTCCAGATGCAATTTGATGTACTGTAACTCAGGACCACTGCCTCTTGTCCTGTTAAGTTTTATTACTATTTACTATGTCTTCTAGGACTATAACTGGGATATGATGATTTAATGTTGTTTGCCATAAACATGTCTTTGACTTCAGGTGGTTCTTTAGAAAGACAAAACTGAAGTTTCTCACTAACCCATGGCAGAATAATTTACTGTAAGGAAAATGAAAAGTGCATGAAGAAATCAAACATCACTGTTCCAAGATATGGAAAAAATCTTGGGGAAAAAAATGCCTGCACAGAACTGCAATCAATTCAACTGCAGTTCCTGGGAATGCCACAATTACTTAGGTTTTAGCTTATTATATCGCAGCAAGTAAATCAACAACAACAAAATTTATAAAATCTAATCTTTTTCTCCTTCAGATTATTCATCCTTTAATAACCCTAAATTACCACGCTTCTTTCTTGCTACAAGTGTTATCTAAGTATAAAAAGCAGTTATTATAATCCTAAATAGACTAAATTAGCTTAATATCTATTTTCTTTTGTTATTCAATTTTCTGTGAAGGCAGGTCACAACCTGGAAACCCTTCTACCACTGTATTAAGCAGGTGGACAAAGTAACTTTAACAGTTAATGGCAGAGTGTCTTCCTGTGACTATTCACTGCAGAGTCCTCAAACATGGGCACAAGCAGTAAGACACACCATTCAGATACCCACATTATGATATTAATATTCATTATTTCATTAACATTTTCAGAGAGCTATCTCACATTAAACGAAAAGGGTACTTTGGCAAACTAAAAGTACACAAGTTCATGAACATGCTATTCTTCTCAAAGCAAGTGTTCTTCTGTGGAATGAGCACATTACATACAAATTAACTTTCAAAATGCCAAGCCATGCATCTTGGTGAAGGATAATGATGTTTCCTCTCCTTTCATAGGTATCATTTGTTAAACTGGTTCCTCCGGCAGATCAAGTAACTCTTACATCCTAAAAAGGTAACAAGAGCTGTTTCATTTACCTCCGAGCCCAAGTTTCTAGTTCTTGTCCACATGCAGATGATAATTTCAAATTACACTGCCTCTTTGCAACAAATCCACTTTGCTATAGTTCAATACAGGAACCATTTATTTACTCTCTAATGGCAAGATAACTGTTTTTTTATTATCTAATATCTGCAGCTACAGAAGGAAGTTACAGTTACCGTGTAATTAACAAAAACCTGACACTGGCAGTTTAAAGGCTAAGAGATTCCACTTCTCAATTAGAAGTCTAATAATACTAAGTTCTTGAGGTGTTTCAAGAAACGCAATCACCTGTTTGGTAGCAAGGATAGGTAAACCACTGTGACATAAGTTGACTCATTCAGACAATAAACACCCCTGAGCAGAGGGGTTTCCTTACTTCTTTGCATGATCATATGGAGGAATAGTGAAAATTAAATAATCATCAAAACATGGAATAATTAAAAGAGACAGCACTCATTAAGGTATTAGCTTAATTTGCAGACGTAAGTTACCAAGAATGTAATCTATTTTTCAGAAGATGCAGCCACTCGATGCAACTCCAATAAAATTATCTGTGGTTACCAAAAGACGTTTTCTTCTCTTTACATTTAAAATTGATTTGGAGAAACCTTCAACTGAGTAGTCTCATAGAACACAAAACACACACCTCCCAAGAATCACATAGGGATGTTATTTGTTTACGAAATATAAAGTTGTGTCCTGACAGCAAACACTGAACAGTCTGTGAGTACCTTAGGATGCTTCTAAACAGCTTGACAAGAGGGGAAGAGCAACGAACAAAAAAAACATTTATTGTTTCGAGTCAGAATGGAACACAGAAAACACACATACTCCCTAACTCCCAATAGGTCTCATTATTATTACAACAGATTGAAAAAAACCCAGGTCAGTCTCATTAAACCAGTTGAATATACACTAATATTTCTAATTGTATCTCAAATGAACCAGTTAATATCTATTAAGCATGCAGTCAACATTTTACTGGTTAGGATAGGGTACACTATTGGGATGAAGGGATGGAAGAGTACAGTGGCTTTGATGTAGTTTCCTTGAAACACACAAATACCAGAAGGATACTGGCAGTGTTGCATTAGTTTCATTTTTAGTGCCAAACCAAACACATCCAAAAAGAATTAATCTATTTAAAATAACAGTCTACACAGAACACCATTCTCACCAGTCTGAAATAACTGAAAGATATACCAACAGTACTTCCAATACAATTAGCTGCACTTTTAAATTGAATTGAAAACATTTCATACAAAGACCTGCTAGATCCAAGATAGCTTCCAGCTTGAATCATTCAAAGTAGCGCCACAGAGGACACACAATTTTCTATTTCAAGCTATATCCTGTCTCCCAGGTTTGGGACCCAAGAGTAGAACCAGTCCATAGACCCCAACAGAACAGCAACACAGAGAAAGGTTAGCTCAGGAGCCTGAAGTAGTGATATGCAAAATCAAAGAGCAGGCTTAAGGAACTTAAATCTGCAGTCTTTTAGAGCAGTTCTGCAGCTAACATACCACTAACAGTGCAATTTCAAATAACAAAATTATGTAAAATTGTATCATCATCAAAAAAAGGTCCCAGCCTCTTCCTGTCCTTTCCTCTATCAACACAAGTCCTGTGGCGCCGTGAGTAGCAGCTTATGCAGCATGCTGCAAAATCAGTTATGAACCCTAAAAGCTTGGGTTTTTTAGCCGTGACAGCACAAGAAAATACAGAACTACACAGCATCAGCATAAGGAAGACAAAGACAGTGAATGGCCAGGTATAAAAGTGGGACATTCTTATAGTAGAAAAATAATCTTATAGCTTCCCAACCTGCTTGTGAAACCACACACACCCTGCTAAGGGTGTACTTGAAGCACTAAACCTGTACCTTGCCCTCCTTTGCCCTCAGCCACTTATTCTTATCCAAATACCATTCCTTCCTTTATGCCAGTACAAATATTTGTGTGACCATGGAGTTAACTATACCAGGGAACTGATCCAGTGGAGAATTAAATTGGCAAAAACAACTGGTTAGTCAGAGAGAGATATTCTCTCATCAAGCAGAAAGTCTGCCAGTGCCAGCAAAAGGGAGAGAGAACTGTGCAGTGTGGTAGACGAAAGGCTGTGAAACCTCTTCTACCATCAGCCTACGCTTACACCGACTGTGAAAACTACAAACACAGATTTCATGGCTTAGGCTACATTTTCATAGTTGTGATAGCGCTGATGGCATTTGAGACTTCAGGGCAACTACTACGGGAGACTCGGCCACATGCTCCTGTGTCCTCTGCTTAAACTAGCTTTAACTGCCTCTCTCCTCTTCCCTTTCCTCCCCCCTCCCATCTCAACACTGCTTCCTCAGATATGCAACACAAACACTTGTGAAGCTGAATGCCAAATAAACGAGTCTAGGGAACTAATCTAACTTAAAAACAAATAATTTAAAGTCCTTTTGGGAGGGAGACAAAGGAAGAGAGTTTCCAATTGGATCTGTTCCTCTAACTGGTTCACTGCACAGCAAACCAAACCACCATACTTACACAGTACATAACAGAGGAATAAGTAATGAATGCTTCTTCTAACACTTATTGAAAAAAAATACAGAACTACAGCTTACAAATCTTTCTGGAAAGAAGTGAACCTCCAGCTTGTAACAATTTCATGAGACATTATCTTAACAGACACTTGTACCTTAAAAAAGTAAAGTGCACCCCAGCCAGAACCAGATCTTATTTTTCAGAGAGGCAGAGTAGAGGGACTCTTCTGTCCCGAAAGAGTTACGCTCTTTCTAAAAAGACTACGGAACATCCTGAAAAGGAAGTTTTAGATATACTACAGCTGTTTACTCCAAATTGGACAGGTAAATAAATCTCAAAACTGAAAGACAACATCAGCTGGCAATATTTGAGCTATGTCAATGAGGTCCAGCATGTTGGAGATGAGTTTCCCAGCTTCAAATGGGACTTCTTGTATTATGACTTGTGGACAAGCTGTAACTGAAACTTTGGAATATACTAATGACAGAAATGCCAAAAGTTCCAAAATGCAGCATCCAGCTCTTAAGATAAACATATTTTTGAGTTCTAAACATTCCACCCTACAAGACAATGCTTCACTCATTCTCTAACATCACGTCTTTCTGTTTTGACAAAAGCTTATCATTAACATAAAGAAATGCATCTAAAACTTCAAATGAAGTGAGGCAGGCACGAGATATAAGAATCAGATGAGAAGTTCAAGATTGCATTTTATGGCCACTGCAATGCTTAGAACTGCACCTTGAAATAGGGAAGCCTGAGGAAAGAAAGCAGTAGCGTGTTCCACATTTGCAGAGTACTTTTAAAGTAATTACACCCTGCACATGAAGTAATTATGCAAATCAGCTAATGTTTTATAATGCACTAGCTGGCAACACAACCAAGAGAAATTAGCACAGAACTGAGTTAAGCACCTTGAGCCCTTTTGACCACAGTTGCACGCAGTGCTGTAGGTAAGGCTCTTATCTTTGACCAGCTTCATCTACCCTCCACGCAGAAGACTGGTCTTATTTCTGGCAATGCAATGTTTTAAAAACACTTCAGGGATGTAAAAGTTGTCCCATAGACACAAATCACTTAGATTCCCTAAAAATACTCAAGGCCAACACCTTAGCTAGGCCTATGCAAGGTACTACAAACTGCTGTTAGTTGTCACAGGCTGCAAAGTAGCAATAACACATTTGGAAGAGCACTAACATCACCACTTGGAGTGTGTTCATGAAACTTGCGTGTTCAGTCACAACTACCTTATGTTATCTCTGAATATATATTTCAGCTTGTAGTATTTGCCTAATTTTGATTACTCCACTAGTTGAATATTCAAACAGTAGAATGACATATCTATGTACATGAGACAACAGAGCATAATACTTTCAAAGATGCTCATCATCATTATTAAATTACATGGCCCAAAGACTACCACCATTTGTATTCCTTATTAAACACAGCAACTTTTTAAAAGTTTCTAAAGGAGGACAAAAGCCCCAAGAAATAAGTGCTGCGGCAAGTGCTTGGCAGACACAGCCCCGCATAGCTGCACAGCCAAGTGATATGTTTAAATAGTGTTCCTTTCTCTCTCTCTCTCTCACTCCCTGGTAACCAGGCAGAAGACAAGTCCTTATGGGGCTAGAGATAATAATCATCACCTTGCTTGTAATAATGATACAAAATGCTGTTCTTAAAGCAGTTATCAGCAGGACATCTCTTAAGCAGCAATATGAGGATAACTCATGCAGTGAAGGTTAACTGTCCCTTACATAAAACAATGGAAATGTTCACTGCTCTGAAGATCTTGCTTATGCAAACCAAAATAAATCTATAATATAAAGAAAACTAAATGATCCTGGAATTGGAGCAAGGGAGTTTACAGGAAGGTCAGACAGCAATGGACTAGTGTTAAACAGTTATTTACCCTTTTGCTGGATACATCACATGATGGATCATTTACTGTAATACCTGCTATTATTAAACCAGCAAATAGCACTTTGTTACAGAAAAGCTCAATAGTCTGGGTGGGCAAATCCATGAACCATAAGAAAATGACCCATAAATAAGAACAATTACAGGTACATTAAGAAAAGAAAGTAGTCAGACAAGAGGATTTAAACCCCGCATCTGAGTATACATAGGATCCTGCTTATATACTGGTCAAACGTGAGCATACTGCAGGCAATATGCAAATGAAATCTAACTGTAAGCTGTGTAATTTTAAGTTACTGGTATGCGTTTACCATGTTAATAAGTACAATAGCATGAGCTACCAGACAAAGTAAAACTAGAAGTCAGGAAATCCAGTTTTAACTGTTATCAACTCAATGTGACTCGGTTTACTTGACACAATTATCTTTCTAGTTTTCCTTATCTGTGAAGTGAGTGTAACTCAGAAACCTCTACTCCTCAGCTGAAGTGTAAGGTCTAATTTATATGCCATGCCTTAGGCTACAACAGTTAGGAACTGCAGTGACAATCGAAGCACTAATTCACTCTACCAATAATTTACCCTTCTCTTTACAGCTTGTATAATTAGAAGTACTAAAGAAAACATGCTGTTTATTAACTAGGAGAATTTCTTCCCTACCTAGTTCTATTGAGCTGATGACAGCTTCCTTCCTTTTCCACTAACTCTAACAATCCTTCCTCTTTGCACAGATGTAGCATCAGAACAAATAACAGAGGACACTAGTGCCTAACTCTACAAATAATTTCCTCAAGTGTTATAAAGGCTTCCAGCATTTACTATGCATACAAGCATTACAATAAGTTCTAAACAAGATAATCTGCTCTTCATTTAAAAACTTAAAATACTACATAACTGGGCAACTCATCAGCTTGTAAAACCAATGAAAATGTAGCTCTGTAATCACAGCTTCAATTCCAAGTCTACAACATGAGGGAGTGAAAACACATCCCTGCCAGGTCACTAGAAAGGTGTGGCTAAGAGCATTACTAGCAGAGCATTAGCACTCAGCTAGGTGGACAAGCAACTGAACTGGAGGGGCGATAGAAGAAACAGGATTGCAGCTGTCAAATTTCTATTACTGGCTAGAAATTCACAGTCTCTCTCCCCTTTGTTTAAAAGTATTCATCCAAGCAGCTCAAAAAGCCAGTGACAGCTACCTCATCCACCTTAAGTAACTCAAATGAACACTGGATTATATCGTCCTTGCTATGCACAGATTTGTCACCTTCACCAAATTTTAAATTAGACTGTTTCTTACCCTTTGATGTGTGGAAGGTGCTTAAAATGAGCTTGCTCACATTCTGGCCATGCATGTAAATGACCACAAAAGCTAGAAATGGTTAAGAAATTCTCAACAAAGTGGTGGCAAAGTCTCATCACACTGTGACACAGGCAGCAATGTAATCTCAATGGGTCCAAAGGTCTTCCATCCGGCTTACTGCATGTCCTACATATCTGTGACAGAAACTAGCTAGCAAAAACATTATGTTACAATTACACATTAAGAGAAGAATTACTGCTATGAGGACACCAAATAGCCTTGCCAACTATATGTGCACAAAGGCTGTCTTCTGCTTTAAGCAGAAGAGCGCTGTGCTATGTTAACAACAAGAAGCACTGTTTCAGGAAAGTAAGAATCAGATGTTCTGCTTCAAGAAAAGAGAATTCAACTACAGAGATGATGGCTTTGCTTTCAAACTTGGCCACAAGGCCAAGCTAGTATCTTCCTGCTTCTGCCAAGCTACAAGTTGTTTTAATGGGCTTTCTTAAAATTCCTTGTTTTCTTTTGAAAAAGCCATGGGGTTTTCTTCGTGGAACTCCCCTAGAAATTTCACAGGGAACACAAAGCACGACATAGACTTGCCTAATAAGATCAGAAAAAGGAAGTTACCAAGTCACATAATACTCTAGATTTCTATAGTCAGGACTCTAGAACCATATCTCAGGGACTACAATACCTTTTGCTAGTTCTGGTATCACACAGTAGGGACACACTTGGTTGCGGTTTTTGATGATTTGATTATCAAAGTACAAAAGCACCTGTACCAGTGAAAAAAAAAGACAGACATTTTTCATATAAGTTGCTTTTACACAGTACTGGTCAGCCTGCAGATCCGTAGTCTCATGCAGCTCACAAGCAGTTCAAATGTAACACTTAGCCTCAGGTTGCATCACAACAATAGGGTTTTTTTTGAGCAGATATGGGGTAATCTGCATGCCTGCTATAGGAGCCACAGAACAGCTGGAACTACTGTCACCAGGTCATACAGAGACAAACCTGCAACACCCACCATGCAGCAGAGCAGTGGGATGGCTGGTGACCAGCATACTTCCCACCTGACAAATGTTCTTAGAGCTCACACCACCAGCTACCTAAAGCACACGATGTGTGCCTCTGCACTCTGGCACGTTAAGATGCAGCGCATTAGGTCAGAAAAATTGGCCATCTCTTGGACATAATGCTTAGGCCACATGTTTCTGCCACAGACCTAACCTAACTCTACAACAGAACAGAATCTAACAAAAAGTCTACTCACATTATCTCAGGAGTGACTCAGAACTGCCACCTGACTCACTCATTTTGCATCATGCACCACCCTGGACCGAGGACTGGAGCCATCATAAACCTCTGTCATTTAAACTCAGCTTACTGTTAGAGAGTAAACAAGTTGAGCACAGAGGCCTGCATTTATTTTCCAGTTCTTTTGTATACTTTCCAACTCAGTTTTGACCAACTGGGGAAAAAGAACTCATACAAGCGAATTTCTAAAAAAAAAAAAAAAAGAAGGGAACAGCTGTCTTCTGAAGCTAGTTTATTCACATAATAAAATAATGTGAAATAAAATTTATTCAAGAATAAATGAGCAAAGATAGACCCATACTCTCTAAATTACAAGCTAACCAGAAACTAGACAGAAACTCAATAAAATTCTACACATTTGAAGAACTCTTGTGCATATTGCAGCACCTGGGAAGAAACTGGAAGGTGGAGGAAGTTTGACATTTATTTAGAAACTGTAAGAATAAAGCTTAGGACAAGCAAATGTTACTAGGCACAGAAAGGCTTTATTAGTTATTTGGTTTAAGCCTTAAACGTACTCACAACGCCCAGTCAGAAACAAGGCATTACTGTTAGATTTTAACTAATGGAGACACTTAAAATTTCAGGGGTGGAGTTATATTAACAACTAAGAGCCATGAGGTTAGCAAAAGGGAGAACAAACCATGTAACAGAGTAGCTTGTCACAATTTGGAACAGTCTAAATCCAATAGTCTATCACACAGCCTTCCTAAATTTTATATATAATAGGGCAATTCAGTATCAAAAATAACCTATTGTCTTATGCACAAAAATACGCAGATCCATACTTCTGACTTACTAGAAAGTGCTACAATACAAATAACAAGCGTGAACAGAACTACAAAGCAGAATTGACCTAATGAACTTCATTGCTCGATTTCTACTACACTGAACACCACAAATACCAAACACTTCAAAAATACCAAATACAAACCTGAATCTTTCCCCTTATTTGCTCTTGCAAACTTACTTTTAGGTTCTAAAGCTTCTAAGAATTTTAATAGGCTACCATTTTTTACCTAGGGATTTTTGCTGTTAAAAGTAGCCCGCAGACACTGAAAAAAAAAAGAGCATAACTATGTATCATTGTTTAATGAACTTTTCACGTACTGAAAATTCTGAACATTGTTTAATACAAGTCCTTCACCTTGAATCATCTCTGACCTAACCAAGCTCTCAACAACCTGAAGCCCAAATAAGGATAAAAAAAACCCAGATGACTAAGTTGCAATTCTAAGATAAGTATCAGCTGAATATGGAATCAAGATGCAGAGGAAACAACCTCTACAGAGCTGTCAAAGTTTGAACAAGGGAAATTTCAAGCTATATGTACATTTTCAAAATCCCCATATAATCATATTCCTCTTTTAAGGAAAGAGTTTCTACTTAAAGTTCAACATGCTACTGCCACAGCATCAACAGTTATTTATGACGCAGATAACATCACTTAGCCTCTTCTGCAGAAAATTTTGTAAGTTGTGGTAACACAGAAGACATCATGACAAATCTGCACCACGCACAATGGGACTGTTGATTTCACGTCTTTAAATACTATTTACTTTACAGGGTCCACTTCTGTCTTTCCTACTCCCCCCCCCCCGTTTTTTTTAAGTACACAATCTGCTTTATTTGGATAATGTTATTCCCAGAAACTGAAGTTTATTCAAAAAACATTTTTTATTATTTGAAACATCAACTTCTTGCACCTGTAATGCCTTTCCCAAAATAGTTTTTGATGTACTGTTTGGCTTGAAACTTACAAAACACCCTTAAAAGTAAACATTTTAAAAACAGTGACAGTATTATAAATCCTGTAGTGATCATTACTCCCTCACAAATTCCTACACAAGCAAAATTTAGAAAAACTTCATTTGCCTTAAAGTGTCATTTTAGCTCCTGGAACTCAAGATCTATTGGGGTTCTCCTACTACATACTTCATTCGTCACAGTATTTAAAACTACTTTCACAAGGGTTGACTTCGTATGCAAGAAGCTGTAAAATGTAAACAACCTCCTCAGGAGAAGTCTTACTCACAGTGGTTTTTAAGTGTCAGCCAATTTTTGGCCTAGAAAAGTCTCAGTCTGGCATACAACATCATGAGCAAAATACTTGATTATCGTTAATAAGCTCACGTTTCTATTCAGTTTGCTGTCTATAAGCCTGTATATAAAGTAGGCCTGCTTAAGAACTGATTAGAGAAACAAAGGTAAAAAATGTTCAAAATAGAACCTCATTATTGAAAGACTAGCCCTTTGACTCTTAAGGCCAGACATGACTGTGAGTTCATGCAACCTCATTTGGCATTTACTAATCTACAGACCTTTGGCCAGTTATTCCTCTAAACAGCCCACAACTCATGAAAAAGTGCTCCAAGTTTGCTCCTAAAGATTTATTTTTCAAGGAGGCAAAATAAAATCTCTATTGAATTCTCCACCGTATCAAATCTTTCTCGTGCCAAAAATAAAGGAGTGGCTGAGAAAGGTAATAACGTCATGTTCTCAAGCGGCAACACAGTGATCAAGATAACCAAGACCACAGGCCAAGTTTGAAGAGAGAGGAGGTTCCAGTCAAGGAAATAAACTTGCAAATAGCTTAGCTATTTAAATGTGTAAGGATGGGATAGAACATTTAATTCCTCTACCCTGCTTCAGCTCTGAAAGACCCAGCAAGTCGATGGCCACCGCAGTGTCAACGTGTCCTTATGGAGGAGGAGAACACTTAGAGAGCATGTGGTGGCTCTTGAACGTGTACTGCTGTACAGGTGGTTCTTCACTCCCCGCCTTCTTTCTCAGTGACCTGTCTGTTTTCTCCCTAAGGGGCCTAAGGGCCATGGTAAGAGCCAATCCAGCAGAGACACATTTTAAGGGCTCATGTACCCAAATGGACACCCCTCCCTCGGGACCCCGGTAGGGCAGGGAGTACCCAAAGAAGCAGCGCAGCTCGCTAAGAGCTAGAAGGCCCCAACGAGCCCAAGAGGGGCGAGAAAGCGACCAGCCATAACGCAAAAGCCACAGGCTACCCGGAACGCGGCCCCTGAAGGGCGGAGGGGCCGAAGCCGGGCCGGGAGGACGGGCAGGGTCCGCACCGGGCAGCGCTCGGGGCGCGGAGAGAGAGAAGGGGACGGGGAGAGGGGCCAGCTGGCCACGTAGCGGTGCGAGGTGGCCACCACAGCGGGAGGAGGGACAGCGGCGATGCCGGGGGGAGCACCGGCTCGGCTGGGGGGGGGGGCGACCGAGCACCCCCTCAACCGCCCCGCCCGCCCGCTCCCCGCCGTACTTACGCCTTGTCCACCAGCTCCCGCACTTTCCACATGTTGAGCATGGCGCCGACCGCCTGGAGACCTCCCGGCCTCGCTGCCCTCCGCCGCCGGCCCCAGGAGGCCTCGCTCGCCGCGCTCCGGGCAGCCGCCGCCGCGCCAGGCCCGCTCCGGCTCGCCTCTGCCCAGCCGGGGACGCCGCGCCGTTACCGGAAGTGGAGGGGCTCGCAGCCGCGCAGCCTGATGGTAAATGTAGTCTTCCCGCCGGCGGGGGCAGAGCCTGCTGGGAACCGAGCGCTTGCGGGTCGCGGGGCCTGCTGGGAATGTTAGTTCCGGTGAAGGGCGCTGCCTCGGCGCGCAATGCCTGCTGGGAGTTGTAGGCCTGCGACTCTCCCTGAGGGGACGGAGGGCGGCGGATGGGGCCTCGCCTCCCCTCGCTGTGAGCGCTCCGTAAACGCTGTCACACCGCGAGGCTTTGTGCCTTCCTTGGCCTGGGGGGCAGGAGCAGCCTGGCTGTCACCCACCCTCACATCTGCAGTGACCGTGACCCACAGGCAGGCGAGGGAGAAAGGTCTGTGAAAAGAGCTGGTTGAAGCACAAAACGCAGGTGTAAGAGTCGCGGCTGAGTAGAATATGGTATCAAATACCCTACTTCTATTGCAAGGAGCTCATTTAACAGCGGTATTCTGTCTTTATGGATGCCTGCTTGCTGATCACAGAATCATTGAGGTAGAAAAGACCTCTAAGACGATGCAGTCCAACTGTCAGCCCAACCCCACCGTGCCCACTAAACCACATCCTGAAGTGCCACGTCCACACGCTCTTTGAACACATCCAGATGTAGTGAATCCACCACTGCCCTGGGCAGCCTGTTGCAATGCTTCACCGCTCTTTCAGTAAGGAATTTTTTCCTAATATCCCGTCTAAACCTCCCCTGGCACAACTTAAGGCCATTTCTTCTCATCCTATTGCTAGTTACGTGGGAGAAGAGACTGGCACCCACCTTTCTACAACCTCCTTTCAGGCAGTTGTAGAGAGCAATGGGGTCTCCCCTCTGCCTCCTCTTCTCCAGACTAAACTGTCCCAGATCCCTTAGCCGCTCCCCATAACCCCTGTGCTCCACACCCTTCACCAGCTTCATTGCTCTTCTCTGGACATGCTCTTTTCTGGACATCTCTCAATGTCTTTCTTATAGTGAGTGGCCCCAAACCAAATGCAGTATTTAAGGTGCAGCCTCACCAGCAGGGACACAATCACTTCTCAGTCCTGCTGGCCACACCACTTCTGATCCAAGTCAGGATGCTGTTGGCCTTCTTGGCTACCTGGGCCCCCTGCTGGCTCATATTCCTCTGGCTATTGACCAACATACCCACGTCCTTTTCTGCTGGGCATTTTCCATCCACTCTCCCGCAAGCCTGTAGTGTTACATGGGGTTGTTACGAACGAAGTGCAGGACTCAGCACTTGGCCTTGTTGAATCTCACACAACTGACCTCAGCCAATCAATCCAGCCTGTCCAGATCCTTCTGCAGAGCAGATTGACACTCATGGTGTATGAACTGCAGTGAATTTTGAGTGGACTTTCCAGATTCCTCCTGTGGGCCAAGTCTGGGATTTCTCCAAGAAATTCAACACAGGAAAGCGGATGAAAGGGTGCAGTGTATGTGCTGAGTCCACTGGGGCTCAGCATAGACAGTAACCTGGACTCCACTCCTTGTGAAAGACCAAGTAACAGTGAAGTCAGTGAAGTGATTATACAGTCAGGATTGTCAGTTTCGTTTCATGTATTTACTTTTGTTCTCTATCAGCTTGCTTTCAGTGTGTGTTTTGAATGATCAGTCACGATGGGGGGATTTTCCTCTCAAGAGTGCAAGTCTATTGGCTATTTCTCTGCAAGTCATGGGACATCAACAGCGTGTCTGGATATTATACTTAGTCAATAATACAATAATAATATATTCTTGAAGTATATTTCTTGTTTGCGTGCTGTGTAAAAGATGAACATGTTTTGCTTGAAGACAATATACATCTGCAAACTTTTTCCCAAAGGCAACATATATCTGTAAACATTTTGCCTTTTAATTGTTTAGTCAGAGCAAGCAAAAAAAGGCATGAGAAACACTGGTTGTAACTGTTCAAATAAGAATCACCTCTGTTAAAAGTCAGTTCTCCAAACTATCCATGAAAGCTCATCAGCTGATCACCTGCCTGTTTTCTGACATCCTGTTATATCTTATTATACAGGTACTTTCATGGCTTCTGTTTCCTGAATATCTCAGTGAAATCTGTTTGAATATAAGAACATCCTGAACAGATCATCAAATCCAGCATCCTCTCATTAAGAGTATTAGATGTTCATATAAAGAATATAAGAACTGTTGAATATGGATGGATCAGTCCCCAGGTACATCTTTCCCATTTTCAGTTTTTTGTAACTTAGAGACTTGGTTATAAAGTCGTGGTACTAAAGCTTTCTGTTTAGGAGCAGTGGATGGACTTTTGTTTTATGAATTTAATGGATTTCTTTTTGAATCCATTTAGATTAGCTTGCACAAGACTTTGTGGCAATGAATTCTGTGTTATAACTGTTGTGTGAAAAGATAGTTCCTTTTGTATATTTTAAATAGTCTGCTTAATAGTATTACTAGTTCAAGTGCTATGTGAATAAGTGTGTAACAATTCCCTATTGCTCTTCTTGTCAGTTGCGAGTTTAGAAATCTGCGGATTTCTTACTTCACTGTTTTCTCCACTGTGCCTAAGACTTGCAGTATACTCAATTTCTCCTTGTTGAGAAGTTGTGCCATACCTTTTAAATTCTACTGTGTTGTTTTTGAAACTGAAGGGGAAGAATCAGCACTGCATGCAGTAGTGAAGACACTGTTTTATGGGGTTTTTTTTCTCAGTTTTCTTCACAAGAGTTCTTAACACAATTTGCCTTTTTGAATGCTGCTGAACACTGAGATGATATTTTATTCTCCAGCGCAACATCTGCGGTAACTGACTGTGGTTAGTGTTTAACTGAACTCAGCACCCGTTTTGCTGTCCCCACAAATATGGGGCACATCGCCATGTGCCTTTCCATTGTGGACGAGGAGGAGGGAGATTCTTAATTTCATATAGTAGCACCTAACAAAGCAAGCTGGGTGAGAACTCTTGCTTTTTGATATCTGCCCTTCATTTTTTATGTGAATAAACTGAGGACGTTGGTCTTCAGGAGTATGAGAAGACATTTATAATCACTGTTTAAAGAAGAAATAATATAAAGTATTGTAATTGGAGCTCAGAGATACACATCTTTTCTGATTTGCTAGAAGTGCTGTTATTTTTAAGTTTGGCTTCAGTCCATATTGGATCAAAATCAAATTTCTAAATACATTCTGATGAGCTCTAAGTTCCCTGGATTCTGCTGTGATGCAATGAAATTGATGTTCCTCTTAGTGCTGGTTTCCTTCAGCAGCTGCAAGCAGCTCACAAAGTTCAGAGTGCTGGAACAGACCTGCCAATTCATGATAGGCTGCAAGAGGCAGTTTCCAGGGTCCAGACTCCAGCCACACCTGAAGGTGCACATACCTCCAAAGTCAAGTCCACCCATACCTCCACATTTTCCCACCTGGGGTGACATTTGAACTGAAACAGTTAAGGGTCAATAAGCCATCAGGATTTGGTATATTTAATTGTTTTTTACAAATCTTTGTTTCCATATGAAACAAAATCATGACCCACTGTAATTATACACTTCAGAAAAACAGAGTAGTAAAGAGAGGGTATTTTAGATGCAGGCACAGGAGAATAACAGCATGTGCAGAAGAAAGAGAGAATGAAGCTGGAATTCAAAAGCAGTTAAGATGAAGGTGTGTATCTTCTAAACATTACTAGCTATGTCTGGATGCAGTAATGGGGCAAGCAAAGACGACTGGCATTTATTGTCAATTTTAAGGTATAGTAAAAAGCCAGTCTTTATGTGAGATTGAATGCAATATGACTGACAGTAATTTTGCCATCCCCATTTTGTCAGCTACTGATAAAGTGCATGAGCATATGTATAATTTCTGAATGATGTGAAGACACTTTCTGGTTCATAAGTAGTTCCTTTAAAAGAAAGATCTGATCGGTGTAGGTAGAGGGTAATGCAGTTTCAAAGCAATGCAAAATTCAGCATAACAGGTAGTAGTCGTAACATATATCATGTAGAGGAACCGTACTTTATTATAATTTGAGCCATCAATTACAGGAGAAGCAGTTAGAGAAATTGAACTAATTTGAACACTGCAGTAGAGTTTGCACCTGGCTATTCCATAAGTTAATATGGGCCATTTGGTGCACAAAAAGTCTTGCACATTCCAAATGTCTGGAGAGCAATATTGTTGTTAATATCAACTATATTAATGTGCAGCAGAGAGGTGTCCAAGTCAGTGATTAATTTACAATTAAAATGTAGGGAAAAAAAGAGGAATGTCAAGGAAAATGACATTGTGGCAGGGAAGGGAGGCAGTGGCACAGACTAAGAGAAACTTTTCATTTAAAGTAGCATTTGTTCTCATGATTTCATAAAGCTAAACTTTTTACCCACTTGCACAGCTGAAGTCTGAATTTTGTAAGTCTGCTTGCTCTAAGGATTAGTCAATAGGGCAGAAGTAACATTGAAATAATATTCCCTGTGTGTAGGCTGGTTAGTGTCCCAGTCTTTTCTGAACAATTGCAGCTTTGCCAAATCCAAATGCCTCTTTCTGTAACACATCCCATGCAAACATACATATCATGTTACAAAGAGAGGGTCACTAGGTGGGCTGTTTCTTCCTTCTTTGCCACGGGCTGTTTCTGCCTCTAGTAAAAATGGCAAAATCCTTCAGTTGTTTCTGTGGTTGTAAAACTGCCTGTAACGCTTCCAGTGCTGAGCACCCGAGCCCACATCACACTCTTATCAGAAGGAGAGTCTTGGGGTGCAGGCAGTAACAAGGAATATTGGCAGTAAATACCCGCTATGGAAACTGTGGGGAGAGTGAAAAGGATACTCTGGCAGTGATGCATCACCATACATCACTGCCAGAGTATCCTTTTCACTCTTTTCACCCTTCCAACTTTATGCATCCTAACGCTGCCTTCTTTCCCCCTACACTGAGGTGTTACACCCATTTCCAAACAGTATTTGCATATTCAGGACCTGTATGATTCACTATAAAGGAATGTAGGTAGCAAACTTCAAAGTTTTGTAAGAAGTGAAAATGATCCTGTTTCAAGCTTTAGAGGCAAGACTTCAACTGCTTGTGTTAACACTTGTGGAAGACTGGGAGTGCAGGGCGGAGGTGCTGACTTCTCTCAGCAGTTGGGGAGACATCTCTGCCACTCAGAAGACTCTTCTGCCAAGATAACACTATCAGGTTTTTTTTGCAGGAAGTCATCACAGGGAGGCTGTATCAAATGTTAATATCAGTCTGCATTCAGCCCTAGTGCTGATTTATTTTCTAGCCTGAAGAAGTGGAAAGATGATTCCATACTGTAGGCATACTGTGGATTTCACTTTTGTCTCCTCACAATCTTTTGAAACAGTTGAACCATTTCATGTAGATGAGACAGAGGTGCTTAATTCTAAATGAGAATTACAAATCTATGCAAAATTCTTACAGGTTTCCTGAAAATAAATGACAGAATACAAGAGGCCTTATTGTTACTCCCCCTGAAAAAGTAACACAAGCTGAACTCTAATTATAATGGAAAGCATTTAAGATCAAGGTTCTCTTCTCAGGGTTCTCCATTGTCCAGTAAGCAGTAAATTCTGTCTTTTCCTGTGCCTGAGGCATTCGCAATGTTATCCTTTGTTGTGGATTCCCTGATGTCTAGAAAGGGGTGAATTCAAGCTGCCAAAATATTAGTATTTAATTATCAAACCAATCAACTGAGACACAAGTGTCCCCAGAGAATCATTCTTCATTGGTTCCAATTTTTAGAGAACTACTTGGGTTTTTTTTGGTTTCTCATTTTCCCCCACATTAGCAATTGGTAGTGTGTGCATTGCTCCAAATTAGGATGAAAATATGGGGTTTGGGATTGTCAACTAATAGCTGATATTAGATGTTCTGTTTCCTCCAGGCTGATGATGTGGCTTCATCCAATGCTTTTCTTGGAAAGGCTTTGGCACCATATTTTTTAAAATGTTCTCACTCTTAGAAGTTTAAAATATGGAGGAAACCCGTCTGAATTATGTCCTTATATCACAGCTATCTCTGTCATGGCCTTAGACACCTACTTTAAGTGTCCATGGTCCTTTCCAAGGAAAATTTAGGAGTTTATATTTGAGAACTGATCCTCAGAGTAGAATTCTCTCAGAAGAACCATGCATGTTCTTCATCCTTCTCACAGAAACTCATCTCCAGATTCCTCAGTCTTTTGTTTTAGCTCCACTATATTCTAAGAACCTAAAGCCTGGATTGTTGCTCGTATTTGCTATAATGCAGCTGTTGAAGTAAGTTCTTTTATCCCCTGACAACAATCAATCTCTCTCTAGCATTTAAACTAAACAGGAGGAGGAGAAAAGGGTAGACCACTTCTGCTTTTTGTAACAGTCAGCCCTTGACAGGTTTGTCTTGGTTAGCAGTCTGAGTTTGAAGTTCCAAAATTCCTGTGACAGTGGCCAGATTTAGAAAACTGGTAGTGGGACAGGGCTGAATCAGGACTGCATGCCAGATCAGTGAGGTCAGAATTCTTGGGTATAGTTGCAGCCCCTAAGTGTTGCCATTTGTTATGTTGTCAGTTTGACTGTAGTCCAAGTCACTCAGCTTTGCACCAAATCCCAAGCCAGAAAGGTCTTGTTTGCCTGATTTCCTAAGAACACAAAGCTTATGAGATCTTGCTGTCTCTGTATTTGTGTCTCTCAGTCCCCTTGCAATTACTGTTGGGACAATTTCAAACAAATTAAATGCAGAGGTGGCAGGCTTAAGGATATGAAGTTATGTTTTGTGAAAATGCACAGCTGTGTGGGGATATACAACATATGAATGCCCCTGTAAGCACAAAGTAGGAGTAGAAAGGCTGTAGTAGGAATTCAACTGAATATCTAGTAATCCCCTTGGAGAGCACTGTTACCAGTGTTCCTGCTTCTGAGGGAGTTTGTTCATTCTTACACAGAGGAGAATCCGCCTATGAGACACATAAGAACTATAAGAAACTATAAGAAAACAGATCTCCTTTACTGCTGACTGAAGACCTTGTTTCTCTGTGGCCTGGCTACTACTCCCATATAGATTAGCTAGTATCATAAATGTCTTACATGTCTCATCAGATAAAGCCCTACTATGGCTTTTCATCAGTGGTGGAAAATGGGAGGACAGAGTTGTTAGTCATACCTCCCTCTTGACACTACTAAATTTCCCCCCAAAAAGGTGAAAGAAATGGCAAATCAAGCTATGGTTCAGGGCAACTGCTGTTTGATAAGCCAGTAAAACCTGGTCAACAAAATCACTGAACTTTTTATTGCGAAGGTCAAAGATATATATTTTCATAGATGCAAGACAGTAGACAAAAAAATAGAGGGATATGAAGGCAGTGTTTGAACACCCCAAATTAATCTCATTTTTATTTGGCTGGAAATTAAAACTGCCATGGCAGCACTTCATAAGGTGGTCTTCAAACCGCTTTTTCAGAATGCTTAGCTGTACATGGACCAAAACACTGGAAATGGAGATATTTTCACAGACTGGCAGATTTGGACTGTCCAGACTGGAACTATCCAGCCAGTTTTAGTCAGAGAAACTGGCTTTCTATCTCAAAGTGGGAGACAATGCTTTAAAATGATGCTTTTTAGCTTTTCCCCACCACAATTTTAAATTAGATCATGTTCCAAAGAAAAGAATGGAAGGAAGTGCTGTTGATTTTTCTCTGCTTAAATAAATTTTAAAAATTGTCTAATTAGCTTCTTTTCTCTCTGTCAGTTCACATAATACTTTATATGGATCAACAGGAAAACTGTGCAAATGCAAGTCCTGTAATGGCCACCACCTGAGTAACTTCACGGAGGTAATGGTGCTTTAGCAACTTTTACTTCCATGCTTCCCTTTTCCTTTTTTTCTTTTCCAATTGCTTGCATAGGATGCAGTTGGTTTGGTTTATGTTGTTTTACAAAAATAAGGCTTTAAAAACTGCTTTTGACTGTATTTTATAAAAGCAAACTGCATGCACCATCACCAGCAGAAAAGCCATTGAGCTTTTAATGAATTAAAAGAAAAGTTGAAAGAGCAAAATCAATCCCAAAGGTGAAACTGATGAGGTTTATTGTCAAGTTGAGAGGAATGTCAGGTGGGAAAAAAATGCCATAAATTAACAGCACGTATGTCTTGTGCTCTCTTCAAGAACCAGATTTGATCCACTGGGATTTAGGTGGACATTTTCTTGCAGCATTGAGTGACCTTATCTACAGTCATTTACTAAGCCTCTTTCTCAGGATTATTTGGTACCAGCCACCGTCTGGTAAAAGACAGTGAATTAAAGAGATTGATCACCTCCAGCTCCAAAGTTTTTCTGTGAGATCCTTGACAGTTCATTCAGTATTGAATTTACTGTATCTGGGACCATCAGTTCTTTGATCCTGACAAAGAAAGTGAGAGCTGCCTTCTACTCTTTCTCTGATCTTGAGGATAGCTTTGGAACAAAGTGATGCTCATTTCCAACTGCTTGTCTCCTCCTCCTAGAATAATTGCAAGGTAGATCTAAAATTTTGTCTTGCATGGAATACCACCCAGTAAAACAAATAAGTTGCACGAGGCCATAATGCAGTGGATCGTTTAATTTTGTAGCAGTTGTTCAACTGCTTTCTTCATTTGCAACAGTTTCAATTCCTCTCTCATTCCCATTGGTGTGGCTTTTATTTAATGTCTCCCTGTGTCATGAACTTAATGCTTACCTTTGGATGAAGGCTGAGGGTTCAGTTCAGTCAAAGAAAACAGTAGCAGCCCTTAAGCTTTGAGGTGCTTGTTCATTAGAATTTATCAGTTTGGGAACTGCTTGCTGTTTTGGAAGATAGGAACAGAAAAAGTGAGTATAAATGCTATTAGCCTGAATAAAAGGATCTGTTATTGGGAAGAATAAAAAAGAAAAACAAAAAATCAAACCCAAACCCATAACACAAACAAAGAGGTAAGAGCTCTGGAGAGGCAGGAGTTGTCAAAAAGCTTTGCCCATCAAACAGACTTCAGAGAAACATAGCAGACGGATTTTCAGTACCAGTCAAATGTAAGAGTGTAGGAAGTTGACATGCTGTCCCTTGGAGAGCCGCAGTATTGACAAAAGACATGCAAACTTGAAAAACGTACATTTGTGGAAAAATCCATCCTGACAAGTGACTGCACTTAAGTCGCCAAATGGACTTCACCCATGGGATGAAACTCAATTATTGTTGCACATCCAATGAATCCATCCATGGAGAAAGCACATGGCCAATAAAAGGGAACTGTTCAGTAATCAGATCTTTCAAAAACTATCTAGCTCTTTGCCACTGAGTACCTGCTATAAGTGACGTGTACTTCCCTACAAACCTGCTTGGCTTCTCAACTAGCTTGTTAGAAGTGCTGAGCCATTCTGAGCTGTTCTGGAGCATAAGCATACCCTGCACAAGATACTCAAAAGAATTTCTCAGATCCTTCTGAGAAGAGATTGGCCATCATAGCTTTTTCAATTGCAGTTTGATTTAGTACATATGAAGGATGCTTTGGTATTTGGAGATATTTTTATGATACTGGCAATCGAAGCTCTTTAACGCTAAAAGGATTGTGTTAAATGGTTTAGCCTTGAGAGTACCAGTCAAGGCTGCAAGAAAGAAGCTTCAAGCTCGAAGTCATTAAGACAGTCTTCCATTTTGAGTGAGGAAGTGTCTAGTGTGCAGCTGTTGCTCAGAGTTTATCTTTCCATACCAGTATTTACTACATGCCATCTCTCTTCTTTTGAAATTACATTATCCTTTGCACAATCTGTGTACTTTTCATTTGCCATCTTGTTGATTTCAGCATGGCCACAGTTATGATCATGAATAAATTTTTCTTAGTGAAAGATCTATTTTGGGTCATTTTTATTTTCTGCTTCATAAATGAAAGCCAGCCCCACTAATGGCATCTAAGCCATTTGTTTTAGGATGCACCTGCACACATATTTGTTTTGTTATAAAAACATCTTTGTGAAACTGAAACAGTACAACTGTTGTTTGCAAAAAACCAGGCAACAGATGCTTTTAAGAACATGGATATTAGGTGCAAGTATTTCATAAGTCCACGTAGTTGCTGTTGGCCAGATTTGAAATCTTTGTTTCTTTTACCAGCCATCTAGTTCTCTGCTGTGTCTGTTTTCATAGATCTGCTGTGGTGGTTTTCAGAAGATGTCGTTATCCAGAATAAATTGAATATTCAGTTTTTCATTTCAATTTAGAATACAGTTTCCCTCAGATATGTGAAATTCCAGTTTCAGCACTGTGTATACATACATATGTGGACATGCACACAGACATCTGTCCTTCCACCCATCAATAAAAGGAAAAATGTCCTGGGGACTAAGCTGTTTCTTTATTGTTTTGTTACTCCCATTGTTTCAACCAAGTTTTTTTCATAATCTCTCTGCCTTTCTATTTCTCTTTACAAGCTGGCAATTTGGTCTTGGAACATTCTCTGGGCTGCCAAGCAACAAGCTTCTCCTTATTCGCATTTTCAGGGAAAAAAATAGCACATCTGTTTATACTGTCAGCCTGATGTAAGTTTGAGCCCACTCTCAAGATTTAAGTTATCAGGCACTACCAAGTCAAACAACTGTGATGAAGGATCAGGCATCAACCATCAAGTCTGCACTGGAAAAAACTATTTAGCAGTTTCAGTCTTATGGGGCGAGTGGATAAGAACAGGGTACTGGATTTAACTTCTATTTCAGCAGTAAATGTCCAGAATTTGACTGCTCTTAAGCATTACATGAGTGCTTTGATCTTGATCCATAGCTAGCAACGCAAACAGAAATGCAGGGGGGCACATTGCCTGGCAAGCTTAAGTCCACTTCCAAGCCAACTCTTCACTTGATGTAAGCAGAGCCAAAGACTGCTTAACATATCTAGCCATTGTACTAGCGATTTTATCTCCACAAAACAAAAATTCCACATTCTTTGAAGAATCTCATTGGGGAACTGAAAAAAACGCCTTCAAACCCAGTAATACATTTCCATAAAACCACTCCACCTTTGCTTCATATTTATGACAAATCTTTATCACACTCAAAGTCTATCCAGCAAAGTTGTTTATCCAACATTCTTTTTAGCATTTGTCTTCACAGACCCAGTGACTCAGCATAACAGGAACATAGTATGCAAATCTACCATTAAGTAAATATTTTTCATTGTTTGCAGAATCCCTAGAATTTAGCAGAGGAATAGTCTGGTATTTGAGCCAAGAAACATCTGAATGTCATGTAAAGTTCAGTTAATTATTTTCTAAATACTCACCAGCACTACTGTAGCTTAGAGTAGGGTTCAGCTGGTGTTGTTGTGATCACATTGGAGCCTTTCAGAGGAGGGGAATGTTTGCTTTCACTTTGGCCTGCTTAGTTTCACATTGTGACAAAGCCGTTTCAGTAAAGGATGCATTCTCAAAGTCTTAGAAGAACCACGGTTGTGATCTTCTAAAATTGCATCATTGTGCTTACAGGGAATCGGCTTAGTCCAATTAGTACTCTGCACATATTCCACGTGCCCTTCATCCAGAAGCACACAAACCAACTGTGGCCACAGCAAAATTCATGTGAACTGCATCTTCATTGTAATCTGGATCTATGTGCACAGCATCATAAAATAAAGAGGAAGAACTTTTGATTGAGCTTTATGGATCTGCTCTGGGCTCCCTTATCTATTGTAGCAGTTCGGAAGACTTGGGCAGCTGATTTTGAAAGAGTTGCTCTAGCAGCTATGAGTCAACACTAGTGAGAAATCTCTGAGCACACCTCAGCAGGTCTACTGCTCTAGCAGGGGTTCCAAAGGTAGCAAAGAATCACCTGATGTTTAGTTCATATTCCAAATCTTCAGATCTGCAATATAGGGTAAAGTGTCTGACATTGTTCTGTTACCAAAACCCTGAAAAGCAAACTAAGGAGCATGGTAGCACAACCTTCTCCAGGTTTACAAAGGTATTTAAGCATACAAAGATGCAGACAGACACCTAATAGGATTTATAAAAGTGCCTAAGGGAGTTTGGGACCTAATTCCCATTGGCTGTCAATGGGAATTAGATGTGTAATCTACTTAGGCAATTTGAAAATCCCACTGGCTGCATCTTTTCATGGCTAAGTACCATTACAAGCCTTAGCCTTAATGAATAGAATTATTATTATACTTGGTTTCATTTCCTAAAACTCTGATCTTGGTATGATGCCTCAAGGAAAAACTGCTTTACTCCAAGCACAGATGAGTGCCATGGATACGAAGTGTCAGGAAGGAATAACTGAAATGCTGCAGCAGTCTTCATATCACCTCTGTGTCTGAAACTAGCCCAGAGAGGTCCCAGGGGTTTTGTGTATTGGTCAGCTTGGATTTAGCGCGTCATGTTAAAAATGCAAGTGACTTGGTGATAGAAAATTCTGCTCACTCATAGCAAAGGAATAAAGAAAAAAATCATAAGTGCCTAGGGGCTGTGGCTATCCAGTTGAAAAGGTTTCATTTTTCTTGCAAAGAAGAGCGTTGGAATCTTCTCACTGCCCCATGAACTGAATTAAGTCCCATCTGGCCCTGGAGGGAATTCACAGCTTTGGGCAGTATGAGGACTCTTTGGTTACCCTCTTCTGTTCAGGCAATGCAGACGCAGGCTGCAGTGCAAACTTTAACTGAAAACCAGTCTATTCATTTCCCTTTTTCTTGCCAGGCTTGGACTCAAACAATAACCAAAATTTCCCTATCCATACAGCTTTTCAAAAGCTGCGAAAAGCTTGATTTCCCTCAATTTTTAAATGATGTAGTTTTCATTAAACCCAAGTTGAACCTGTCTTAATTGTTTATCCACTTGAGTTTACAAACTTAGAGTTATGTTATGAGAGTCAGTCCAGCATACAAACGGGTATGAATGAGTAATTGGGATAGGAAATAGCTGGGATGGATTTCGACACTGCCTGAAGCTGCAAGAAAGTACTACTTATTTACAGGGTTTCCATTAATGTATGAACAAAATAAGGTGGTTGAAATACTTTTTTAGCTTGGTTGAATTTGAAAATAACACTTGTGTTCAGTAAGAATATTTTGACACTGAAAATTATAACAATAAAAAACTTTTCTAACGTGTTATGCACATTGCTTGGAGTCAGTGGAGTCCTTGACCAGGCAGCATGCTGTATATGTGTAGCTAGTGGCTATCACAGACAGGGACTTAAATTGGCTGAAAGTCTGGCTGAAGTCTTTAAGCACATGATTATGAACATTAGTGTTGTCTCACGGGGCGTGTAGAGCAGGTAGAGAGGAAACCTGAGGAGTGCTAGAAGAGATACTAAGTTCTCGTATGGGAAAGTGAGTCAGCACTTTGGAGTGTTTGACAATAATTTTGCAAATGCTGCTTGTTACTACGTGGCTCTTTGCGTTTCATATACACAGTGGTTAGAACAAGCTAGCATATGACTGTATGCCAGCCTGACAAAATGTAGATGGCTATTTTCCAGTGTGTCACATCAGAGAACATGTGCCATAGCAGGATTTCTTGATCTTCTGGCCAGAACTCTTGGCATTTCAGTATCTGCACACACACAGAGCTGAACACAATCAATCTGCTGTACAGTGTAGTCGCACTTGTGGGTCAGTGTAGTTTTTTCGAATCAGAAAGAAAAGGGTACACAATGAATGTGGCTATAATGCCTACTGACAGACCTCAAGGCAAAGAAAGAGCTGAATGTCCTGTGAAAATGGACAAGTGCCTAGGTGCAGTCAGCACTGGGGACCATGATTGTCTGAACAGTCCCCAGAAACTCACATAAGGCTTGGCTATAGCCAACTGAATTCAGTTTTACTGCAGACTGCAGCTGCCTGCTGAAATCTTGCCGCAGCTAAAATTTCTTCCCAGCACACCCATTGCTGAGCAACAATATGTGTCCTTTTCCAGAGAATGGGATCAGCCCAGTCTGGCACTTGAGAAACACACCAGCTGCACTTGAGAGGATGGGATGAATGTTAAAGGAGCTCTGCAGACCCAGCGGAATGCTAGGTTTCCATAGCTCAAGGCAGTTAGGCAGTGTAATCCCTCATGTGAAAGGGACACCCTTGCCAGAGGCAATGGCATTTGGGTGCAAGGCGGAGAAGAGGGGATATGTATGTACAGAAGCCAATTGATCTGTAGGAATAAGGACAGCCTGCTTCTTTCTTTTCGGTCTTTTTTTTTTTTTCCCCTTGTAAGTCTATTTGATGCTAGTATACTGGAGGGATATTAGGACTAACTGCTTCCTGGCACAGAGTACACAGACATTGTGCAAGATTCCTTTCAGCTCAGCTTTGCTGACATGCTTGGTTCTGACCTCAAATGTCTCAAGTTTTTCCAGTTTTGAGTTCCTCTACAAGTGAAAAGGCCTGTGTCAGTGAAATTGTGCCAAAATACCTGGGGAGCTGGGACAGACTGGAAAGACTGGTTTGTTCTCCCTATGATCTCAGGCAGGGGGTTGAGTTGCACTGCAACTCTTGGGAGGCCAGTCTTCAGTAGGAGCGAAGAGGCATCAGGTGGGATGTGGAGGGTTAGTTTGAGTGGGATGAGTGAACACACTGTCTGCCAGGAGGCAAATGGCTCAGTTCCTTTACTTCCAGTGGAAAACATTTCAATTACATTTTCTTTCCTTTTCATCAACATTTTTCTTAGATCTTTTTTCATTTTCTGAATAAAAGGAAGTAATCCTTGGCAATCATAATGGGTGAATACTGCCATGAAAAAGCCACCTCCCACTAAATGCCCCCCGCTCCTTCAGTAGACATTTTCGAACAAAAGGCTCTGGAATTTCATCTGTCCCTGTGTGTGCTCCAGATGAGTTTTTCTTGAGGTGGTTTATGTTCCTTCCAGGCTCTGCATGTTTGGTTTTGTTTTTTTTTTTAACCGTCAGTCTGATTCAGCATCCCTTGAAAAGAATGGACATCTTCCTGGGGACTACACCAAAACTGACTGATCAGTATTCACAACACAGAGGAGGCACAGGTTCTCTTCCCCTCCTGGTAATGATCACAGCAGTAATTTTCACTCTATCTGGCTTTTGTCTGTCTGGATTGGCAGGCTACAGAACTAACCGTCCTGCCTCACAATGGGTTTATAACCCTCCCTCTGAATATATCTCTTGAACTTTAGACTTGAGATATTTCTTAAATTATTTTATTTTCCTTTCTTTTTTATCCACTTCTTCCTCTAATTAGTGAGAAGTTAGCTGACAGCTGGGAAAACCTGTCCACAGTTTTATTTCCATGGATTTTCTCTGTTCTTACTTTTTCTTCATTATTTTATTCGGAAAATGACCCTGAAAATATGTTTATTTGCCCATCCAGTCCCAGAGCAGGGTCTGTGTCTGTGTATGAATGTAGGCACATACATGTATGCATAGCTAGTCGGATTTCTGTGACACATCTCTCTCAGCTCTTCTATTTGAACTACACATCACAGCATGTTGGCCAACAACTAACTGCAAAGATGTCAGTTACTGTATGTGGGGGCAAAATCTGGCATTCAATTGATACGATCATTATTTTATAAACTTGCTTACTTGTAGCTTTAAAGAGTAGTCTGGTTATTTGGAAGTCTTGAGTTATTGCTGGAGAGGCTGAGGAGGAGTTTAGTAATAATACTTGTTTATGTCATCTGAGAGTTCTGCTTTGTCTTTCATCTGTGTGTGGGCATCTCTGTTTATCAGCTCAGCATTTATTTACTCACCATTTTGTGATCATGTTAGCTCTCTTAAAGCACTGCAACTGTTTTAATGCTATTTATTTACTCAATTTGCTCCAAAAGAGGTGTTAGTTCTGTTTGGAGAAAGGAGCACTGATACTGGAAGCTTTACAAGGCCTGATACCCCCTCCTCCCTTGTTGCATGCTCAGTAGGTTCTAAATGCTGGAGCTCTTCTCAGCAGCTGAAGGGAGTGTGAGATAGCAGAGACTTCACTCAATATGAGCTCAAGGGGCTTGGGATTGATTTGAAAATCTATTTCTGACTAGCTGGATTTAGCTAGTCAAAGTTTGCACAGCTGTGGACAGATCCAACTGTGCTTTAAGAAGATGTTTCTGTTCCCAGGAGACTGTTATCATCTACCTTGCCAGAGGTTAATACCCCAGTCATTCTGCCAATGAAACATCCCATAAGTGACCCTGAACTCAAACAATACCAGGTGGATGGATGAATGAACTGATTCCAATGATTTTGCAAGAAGCAAACCAGAGCACACTCACGTGAGCATGCTCTATTAGCATGTCTAAAGCAGGAAAGGTGGTATGCTCTGGTAGACAAGTCAGTGTCACATAGCTGGGGACAATGTCTCACGGTGGTACAAATATATGGGGAAGAGGACATCTTTCCCTGGCTTAAGCCATAACATAACTTTCCTCAGCTTCTGCTTCACTCCCCTCCCTATATCACCAGGGCTAATTAGAATAGAACTTGTGAAAGTGTCTCTCACTCTGTGCACACTGTGCAAGCAAAGTGTTTAGCGCTCATGCCACCCTACAGAGACTGTGGAAGTACAGATCCTAGATATTAGAAAAAATTACATATTTTGAGAATGAATGAAAGTGGCAGAGTCTGATCAAAGGTCAGAGAATGTCACAGAAACCAAGCGGAATTATAATTGATTATATTTAGCAGGCAGCTCCATTCTCAAACATTGCTCTGTGGCTTGCTGTAGCCTTGGAGCCACTTCTCCTAAATGCACACGGTGAAGGTTGCTCTTCGAAGAATGAGGGTAGAAAGGGATTAATCACTGCTCTCAGCAAAAATAACATAGTACAGAAGACAGGAAAGATTTGTCAGGCTTTAAAGTAGCCAAAAATTGGCAGCAATAACAAAAAAGCCTAAACTGATGGGCAAATATAGAAAGCAAACATATTTGCTCTGTTGAGCAGGGACAAATATATCTAGATAAACTAAGAGAAAGTTTTCACTTTTGCCTAATCCTCATGGCATTTCCAGCCCACAAGTTTCTGGGAATCTGGTGGAGGCCAAATCACATCACATATCTAGCCAGATTTGCTGACTAAGGATTTTGGGATCAGCCCTGAACTTTGGACAATCAGTCAAAATGAAATGCTTTGGGCTTAGCTATTAACAAGTGTCTGTAACTCAGTCCTGTGAGAGCTGAGCCCCAATTGGCTCAGTGCAAAGCCAGGAAACTCAGCTGATTCCTAATAGCCTTGTCCTTGTCTCTAGGAGGCTCGGCCCCAAATACCAGAAGTCTGCTTTGTGTTTTACCTAGCTTTCCTAGGGTAAAAGGAGTTAGTAAAAGAAGAAAGCAAATATATGTTACCCTGAAACAGTGCTATAGAGGTACTTGTCATTTGCTCATGACCCCTGGATTTGTCAACTTCTACCTCCTCTTTTAGGCTCCACATTTTCAAGGTTGCTCCTTCTTCCCTTGTTATCAGTCCTGAGGAGTGAAGGCTGTGGCTTTGTGACTGCAACTATTGCCTCCAGGGCCACCACTGAGACTGGGCATGGTCTGGAATGTTGATATCCAGAGCTGCTCCACTGTTCTTGTGTTAGGCTTCCCAGCACTGCAAGCTCTAGTCACGCAGCATAGAGCCACCCTGCTTCGACCTGCAGGAGCTAGCTCAGGTCTGGCAGGACTTCTTTACTCAGGCTTCATGGTGGGCAAATGCAGCTGCAGCACTGGAGCTCGACTGTCCTTGGAAGTGCTGTAGCCACATGCAAACAGTGCTGCATTTTAGCAAATATCTATGGCTCAGGTAATGTGCAATAATCTTTCTCTGGACCTGTCAGAGTCAACTGGGCTTGTCTGGGCACCTGTCACAGATGCACAGAAGGGATCTCAATGGGAGTTGCCAGAGTGAGTATGATTCAAGCGTGCAACCTTCAGCAGGCTTGAGTGTACTTGGCATGGGGTCAAGACTCTCACAACAGCTGTGCCCCTTTGCTAATGGTTTGACAAATAGGAGCATTTTTGCATTTGTCACAAAATCCCCAGGCCTGTCGCTTTCATGTTTCCTGGGGCTTTAATTCCATGCCAGTATATTGGGCTGGAGGGGAGAGAGGGAGAAGCAATGCTTCACAGATGGCCAAGTCTAGAATATCCTGGGAAGCATTAATCCTCTGAAGACAAATATTCCTTGAAGAGAAAGATCTTAAATATATGCCACACTTCTACAAACACTTAAGGCTGGCATAAACCAGCTCTGCAACAACTTCTTTCAGAGGGAGGTTCACCATTCCCATTCTCCTGCCTCCTCCTTCCTGGCACAGAGTTGTTCCTTTCCCCTTGCTGGCACCAGCACACACATGGCTGTGCAGTGAACCAGGCCAGGGAACGCTGCCAGGTTAAAACTAACAATTTCCTTTTCCCCAGGTTAGTTTCAACCTGGATGAGTTCCCTGATATGGTTCATTGCGGGGCCACAAGAACACTTGCGTTGGCGCAAGGCAGGGAGTAGCAGAGAGAGTGAAGGGGAATGTGCGCTGGGGTTGAGGGGAAGGAAGGGCTGTTTCCTCTAGTAGCAGTCCTGGTTTATGCTGGTTTAGAGACCTGGTGTATTTGTGGTGTTAATTGCTGAAAATTATGTGCTCCAAGCTGTGTGTCACAGCTGAGAGATTTTCAGGAATAAAAGCTTCTCTCCCTTTTAAAATGGGGCCTTATTTCTTAGGTACATATTAAAATTGGTGAGTCGGAGTAAAAACTGAGTCCCTACTGTTATTATGCCAAGTAAGTGACGGTCTGCCTAGGCATAATAAAAATGGAGATGGAGGCACAGGGAAAGGAAAAGCTGCTTCTAAACTCATACAACAGATGAAGAGCAGAGCTACATTGACCTGGCATGTCTCCTTGAATCTTGGTCCCCATCAGTGGCTTCCTTGTCTCTGTGTATGGCAAGAAAACTGAGTCAGTTGTCTGCCACACTGCACTCCGTTCCCATGTGTATTGGTGGTGCATACATACCACGTGTTTACTTAAATATCAAGGAGAATAACTCTTCTGACTGGCAGTTTGATAAATGATGTGTCAGAAGTTGGCTCGTTTACCCTAATAAAATGTGAACTCATTTACAGAAGGAACAACAGTAACAGGGGATGAGGAAAAGGCTGAGGTACTTAATGCCTTCTTTGCCTCAGTCTTTAGTCGTAAGGAGGGTCGTTCCGTCTGTGTACAAACCCAGGAGCTAGAGGAGCATAATGAGGCTCCCATGATCCAAGAGGAGGTGATCAGAGACTTGCTAGCCCGACTGGACAGCCACAAGTCTATGGGGCCGGACGGGATTCACCCTAGGGTACTGAAGGAGCTGGCGGATGTGCTGGCCAAACCCCTTTCCATCATCTTCCAACAGTCCTGGAAGACTGGGGAAGTCCCACTGGACTGGAGGCTGGCTGATGTTGTGCCCATCTACAAAAAGGGCCGCAGGGAGGACCCAGGAAACTACAGGCCTGTCAGTCTGACCTCAGTGCCAGGGAAAGTCATGGAACAGGTGATCTTGAGTGCTATCATGAAGCACATGCAAGAGAACCGGGTGATCAGGCCCAGTCAACATGGGTTCACAAAAGGCAGGTCTTGCCAGACTAACCTGATCGCCTTCTATGACAAAGTGACCCGGCTACTGGATGAGGGAAAGGCTGTGGATGTATCTTCCTGGACTTCAGCAAAGCCTTTGACACAGTTTCTCACAGCGTTCTGCTTGAGAAACTGTCAGCCTCTGGGCTGGACAGGCGCACACTCTCCTGGGTGGAAAACTGGTTGGATGGCCGGGCCCAGAGAGTGGTGGTAAATGGTGTGAAATCCAGCTGGAGGCCAGTGACAAGTGGGGTTCCCCAGGGCTCAGTGCTGGGTCCAGCCCTGTTCAATGTCTTCATCAATGATCTGGATGAAGGCATCGAGTGCACCCTTAGCAAGTTTGCGGACGACACTAAGCTGGGTGGAAGTGTCGATCTGCTGGAGGGTCGGGAGGCTCTGCAAAGGGATCTGAACAGGCTGGACCGCTGGGCAGAGTCCAATGGCATGAGGTTTAACAAGGCCAAATGCCGGGTCCTGCACTTGGGGCACAACAACCCTATGCAGTGCTACAGACTGGGAGAAGTCTGTCTAGAAAGCTGCCTGGAGGAGAGGGACCTGGGGGTGTTGGTTGACAGCCGACTGAATATGAGCCAGCAGTGTGCCCAGGTGGCCAAGAAGGCCAATGGCATCTTGGCTTGTATCAGAAACGGCGTGACCAGCAGGTCCAGGGAGGTTATCCTCCCTCTGTACTCGGCACTGGTGAGACCGCTCCTCGAATCCTGTGTTCAGTTCTGGGCCCCTCACCACAAGGAGGATGTTGAGGCTCTGGAGAGAGTCCAGAGAAGAGCAACAAAGCTGGTGAAAGGGCTGGAGAACAGGCCTTATGAGGAGCGGCTGAGAGAGCTGGGGTTGTTTAGCCTGGAGAAGAGGAGGCTGAGGGGTGACCTCATTGCTCTCTACAACTACCTGAAAGGATGTTGTAGAGAGGAGGGTGCTGGCCTCTTCTCCCAAGTGACAGGGGACAGGACAAGAGGGAATGGCCTCAAGCTCCGCCAGGGGAGGTTTAGGCTAGACGTTAGGAAAAAATTTTTCACAGAAAGGGTCATTGGGCACTGGAACAGGCTGCCCAGGGAGGTGGTTGAGTCACCTTCCCTGGAGGTGTTTAAGGCACGGGTGGACGAGGTGCTGAGGGATATGGTTTAGTGTTTGGTAGGAACGGTTGGACTCGGTGATCCGGTGGGTCTCTTCCAACCTGGTTATTCTGTGTGATTCTGTTTATCTGAGTGGAGCTTTCTCTAGATTTACAGTGATGTCACTGAAAACAGAATCAGCCCCACTGACTCCACGACAGTATTAGCAAGTATTCTGCTGACTCATGTTCTACTAAATTCATCTGAGGCATCCATTAAATTGTGGGGCACAAATGCTACCCTTCATTCATAGTTGTAGCCAAAAGGAAGATATCAGAATCTGACCCATTAATGGGAAAATGGACGTCAGTGAAAGTTTCCAGAATTTGCTCCTCTGCAGCCCCACTGAGTGGGAGACTTATTTCAGTCATACTGGGCAGTCCTGAGGTCAGTGTGGCTGTTCTGGCTTTACATGCTTTTCTTTAATGTGAAGATACGACATGTTCACTACGCTTGTTATGTACGTAATTCACAGTTAATCAGACCCAGTCTGTTGCATTTTGAAGGTGAGCTTCTTGTGCACTGATTGTGACCAAAAGCATAAGAAATTCCTCTTTATAAGACAAACCCACATTAATTTTAGTTACTTTCTTCCCCTTTCTTTGGTTCCTTAGAGTGTATTGTTTTCCACTGAGAAAATAATTTAAAATGCTACTTTACCATATTCCCATACCTTTTCCCACCTGAGGAGAGATGTACTTGAACTGATTTGCATATTTATTGAATATATATTCCTAGGATGACCACACTCTGATGTCGTATCTCATTTACAGCATGTTCCTGCTGGCTCTGTAGCTTGTTAAAAGAAAGACATTGTAAAAAAGAAAAAAATATGCACTGTGTTATATGTGGACTACAAACATAAAAGTGACTGAAGTATAGAGGGAAAGGGATAGATTGGCAGCCTGGAGATATAATAAGCCATTAAACCATTTAAGGGAGGCCTGCTGAGTTTGTTGTTCAATTACTGTTACTGATGAAGAATGTCAATAATTATGATTTTCAACCTTGTATGACATTTACATTTGTTAAAGTTTCTGAGATTGGCTTTACTAAGACCTAGTGAGGCTAATATTAGGGAGTTAAGATAAGACTCACAGTACATCTTTTCACAAAAAATAACGTATTATGCATATGTGCTCAGCTTATCCAAAGCCCACAGCCTTTGGTAAACTCTGGCAAGCCCCAGACTGTCAAAGCAACAGGATGGTCTAAACTTACATGTATGTCAGTCTGAGATTCACAGAAGAAATGGTAATATTTACTTTTCACTGAGCCGAATACATGATAGAGTAGTTCTGTGTAATATAAATCCATGTAAACTTTGACTAGGAATGATAAAGAAGTGCAAATGCCTTCCATCCATTCATCCATCCATCCACGCATCCATCATCATCACCATGACCATAACTTGAATTCTTTGCAGAGAGCTTTTTTCTATTTTATGAAAGTGACTATTAGCTGATATAACTAGACAACAACACTTTATCTTTGATAATATACAGGAGTGGTAATATTGCCTATAATAAAATATTTGCACAGGAATTTTACCAGTGGCTGAATTTCAGTCTCTGAGAGGCAGATCAGGTCAATTCTGTATTTGCCAGTTGCTAGCAAGACAACACTATTTCATATACTCCTACCCCACATTCTTATTTATTTCTTTATCTCCTAGATTTAGAAATTTGATGTATGGCAGTAAACAAAAAGAATTTAGATTAGCCCTTCAAATAATGGCTATGTGAGAGTGCCACTGCCATCTCTTGTTTTACAGGTATATCACAAATGAGAATTAAAGTGGCCCTAGATACTTGCAGTGATAGAGTTACTGTGATAAGGAAAGAGTAAGGATTAATAAACTCTGGGTTTCTATAGGTTCTCTGTGACAAGTTCATATAAGTTCAACTTTTCTACAGCCCTTTTTACCCACTAGAGATGACAAAACAATTAAGATGATCAAAAAAAGAGAAAAGAAAGTAATTTTAAAATGCTGTGTGCTAATGTACCTGAAGGGTCTCATCATTCCAGATTAATTTCCTATGCACTGTAATAGTATTGGTCCTTATAACTATCTTTGGTATTCATGGATAGTACAGCTGAAATCTGTAAGTACTGGGTTAAATTTTAGCATAAATTATTGGAAACTATAAATAAGATCTCACTGTGATTATAATCCACTGATATAAATAATAACCTGAAAAAAATCACCTCTTCATTATAATATCAAAAGAGACTAATTTGTAACAACAGTGATACTTAATGCTGTTTTGTTTTAGCATCAGACAACATATCTATACTTAATGAAAAGATTTTATGCACACCAATGTAACTTAGCTATAATTCTTTACTTATACTGGTGCAGGTGAGAGTAGAAACTGATCCCAAATTCTAAAAGGCTTACTGTACATTATATTATGTCATCTCATAAAAATGTTTTCCTGAAAAAAAATAACATTTGAAAACCTTCACTTTGAAGAGCTTGAAAAGATTCTTTTTGTTTCTTGTACACCTCCACAAATATTATTTTTCAAATTTTTAACCTGTATGCTGATGAAGATATTACCCTTACTTTGTTTTTTCAACACCTGTATATTAAGTACTGTTGTAGAGACATGGAGAAGTTTTCTTTTATTTTAGAAAAAATATAGGAATTGTTTTTATTAAAAGGCTTAAGATGTTTTGGGTTAAATATTGCCCATGCTGAAAGATGCTGAAGGTTTCATTTGAACAGTTTGGTACAAGGTTCCCTCTTTCAACAAGTATGTGTCTCAAACCCTGTTGTGTAATAACTCTAGCTGCCAACTATTTTGAAAAATAAACCGCCTAAGTTGGATTCCTGTTAAGCAATCAGCTTTAATCCTCTGGAGAAAGAGTGAGAAGCTTTGTTCCTCTTTGCTGAAGTCTGGGTTAACCTCCTTAATTTCTTTGTCTGTAATAACTTTGGTTCACAGACAAAACTTGCTAAAAGCTGTGTCTGGACACAGGGTGCTTCCCAGCTCCCAGTGCGGTTGGTTTATGTGCTTCTATACCTCTTTAACCAACCAACCGGGATCTTTATGGAGGATTCTGAATACCACAGAAGAGTAGTTATACTTGGAGAGTGGTTTCACAGCTGCCTTTAACTGATCAAAATTAAGACAATGCCAAGAGGGCTGGTCTTGCCCTCCTATCTCTGTCTGGAGACAGGTATTTTAGAAAAGTTAGGATCACTAGGGCACAGTTTCACATTAGCCTAAGCTGGCCTGTTCTGGAACTGGCACATCTTCCAGTTGTGCATTTCCTCCACACTCACTATTGGTTTAGAGTTCAACTTAGCATAAACTAGTGGCTATCTTCTTTTTGTAGTGTTAGTTCTCTGCCACCTTAGTGAGCTGAACTGGGTCATGCAGGAGGGACCCCAAAGAACACCTTTTCCTTTGTCAAGAAAGAAATAGAATGTGCATAAGAGTTCAATATCTGCTAGGACAGACCTCGACAAAGAGGGTATGAGACCATCAGTACAAGAAATACGTCTGACACTGTTCATCACACTAGGACTTTCCTGTTTTGATTACCCAGTATATTTACAAACACACATATTTGCATTTTCTGTTTAAACACCTATCTTTCTCAGCTGGGACATTTCTGCTTGTCCAGCAGTTGACAATATATGCCCTTGTGCTGAGAGTCACAGACTCATAGGGCTGTTAGTATACAGACAAGCAGGTCGTAGAGGTGCTTTCACACCTACCAATGGAGCAACCATCAAAATTGGTCACTGAGGGAAATGATTTTCTCTTGAAAGTTCAAAGAATTAAATCATGATGTGTATTTCCTGGCATGAAATGCCGCCCATGAGAAGAGACAGTGAGACAGTGCAGACTTTAGCTAAAAACCAGTCTGTTCCTTTCCTTTTCTCCTGCCAGGCTTGGACTCAAACAATAACCAAAATTTCCCTATCCATACAACTTTTCAAAAGCTGTGAAAAGCTTGATTTCCCTTAATTTCTAAATGATGTAGTTTTCATTATTGTTTTATCCACTTGACTTAACAAGCTTAGAGTTATGTTGTGCGCATACAAAAGAGTACCAATGAGTAATTGGGGTAGGAGAGGGGAGAGGATATCCCTTTTTAGGAGTATGCCCACTTTCTAAAAGCTATATCCCTGCTTGCTTCTGTCTTACAAGAGTATGCAAAAGATGACAAGTATCTTTTGCAAGAACTGCAGCTGTTTAGTACAGGGATTTGTGGAGAAAAGTAATACAGCCTCCCTGTTTCCCCTCCAAAATCAAGGCTGAGACTATTGCTGCAGCAAAAGAATAAGGCTTTTGCTGAATGAGAAAAACTCATTCCCTTGTGTGGGAGTTACAGGCAGGACTTGGGTAAAAGGCTAATACCCATCAACACGTTTTTGATGTCACTGTGCTGGTCTCTCTGTTTGAGCTGACAGCTGATGCCAGGACTTGGCCACATCTCCCCTGCACCGAGAGGAGTTTGGATGTCAGATGCAGGGAGATCGAGCAAGCTTGGGCAGCCAGCCGTGAGCAGAATGAAACTGTGAGGAATGACTCTCTGCTCCAGGGCGTGAGGTGCCATTGCTAGTCTGACCTTTTGAATACAAAGCATTTGTCAGAAATCCAGAGAAAAGCAAGCCTAACCAGTCAGGGTGGCTCTGCCTTTCTTTTGAAGAGAATCTCATGTATTCAAACAGACACACCTACCCCCAGGCCTGACCCAGGCATTGTAGGCAAGTATCTCTGATGAAACTGGAGGCCCATGTTCCCTTAGGTTAGCAGGAGAAATGAAACTCGTACCTTGCATGGGCTCTTTGTTTATTCCAGCTGGGTGCCCAGTAACTCCCAGTCCAGCCAAGAAGTGTTGTAAAAGGCTAACATGATGTTAAAGGCACCATGAGATGGGTACAGCACGAGTGAGAGGTGTTTGAATCCTTCTTGTGGTTCATTCTTTAAATATCTCGTCCTGCACATTGGAGCTTCAGTGTCCAGGATCTGACAGCCTGACTTTGCAGAGCCTCTCCCAATACCCATCTGACTCTCTAAGCCACCACCACACTCCAATGCAGATCTCCCAGAGTCTTATGCCTTGAGCTCTGGACTCGCATGGTTGGACTCAATGATCCAAGAGGTCTTTCCCAACCTGGTGATTCTATGATTCTGTGACTGAATCCCATTGCGCTCTCCCACAGGCAGGCCAATGTACGACTGTCTCATCGTGTAGGTTCTCAGCCTCACACCTTGGTGGTCATTGCAGGACCTCCAGAACCTCAATGTACTTCTTGTACTGAGGGTCCCCAAACTGAGCATAGTGTTCAAGATGTAGCCTCACCAGTGCCAAGTACAGGGGGACCATCACTTCCCTACTCCTGCTGGCCACATAAGTTCTAATACTTCGAGGTCTCCTTTAAGCTGCTGCACCTTCAGGAACCTCCCAGAGGCCCTTGGAAACATTTGCAGGTTGTACACCAATACATTGACACATTCCAGTCTCACTTTTAACTCTGTTTTCCTTCATTAAGCCAATCAAGCACACAAATCTCCTCTGCAGAGACAGAGTGCCAACTGGGAAGGGACCCCTCCTGTTTCCTGCGCCTTTCTTCAGCAGCATGCAGAACAATTTGCCTTCCAAGCTGACCCTCAAGGCCACACAGAGCTGCCTCTAAGTGGTGTGGTGACGAGTGGTAACGAAGAACAGCAGTTGTTTTACAAGACCGGCTGAACGCAGAGGTGGGTCTTGCCTGGTCGCTCTGTGCTCAGCCCTGACATCTAGTGGAACAATGGCACTAAAGCATTAAGGAAGCTGAGCACAAAGATGAAGGCTTGCCTCACTGCATGGCTCAATGGAGCAATCATTTCCTCTGCATGATGGTTTCTCTTATTGCACTTAATACTTCCAAAGGATTTGCTGTGGGAGAAAACATGAAAAAAAAGGCAAACCATTCGGGTAGTAGTTTTTTCCTCTTCCTCTGAATACGAACTTCTTTTTGCTACCAGGTGAATGGTCTTGTAGCTGCAGCAATGACAAACATCAGTTTCACAGTTACTTCTTGATTAACACCATTAAATGAAAACCAAGTGTGACACGATCTCAAGAGACCATAGGGTAAAACTGTCAGAGAGCTCATAATAAACCCTGTGAAAAATGCAAAATTGCTATGGGCTAAATTTTCCACCCGGCTTCTCAGAACACAGCTGTGCCACTTGTAAGTACAACTGTTTGCACATGCGACCCATGCTCTGTTTTTACAGGTGAGAAAGGAGCTCTCAGTGCATAGCAATATTTTGTGTATATAAAACAGGTCTTTCAATTGCTCAGCTGGAAGTGATGCATGTAATTGTCTTTCATGAGGAAATGCATAAATGCCTATTTCTCAGCTGAAAGGACGAACAGGCAGTTTGGGAGGTTGCTGAACGTTTGTCATGTCCTTTGTGTAGGAGCTGAAAGCATTGTGATGGCAGTGATGACAAAGATGACCAGCTGCTGTTGAGGTACAACAAGAACCTTTATTTTAACATTTAAGACTGTGCATTTGTGGTGCTCCATCATCAGCAAAGATAAATTGAGTTTCCCATGGTCAGACAGCCCTGCAAGAGGTTGGGTCTGAGGGGTTCGTGCCTGCTGAGACCCAGGCTGGCAGTGGCCCTCCCACATGCAAGTCAGATCCTCACAAAGGCCCAAACTCATTCTTCTAGCTTCTGCTTGCGGGCAGGGGCTTCCAACAGGGGCACAGTGCAGTGGGCTGCAGGATCTTCCAGCCCAGGGCTGGAGTACTCCTCAGAGACATGCTTCAAAGTGCCTGGTCAAGCAACTGCCTAACCGTGGTAACAAGTTACTGCCCATCAGCTGACTCTGCTTGTGAGGCACATCTTACTTCATCACTGATGCCAACAGAGTTGATGACTGTGACTGTGCTGATCGTTGGCAACTTACTAAAATGCTTTCGGCTGTGTGTCTAGACCCTATGAGTCTGATCCGAGACAGCTGAAGTGGAATCAGAGCCAAAGCTTTTGTACTCTTTGAGGCTGTTACTTGATTCTCCATCAAATGGGTCAGTGACGTTCAGTGCCAGGGAACATACCGAGTACTCATTGTGTAGAGACAGAGGCAGTGTCAGAGAGCTCCTGCAGAACGGTGGCATCTATGCTGCTAATATGTTGGGCAGTGCTGCTGTCGCAGGGCCATGGCTTCTCCTGGTGGGTTTATTTAGGATTTGCACAGTTTGATCACTGCACAAGTCTTAAACAAGGAATTAATTGAGATTTTAACAAATGGTCACTGCATGCTAATTGAATACCCACTTGATTATTTGAAAATATTATGTGAAGTTTGTGTAATTGGTTACATTGGTATTAAATTAGCATATAAAATCTCCTGCAACTCTCATATGATTTAATGAGGCTGTTATTGTGCGTGAATAAAACGGTGATTGATGAGTGAAAACCTCTTTTCCAAGCACGGAGATTCTTTAATAAGGTTAGAAATATTTCTGACACGTACTGAGTTACTCATGTTATGCAGGTCACTTTTTGACGACAGAATGACCCATGTGTATAATGAGGACTTTGGGATTGAAATGGATTCCTAACTAACCCAGCATGTGACTGGATTTGGACCTGCAGTCGCACAGCAGCCCATGAAAAAAGAGAGGTCACTACGCTGTCCTGGCTGAACTCCTCTTTTTTTTTTAATTGCCAAGCACTGAAATGGACTGAGCTGTAATTCAAGGTGCAAAATACTAGAAAGTATTATTAGAATAAAAAAAGGCAAATAAGTAATCTGGGAAAGGAGGATTGGAAGCTTGTCCTCACATTAATCCTGATGCCACTTCCATCTGGCAGGCCAGAGCTGCCTCGTGTGTGGTCTGTCTTGGGTGTGCTGAAAACTCAACATCAGCCCAGGGACAGCATAGCCAAACCTCCTTTCCTCCAGCTATAACTCCCATCTCCTACTGTTCTGGCAGGAGAAAGGTGGAGTGTCTTAAGAGACTCTTTGATGGCCATTACAGGAGTTGACCTTGTGGTGTGTTGAACTGATTTGGGGGCCAGAGTGTATGGATGAAATGGAGCAAGTAGATGCATTAGACCACAGCCGCTCTAGCAGTGCATGAGGGAGAAGGGACATTACACTGCAATTAACCCCACTGCTAGGATGCATTCGTTTTCACTGGCAGCTGGGGTAGGGAAGAACAGCCACATGGGCAGGAACTGATGGATATTTGCAGGGGGGGTGAAGTCAGTCCTCCAGTCTTCCTAAGCTGTGCTGATGGCAGTGTAGGCAGCTGCATAAGATTAAAATATGGATGCTAGAATTGTAGAATAGTCAGGCTTGGAAGGGACCTTAAAGATCATCTAGTTCCAACCCCCCTGCCATGGGATTTGATGTAACTGGGCTCTGCTTTTCTCGTGTGGAAAGCAGATGTTCTCAGGTTTCCAGGTGCTGAGAAATGCTGTGTCAAGCTCATGGAAAAGCTTGCCAGGTAGTTTGAAGACAGCCAGTTTTTTTCATCTCCTGGGCATGCTCCCAAGCCATTGTTCAATGCCTGATACAAGGCAGACAAACATCTGTCAAGACTGATGCAGGCAGAGCTGCTTCTGCCTTGGGGCAGACATATAGTCTAGGTGATCTCCTGAGGTCCTTTCCAGCCCTCATCTGAGACTGATTTCCTGGGGAAATGGTGCTTGTACAGCCATTCTGCTCAACTATCTTCCTCTCCCTGACAATTTGAAGCATGTTTGAATTCAGAGATATTAAATTCCAAGAGCTTCGTGAAAATCAACAGCTGGGTTAAGAAGACTGATATTGGTGACCTCAGTGAGAAATGCAGTCATACCCCCTCTCATCCACTCAGAGAGGCAGCAGCCAGCTGCCCAATCATCATATGTAATGGCCAAACCTCTGGGCACAAATGGAGCCCTGAAACACCCAAACTCATGTTCCCTCATGCTCAGCTAACAGGCAATGGAAAAGGAAACTGTGGAGGCTACTGTGTGGGACAGGAGAGAGGTTATCATAGGAAGGGCTTAGGGGATGTGGAACACAAAGCTGGAGAGAACTCAGCTTTGTTAGCTGCTTTGCTTCTCTAACAAGTTATTTCTTATTCCACTGGTTGTCTTGCCCACCCTCTATGCTGTCCGTTAACAGTCTTATTCTTTAGCTGCTTGGCAAAAGATCTAATGTAAGAGAGATCAAGCAGCAGCAACACGTTGTCCAAAGTTGTTCAGCTTCTGCCATCTGGTGATTTCTGGTCTAAGCTCACTGTGAATTAGGAAATGTTCTGAAGGTGTCCAGGAGCATGTGAGCATGTAGCAAGGGTAATTGCCATGTAGGAGGGTAAGAGTGATGGAGAATAAATACCTAAGGCTGTGTGAATATGCATGCACATGATTCCTGAGAATCATACTACCTGTGCTCAGCATGGGAAGGAAGCAGAAAATGTACCTTGGTTGACATTTTTTGTTGCCACACATCTCTGTTTCCCCTGGCCTGGGCTCTGCAGTAGAATAAGTATGCAGGTTCCTGGTGTGATAAAGGGACAAATTTTGAAAACACAATTTCATTGCATTCCTTCTAGAGGTCTGATTCCTTATCTCTTTCCCTCCTGCCCCCTGGCTTGATTTTGCATGCTTATCTGTTGCATCCTTTTCCTGCCCAATAAAAACCCATTTTTAGAGCCGGATGTGCATATGTGCCTGACTGCTGACCTCTACAAAGTGTTTTAAATATCCCTAGCTGTAAGCACACATTTAACTGACTGTTGTTTGAGTTAGTAGTCTTACTAATTTGCACATACGGCAAAACCTAACTAATGAAGCTGGATATCACAAGTAAAGAGGTGGGTAGTTTGCTTCTGATTGTGGGGTGTGTGTGGGGTCCAACCAGATCACATTTCTCTGTACCACAGAGTCTTCAGGCAGGTTCTTGTCTGCGGCTTGTACCCATGTCTGCGGCTTGTACCCATGTCTGCTCAAACACATAAGGGTCAAAACACAAGCTGTGCTTTTGATCATGCCAGAGCTTATTCCAGGAAGGAGCAAACTCACTTCTGTGTTGATTTTTCCTCAAAACCTCTCCCTTGGTTTGTCACCATAGCTCTCCTGCCAGCATTAGAGAAGTAATCCCAAAGTGTTTCAGCCCAGAGAACCTCAGGGAATACCAGGCATCAGTGCCTACAGGCAGAATGAGGACCCAGAACACTGTGTGAGAGGGCCAGATTTCCCTGGGTGCACCTGCAGAGCCTGCAGACAGGGCAGTAAGGGTCCCTGAGGGCAAACAGCTCCCCATTTACCTGAGCACCTCCAGTCTGTCTGCTTAACCACTCTGTGCAGGGCCGCAGACAAACAGCCTGGAACCCACTTCCTCCCAGGCAAAGCTGAGAGTGAAGCTAAGATGAGCATTAAGACCAAGGTCTAACTACACAGGGAAAACATGCTCTGGGCTGCAGGTGTTTTTGCTGCAAAGAGAGAAAACAAAGAAGGGAAGAAATAAGGTAAAAAGCCTCAGAGTGATGAAGTGGCTTGGTTAGGGTCACACAACAGGATAGTGAGAGAAGTTGAACTGAGCTTTCTTGATGCCTGCTTTAGTATTATTAGAGCTCAGCTGCCTGGCTTCCAGGATGTTGTGACTGCAGAGCCTACAGTCACTTACGCCTATTATTATTTGTACTTCTGTTGAAGTAGGTTTCTGGATTTCACCCATGCTGATCTATCCTCGTGGGAAGTCAAATGGAAATGCTATAGTCTATAACGATCTCATTCCCCTGGCAATGCACTGGAATCACAAGCGTTTATGTTAGCTAAATATAGCAAAGAGGGACCTGTGGTTGATCAGTATTTCTCCCATTAGTGCTGTAGGTGGAACTGCACTTAATAGGAATTACACTAAATGGATATAGGAGACATGGGGATAATTGACCAAACTTGTCTTAAATGTGTTTGTGGAGAGAAAGAAGCCGCAAAATGACAGGCATTTTCCCCATTAGCCTCCATAGAGAAGTTAGCAGGAACCGTGGGCCAGATTCTCAGCTAGAGGGACTTGCATTGCCTTTTTGTCTTCTCTGGAATCAAGCTGATTTACCCCAGATGCAAACTGCATATTGGTGTTACCTGAAATATTAATGTCTTAGGCTCTTGGAAAAGTGAGGAAAAGACGTAACTGCTACAGCCACAGGTTTACTGTCATGAATTTGAGCTTTTAAAATAGGAATAACTGAGCTTGCTGAATAGTAGAATTAGGGCCAATATGCCCGCTGGTGTAAATGACCATGCAGCTGTATGGGCAGCAATAGAATTCTGCATATTATGCCAGAAAGTAATTTAACACTGAATATATTATTTGCTTAATATTCAATGTATGCAAGCTGACAGGCTCATTTCCCAGAAGGTATTTTTTAGTAGCTGTATACCTGAAACTGAGAGAGATGTGTCTTTACAGTCTTTCCTCTGTACAAACATAAAGCTCTTCATTTAAATGAAAGGTAACTTAATGCACCCTTTATAGCTCTGCATTTTGCACTGGTATTTGCATTCAACATTGATTCTCTTTTATTTCAAAGGAGGTAGTGACAGGATTTGTAAATTATTTCCAGCCACTATCCACATCAGTCTAAGCATGAGAGGTTGTGCTTTTTTCACTGTCACCGTTGGGGCTTGTGTTAAACAGTAGCCTCCATGTAATGGTTCTGGTCTCTGACCCCACCTCCAGGGAAGTCTTCTACAAACATCTCTTTATACCACCACATTCATCTTCTCATGACATGTATATTTCTCAGGTCTCAGAAAGATATTCCTTTGAGGGGAGATGACACTGCAATGCATTGACATAGTTCTTCACATCTCTAATCAAGAAAAATAAAATCCTGAAGTTAAGCATGCTCTTAAGATTGGAGGAAGGAGCTTTATTTTAAAGAAATTTTCTAGCCACCATAATGACAGGGCAAACAACATGCTTTTTTTCCCCAGTGCCATGCAGGTCTCATGATTTTAGGACCTGAGTCATGATTTTGGAATGCTCCATTGACTCCATTGGAAATTAAGCACTTCAGGTTGAAGTGCTTGTATAAGTCTTGTCTTGAGTAAGATTAGATTTATACTTGTGCTTAAGTGCTTTGCTGAACAAGGGCCCAATTAAGTTAAATATGATTATTTTGTTTCCATAGACAATTCCCTTTCACGAGTCTGCAGCAACCAGTTCCTGCAAATGCATTTGTCCTTAGGAATGAATCCAAACGCCTTTACCAAGACTCGAATAAAAATAGAGCAGTTTATTTTAAAAAGAAGCTGGATTTTCATTTTTTCTAATAAAAAAAAGGAAACCTGATTAAAGTCTTTACACTTATAAGTGCCCTACTTTCAAATCAGACCTGACACTAAGTAGGTTAGTGGGAGGGGAGCTTTAACAAATTTCCTTTAACAGAACTTGATGTGATCCTCTGACCTGAATTTTCAGACTTAATCTGCTTTAAAGAACATGCTTGAGCCTAAACCGACAGTAAAATTTACAAAAGAGCTAAGCTGTTAATTTAAAACAACAACACAACAATATACCCCCCAACCAAAACAAACACAAAACCCCAACCTAGGCCCATACACAGTCAGCCTGTTAGTATATTACTTGTGCTTGTGTGTGTACGAGTGTGCTTGTGTGTATGCTTTTTTTTTCCCCTCGATTTTGTTTTTTTTAGAGGAAGAAAAGTTGCTATTGAAAGTGTTAAAGAAGCAAACCTGGGACTAAGCCCAATGCTACTGAAAGGGGCTTTTGATGATACATCCCTTGAAAAACTACAGTCCTCCCATAAGTCATCAGATATGGTATTGCAAAGGCATTTAAATGTGAGGTCCTGTCAAGTTATGCGAAAGCCCCATGATGTATGGCCCAAAGGAGTTTATCTTGCTCTGGGAAAAAAAGACCTTGGAACTGACATTTTATATTCTGAAGCCAATAAAAACATCTTAAAATAACGCCCCCTCCCTTCCTCAAAGAGTAACTGACGGTGAGAGGGAGAGCAGGGGTGGGAGAGCAGTGATCAGCAATGATTCAGTTCTGGGTCTGAGAACTTTGTTGTGGGCAGTGCAACTCCAATGATTTATAATTAACTCCAACATGAAGAAGAAAATGCCAGGCTTTCATAACAGCACTACAAAAATAACCACATTCTTAGTGTTTGCAAAATTGGAAACAAATGTCCCAAGGAAAACAAGAGCTCTTTACAGCCCTATCCAGGCTTTAGAGCAAGGAAAATACTGGAATTCAATCATGACCACAGATGATGAGCCAATATCATTTGTCATGGGAAATTCATCTGGGTAAAACAGGATTGCTCCATTACCCTTCCATCACTCTAACAAATAACTGGATTGAAATCTCTTAAATTAAAAGCAGTTAAGACCTTTTCTTCTTTCTGGCAGAGAAATGTTGTCATGTTCTGTACCTCAAGGACATGAAAGTGAAGTGATATACTTAAATATATACATTTCTTGTATCCAGCTAGTGATGCCAGATTTCTGGGTTCTGGCTGATCGTGAATGATCCTAGAGAGCAGTTACATAAAGACACCTGATGGTTTTGGGGTCTGGGCCCAGCAGATTCTTGCTTATGTGATTCTAAGTAGGGTATATTACTTCAATTTGGCAATATATTACATTTAAACATGGGAGTAATCCCCATATGGCTAGTGGGGCTACTATGGAAAGATATAAGTATCTTGCTGACTCAGGACCTGAATTAGACGAGCAGCAGTGGCGTAAAGGCCCCCAGAGAATAACAGTGAAAATCCTGAACTGGGTCATGAGGAAGTAGTAAAGATGAAAAGTTTTTCTAAGGAGGTTTCATAGGGGAAGCCCTGAACAGATCATTGCTGGCTTCCATTATGTTAGTAGCAGTCTTGCGCTAACAGATCTTTTTTTCTTAAAAATTAATCTCTGGGGTCCTGGGATTTTAGAAAACTCTCAATTTCTGCATTTCTATCTCTATCTTTAAATAAATTCTCATTCTTAGAGGTGAAGATTTAAAAAAGCTGCTATAATCATGTAGGGCCTGATTTCTTTTTCCCAAATGCCAGTGCCTGTCCATGCTGCACAGAGAAGCAGAGACATTCAGCAATAAACGTGTAGCAAAACGGTCTTTTTAAATTCCTTTGTGAATCTTTATTTTGTGGATCCTGAGGTGAGATGTGTCAAAGTGCTCGGACATGCTCAGCACTCCACAGCTGTGTCCTTTGGAGGCTTTGCCATTTTTACTGCTACATTTCATACTAAATACTATACAGAATGTAGTCGTGCCAAACAATGATGACAGACCCTGACCAGGAGCATTTACAGTGTGAAAAACACAAATCAATAAAAGTCACGGCTACTACACAACACAGCAAATGCAACACTAACCTAACAAAGGAAGACAAAAGCAAATGTATAATGAAAACATCCTCTCAATGTGTTTTTTATGATCCAGTGACCCTATAGCTAGCATTTATAGCTACAGCCACCTATATAGCTGTCATTCTATTTCTGATAAAACATATCCCTGTTTAAGATGACAGTTTCTGTGGAGATACTTGAAAGGAAAGCACTGTGATTCTCAGTCATTATTATTTTCATCCAGACCTAACATTTTTCTTTTTTTCTTTTCCTTCCCTGCTCCAGTTGAACTCCTGTCAAATGCACCCATTGGAAACAATAAGATAAACCACCTCTGTCATTTACTTTCAATACAGGAAGTCTTAACTGTGCTCTCTGTTCATTAGCACCCCTGGTTTTCAGAGCAGCCATCCGCAGAGCTGCTGCAGGATTCAGTGACTACAAGCCTGTGAAAGCTAATTTTGATTCATGAGCTGAAATCTCTCTAGCACAATCCTTGAAATCTAGTCCTTTTTTACCTGGTTTTGTGTGTGCAGAGTCAATATTTGCCCATATTTGGAAGACTTGGCAGAAGCAGCCTAGGATTCTCTTGCTGATGGGTACCCTCTTTAAAGTATCTTTGCAGTAAGGCAGTTTGACAAGATGATTTTTGTGTGGCTGTTGTTGGGAGGCTGCTGTTAGGCTTCTGCAAGATCTTGCTACTTTTCTGTTTTGCTGTGTAGAACAAATATTCTTTTGCTGAAAATAATTAAACATCTCTCAAATTAAGAATTATCAGAGGCAATGGAAAATTTTACTCTTATAAAAGCGAACTTAAAAATGTCTGTTTTGCTGTACAGAATATTTGTTTGTGGAAAGTACACTAGAATTAGTTCACTGGAAAATATCCATTTAACATAACTGAAATGTTGTCACAAATGTACCCATTTCATCAACATGTTCATGGGAAGATACTTAAAAATTCACTTTGATAAGACTGAAATCCTTCACTTTGATAAGAAAAGAACCTTTGATTCCAAGAGGGTCAAAATGTTTCATTTCAATTTCAGTATAATTTCTTATAATATATGAATGGAATTAAAAGTAAGTACAGAGTGAAAACATTTTGACCTTCATGACAGAAAACATTTTTATGCAGTAGAAGTGAAGACTGTTTCAACAGAAGTTTGGAGGCTTTTAGCTTTCTTCCAAATTCAGGATGAAACACAGATTCAAAATGTTGATTTTCCTTGCCACATTTTCACGTTTTGAACAATTTAAATTTTCTCCAAGACCTGCAAATGTTTATTATATTGACATCTAAGTGGTCAAGATGTTACTGCTTGAGCTTTTCCTAGTGATTAGGACCATGATTATATTATCTTTAAAGTAATATTCATATTGCATTTACTGGCCCATAGCCATACCTGAAAATACTCGAGAAATCTCCATTTTAACAAATGGATTATAACATTGATTTGGGATAGTGAGAATCTCCATAAACTCTGGCTAAGAGTCATAAAATGTCTGTGAGGCAGGTAGGCATTATTATATTCATTTAATGCACAAAAAGATCTCATATCAATCCAGTATCTGTTCCAGTTTACAAATCCTCACTAGGTGAAGTTGATACATCTCAATGAAGGAAGCAGTGGTGGAATCTTATCTAGCCAGCCAGCTTTCCTTCACCAGTCATTAGAATTTAGACATCAGCAAATTCTTGCACCTTTCCCAATTTTTTCTTGAGTACAGCATTGCGCAACACACTGGCAGCTTCCAGCCCCTCCCGTAACCACACACTGATGGGAGAATTTTTCCGTGGGAGGAATTTGCTAAGTTGAAGGAAACCTTATGGAGACTGTATCCCCTCTTCCTTTAGGATCTCATAGAGCATGATGTACTTCTGGCTGTGGGTTGAGGGTAGTCTATGTAGCTGCAAAGTCCTCCCATGTACATGACTTTCAGTCCTGCTTGCTAGGGTGCCACTGATTTATCATCTCTATGTTCTTCTAAGCTGGTTAGCGCAGTGACTTCCCACTGTTCATTGCTGAGCTCTGCTAAGGACACCAGTCCTAACGACTTTATGCTGGAGAAATGTGCCTCCTGCCACTTGTGGGATTTAACTAGCTACAAGCTCTGGACAACTAGATATGTTTGGCATACAGTGCTAATATGAACTGTGCTCTAACCAAATGTAAACTCCTGTGGTTTTTTTTCTATGAATTTTTACCTGTTTTTCTTAGACAAGAATTGGCCCAGTTTTTATTTCCTTATGTAAAATGAGTCCTATCTTAGACCTTAGAGATGCTTGTATTGAAGCAACTAAGGAGGAGCTTGGCACTGAAAGACTATCCCAAATATGCCAAATAAAACTGGCCTTTGTTTTGTGCCATTTCCGGACTCTGCAACATTATAATAACAAATCCTGAAACCATATGACAGTAATACAGAGCATCTTTTTATGATAAACATAAGTAATGATTCTTGTCAAAGAGACACGAATGAGTAATACATAGCACTCTCCATTCAAAGAAAAAGAAAGAACAACTCTTGGGAAAAAAAAGTGACATCTCTGCATATCGGTGGCCATAAAGCAATAAAATTCCAGGACACTGTGAGCTTAGGCACACAGAGAAGTAAATGGGAAAAAATGCTTGGGAAGACAATATAACATTGTCTCATAATTTACAAACTCCTAATGATTTCCAAAGCTGGTATGTGAGATTTACCCTCCTTTTTTGGCATTCAAATTGACGCAGGGGCTTTTTCTTGCCAACTAGAACATTCTTTAGGTGTTTTTTTTCTTTGCATGCAGTTTGTTGTGATCCCATGCTTGCTATTATTCATAAATTAATTTCTGGCATTGCAATAAATTCTAGGAAAACCAATAAACCACAAACGTACAGCTAATTCTTTGTCATTTTTCTTTCTTTTTTTTTTTTTTTTAACATTCTGTGGGAAAGAAAAAAAAAGAAGCAGTAAATGTTTGCTGAGGTGCTGGATCCACAGCATGAATTTATGTTTCCAATTGTTCTTCCTGACTTGTCAAAGAAGTTTTATTGCAGTCGACAATCTTTATTGGGTCTGTTGGGCAGGGCCAGCTTTAGAGCGTATCATAGAGTGAGCCTGTGTAACACATGAAAACACATTTCCAATGACGGGTAAAACTGGGGCAGATCCCAAAACTCTGACTCAGTTTCTGCTTGGTCCTTACTATGAGATCAACAGGTTTTCTGTGTGAAAAACTCACGTCTGAGAGTCATGGGGCCCTTAACTATTGCATGAAGTAAATGTTGACATCTGCATTTAATTGAAATTTCAGCCCACCAGACATTTTCATTTCAGAAGTAGAATGAGTTGGTCACTGAGGTGTGCATTTGTGCATGCATACTGCACACTGCACGTGTCAACATGTATACAAATGGCTTTGGGGGACAAAGGGGTATTTCTTATAGCAAGAAGTATGGGTATAAGAACTTCTTATACCATGCAGGCTGTCATGGGCCAGGCAGCAGAAGAAAGCACCATTAACATCCAGGGGAGAGCCTGTCACTTACAGCTCATTCCCCAAGACAAAGGAAAATGTGTGTCTAGTCCATTAGGCAACTGAGATGTGAAAATAGCTCCATTTTTCTTGGTGCGATAATACAGATTTAGAGCCTCATTTCCATTAAAATTACTGGGTTGAAATGTCCACACTGGATCCTTATTATGATTAATCTATATACAGGCAGGTATGTACATATAGCCGCTCTAGCTCATCTATCTGTCTCTTTTGGCAGAGCTAGGTTCAGATTCAAATTTGCTTTGGGAAACAACATGCAGGGACTGTAAAGTCCTTCTCTGCTTGGAGATTTATCTCCAGAACTCAATGGTATTTAGGCACCAAATTCCCACTGAAATATTAGATCAAGAGTATCTAAGTGCACCGAGGAGCTGGGCATTTCAGCTTCAGTTCTAATGAAGCTTCAAGGAGCTTAGCTCCTTAACGGGTACTACTTCGCTAGACATCACAGGAGTATTCCTGGCCATATGGAAGCTGCGCTAATTCTCCTGCAAATTTTTCTCTTTGAGGCTTGCATGAACTGCTGTGTCCTGCCCTTGAAAACATGCAGGCTCCTTCAGGCTTGATGGGCATTGTTGGCAAAAAGAACAGATTCACGGACAGAAGGGATGAATTAACTTTCAGTACCCTTCTTAGCAAGGAATAGCCCTGCCTGAAGTTTTCTTATGTGAGCTGACTAGTTCCACTTCAAGCATAACAGCAACTAGGAAAATCCTTCTTTTTGCCAGAAGGAAAGGATTAACAGAAAGTTGTTTGGTTTTTTTTTAACGTTCTTCTTTCTAAGTAAGTCTCATCAAGACTCAACCAGGCCTGTAACAGCATTAGGAATCACTGATGGTAACACTAATCCAGAGGTAAAACTCCTGCAAAGAGTTTTTCTTGGAATTGCTCACCTTGCTCATAAGAGTCAAGTGCATACAGACTTGTTGGATTATCCACAGGCAGGATGTTTGCACACATCTGTAGATTCCTTTCAGCTGATGACAAGGATAGTAAATAATACATACTATATGTACATATACGTCACCCACAGTCCCCTGGAATGAAGCGGGGAAGCGTACTGCTAAGAGGAACTGCAACAGAGATCAAGTACAAGCTGCAGGTTTTTTCCAGCCTTCTAGCCTGTGCTGCTTGTAGGCGTGCTTGGGCTTTGCTCTGCTCTGATTAGCTTTGTGATAGCTACTGCCTTCAGTTGCAGAATCCATGGATTCAGTGATGTGCCAAATTTACAGTGACTTAACAAGGTATAACCCATCAGATGAGCTCTTAGTAACATCCACGTATGTACTTCTAGCATTCGCCAGCAGCAAAGTAGTACAGTTTTGCATCAATGCTTTTCCCTAAGGTCAAGTGGAATCAAAGTAAGTCATAGATGATGGTGGCTGTGAGCTTCTATGTACTGAGCTCATAGTTCAGCAGAATGCAGCAATTTGTGGCCTGCATGTGCATCTGAGACTCCAGTTTGTCTTGTCTTTTGGGGATAACTGGAAACTCAAGAGACTCCATCTATGAATGGCTCTTGGGATAGCGTGGAAGAAATGGGTGTGAATGTGATGCCAGGAAGATGATGGAAAAAACATGTAATTGTGGATGGTGGAGCCTGGGCAGCCATCTGTCTCATCACCAGGATGACATGGATACATGCTCCTTACTATGGAAAAGAGTCCTTCCTTTCCTCTGCTTCCTCCAATCCATTTCTATTGCTCTTCAGTTTAAACAGAATAAACCATGGTGGTATCTAGTTCACTGTGGGACTGAGATCAGTGAACAGTCAGCTGTGGGTTAGTAAGAAATGATTAATTTTTCCAGAACACTGCACTGCTCTTTTATAAAACATATTAGTGTTGTTATAAATCAATGAACATGGTTTATAATAGCAATGATGCCCTTGAAATCTGTTAATACTGCAGCCAGTAGTGGTTTGCCAGAGCATTTAGTGCCCTTGGTTTCACCTTGGGCTATTAACTAACAAATCGGTTATTAGCCAGTGGTAATGACCAATTTTCTAGGGATGATTGCTTAAATATTGCCCACCTTGAAAAGAGAATTATTGCTCAACTGCAAACTGAACCCTTATTTTCAACTCGACAGAGCTAATGATCTTATCTGATTTCTTTATCTTCCTCCACCTACTCAAAGGTGGTCCGAGATCGTATTACTAGAGAACGGCTTCGCCTTTTGCTTTCTGTGACTTGAATCCAGGAAAAGTTCCATATTTAATATTTATTCCCTAAGCATCGGTGGATGAAAACAGATGGTAATGAAACCAGCGTTGCTGAAAGTGACCACAATGATAATAGATTCTTTATGATGTCCAGGAATTCTGGACTCTCAGTCTCGGTTTAAATGTAGCATGGCGCCAAGCCCGTCACCTTAAGCTTAGTATTCCTGTCATCTCCCTGACCTGTCTTTAGACCTGATGAGTGCAGGCTGCACTAAAGGCATCAATCTGTCTTCCCCCCCTCCTCCATAAATATTTTAAACACCCAAAGCTGGTCACAAATGACACATTCTGCAGGAAAACCTTTGTGGGGCAGGGACGTGGAAGCAAAATATCTAGGGTAAAAAAAAAAGAGAATATTTACTCTGGAGCTCTGGATATATATATTTGTTAACATGTTACACATCAGCAGTATACACTTACCATTTGTGCTTTCTGCTTCTTACCATCTTCTCCCAACAGCAGCAAACTTTTTCAGGAGAAATGCAAACAATTCTGTTTTGAATTTAGTATAAGGGCAGTGGAATTTTGGTTGTTAACTTTTGAGGATCCCTTAGGACTCACTCAGGTCTGATGAGTACAGGGTGAATGAAAGAGTTTTGACTAGAAGCTGAATTTTCCTCTCTTCTCAGTCTTACTCTGCTGCTAAATAAAACCTCTGCATTTCAGGAATGAAAAAAAACCCCAACATGGTTGTAAAAACCATTAGTTTGGATCTTGTGTGGATGGGGTAGGCTTGGAACAAGAAGTCAGAGGAACAGTTTGGGCAGCACCTTTGGGTCCGTAATCTCCCATGGCCAGTGATGCTCTCTTGCAACTCACAGATGTGCTGCCCTGCAGGGTGCAGGTTCTGCTCTATGGATTCCTGCCTGGCTGCAGGGACAGGCCTACCCATATTAAGGTTAAAAAAAGACACCATGATATCCACAGGCATGGAGGGTATAGTATACTTAACTCTCTCTTTCTGCATCAGGCATGTGTAAGTAAAGAGTTTAAACTTGTGTTATGGCACCAAATGGGTTCAGCTTCTCCCTCCCCAGAAGTCTCTGGCTGCACAGAACGAGCTTAGGAAACAAAAAAACAATGCGGAAAATGAACAACAGTGTTCTGTGGACAAGCGCTGTCTTTATAACATCTTCTATTTTATTTCATTTCATTTATCTTTTCATTGAAGGCTCTGCAGTTTGTGCTGTGGTAATGGAAGCTGTGTATGCAACTGAATTCAATAAAATCAATGGCAAGAGTACCTGAGGGTCCTGGCAGGTCAAGGTGTGTATGTCAAATATTTGAGGAGAGGTGGAGATGACTTCTTAGGTAAAAGAGGAAAAGCTTATATGCCCATGCAGAAATTTGATGTCTTTGTTCTGTGTTAATACTACACCACTTTATTTTTTACAGTTGTAAGATCTTTTCCACCTTAAAAGATTCTGTGATTCCATTTTATATAAAAACAACATTTAAACCACTACAACATAGGTGTAAGAAACTATATTACAGAGCAGCAATGGAAAACCAGAGCCACTGAGCAGGGAATGAATTTTCTAAGATGCTGCTGGATAAATAAATACTTTTTTTTTTTCTCTTACTTTTCAAACAAGAAACATGCAGTCCTCTTCATCTGGCTGAGACAGCAGGAACAGTCTGCTGGGGACATTGGGGAGCATCTTTCTTGCCACCACTCTCTATGCTGCCATTGTCAGGTCACTGGTGCTGGGCCTTGTTGAGATTCCCAGTCCAACAGGAGTAAATAATGAATGTTGCACCAGCTGGCTGGTTGGCCTGTAAAAGTCTGTTTCTAAACACAGGATAAAAGGAGAGAAAAAAAATACATGCTCTCCTGCCCATATTCCTAATCGTGCTTCACTCTGAAGTATAGAATGTAACTTCTACCTTGCAATTCTTTCAAAAGACTTTGTTAGAGCTTTAGATCAGTCATAGTCATTCTGCATGGTGTGGCCCTGCAATTATCTATTTTCTTTAGTTCACTTTGGTATGCCAAAGTTTTACACAAGCTAAAACACTTGCAGACTGGTAACTATTGGTAGTGCTCTAAAAATCCAGCATTAACAAACCAGAAAACTTGGCTGGACTGGGCACAGCCAGAGTGTGAAAGGAGGGGGTTGTACAATTGTGTTCCTACTATTTTATCACAAGGGCCAAGGTATGTGTTCGGTGCACGCACCTTTTAAAAGTCACACTGCCTTTATTCTCACCTTGCTGAAAGCTGTGAATGATTCACACAGAAAGTAACTTTATGCCAATACTAAATATCTTGAGGACAGACGTCCAAAGTCATGTCCTTGTCCAGCTGGAAATACTTGAAAAATGCCTGCATGTCAGAAAGTGGATGCTGGACTCTGCTTGAAAACTCACTAAGTGGTTTGAGCCCTCAGAATACAAGTTCTCATAATTGCCAGGCATTTTGGAAAGCCTGGGGATTGTTACCCTGTCATACTTTTGAGTAACTATATGAAACAGGTAAAGCTCAGCAATAATTAGGTCCTTCCTCTCAAAGCAGAACAGGAAGTCTCAGGAGAGGCACAAAAATTTGGCTTGACAAAGTGCAAAACAAATTAAATATGGTCAAGCAGATGAAGTTCACTCCTTTCAGTAATCCACAGCACATACAAACACACCTTAACTTACAAAATTTATTTCCACCAGCAGCATAGCCTCCAGAAGCAATGATTTTCTTCCTGCTTTCAACTGACTTGTTATAGCACCTTCTACATGCCCCAAGCACAAGCCTCCAAAAGAATAAATTAGACCAATAGGGCAGTAGAGAAAGGGTTAACACTCTTCTTTTTGATATATGTATTCCTCTGACTGCTCACAACTGAGTGGAGGGGTGGGGCAGCTGTAGGGCATTACCTGCCCAGTGCAGATGAGACCCCTTAAAAAAAAAAAAAAAAAGGAAAGAGGTAAGGGGCTTTGTCAGAACTCTTCTATCATGGTGAGAGTTTTCTTTCTTACTCTGCTTCTACTTGCCTTTCCTCAAGGCGTCCCTATGATGCTTTTAACAGCTAGGATAATTTCCTTTTAGAAGCACTGCAGTCTGTGATTAGGATACCTCCTCTCTCTCTCCACTGTTCTTCTGAGGGTCCTTTGCAGAACAGATGAAGGGAATTTACCCTAATTCTTTTTTGTCTGAGGGTTGGCTGCGTTTGTCTAGATTTTCTAAGCATATGGGAGCTTTCATCCAAATACAGGCTGACCTCCTAGGAGTAACTAGCAGTAACTCCTGCATGGGAACAGCAGCCTTGAAGCTTTCTGAAAGTTTCTGACTCACTGTCTGGGGTGTAAAGAGCACACACACAGTGGGGTTGTCCAAGAAATCCTGGACATACGGTATTCTGTGATGTGGTATATTCTCCATTACTGAAAACTTTCTCTTGCAATTGGATGTTTCAGAACTTGAATTAAGCTGTAGCTATTGGCCTTGATGTGGAATTTAACTTAATCAAGCCCTGTGACCTGTGTTGTGCAGAAGACTAGACTGGGTAATCAGTGAGTACCTTCTAGCCTAAAATCACAACTGCCTGAATATCTGGTTAAAAGCTGTTTTTTGGCTTTTGCAATGGCCAGGGTGCCTCCAGCATTGTGATTTTTCTAAACCTTAACCCAGAAAAGGCAGACAAAAACTTCTGCTACAAGGAACATGGGCAAATACACAGTGTGTTATATGTCTGCTCTGTATATTTGTGGTGAGTAAAATATAAATCTTTCCAGTAAAATAACTCAGAAGCAGTCTGTTTGCCAAGTCACTTTCCCCCTTGGCTGGAAGTTTAAGGAACTTTTTTTTTTGTCATTTAAGTGAGAAAACAATTGAATAGATTTTCTAGTTTTGACCCTTGTTCTCCAAGACACATGCTCCCACCACCCTGGGTTTCACACAGCTTCACAGGGAAAATCGGGAGCAAAAAGTTCAGCTCTTGGGGCTTATCTGAGCAGGAAGTTAGTACAGAAAATGTCTGGGGGTGTTTTAGACACTGTAACTGTTCTGTGTTAACTCCCAGAGCGGATGTTCTTCTGTACTAAAGTGCCTTTGTGCAACGTGGGTTGATCCACTTTACAAGCAGATTAATTTAAACTACAGAAAAGACACTTGTGGTTCAGGAGTTTGTGCAATGGCTACTGTGGTTTAAACTTTCATTCTTCTTTACTTTGTGCTCCTCTGCTACATAGACAAGTCCTTACTAGAGCAGCATTGATACTGGCTTAGAATATCTGCAGAGTAACGTATTGCGTTTTTTACTTTTTCAAAAAGCCAGAATAAAGTCAATACATTTTCTTTTTTAGTATAACAGTGAGACATTTCAGTATCCTAGGGCAGTCCTCTAAGGTCCAGCTGCCTCACAGGGAGTGTCTACTGCAAACCTGTTGCCAATGTGGTGTCGCAATACCTTGAAAACAGGAAGGGTGGAGGCACTGAATGGCTGCTGAGCAAAGCAAACCTCTTAAGGTCTTGGTTGGAACATGCACCTGCATGGCACTTGCAGAAAATTTTCATAAGTCTGAGGAAACAAGCTTGTAATCATTCTGTTTTTAAACGCAGTAAATTGTAATTATAACCATGTCAGGGCTGTGGTCTGTTTTGGAGAAGCTCTTGCTTAAGCAGTGTGTGCAAACTTGGGGAGGATCCTTACAATGTGCGGAATAACTTTGCTAATTACAGCATGGAAGTTGTACATGCAAGTGACAGATGAAGATTTCTCCCAAAAAGGTTGATAAAATTGTTCCTTCTGGTATTTCATGTGTTGATTTATCTGTATTTATATGAAAATTGTTCCAAGCAATGGTCATCCCAGTAGTGATAATTGAGGCATATATTGAAAGTTGACCAGTATTAAGGGCAGTCAGGAAACGGGGTTATACACTCAATGGAGAGTGAGAGAGTTTTACGTGTATGAACACCACTAATGCTGTCATCCCTACATGCAACTTGCTTTTATCTTGATAAGATTCCTATGCTTCCTGCTGTGTAGTGTGAAATTTTGATACCATGGCAGAGACATGGGAGATCAGAACTGAAAGAGTAGATCCAGAATGACACCAACACCAGAATGACAAAAACATCTGGAAACTCCATTAGGAGTGCAGATTCCCAGATGGTGTTGAGAAAGGGGGGAAAAACTGGGCTGCAGGCACCAGACGGTCTCACCTTGCCTTGGCAGCTTGAAGAGAAAGGAGGTGGAGGGGTCACTAGCAACAGAAAAACAATGAGGAAGGAAGATCTACTGAAGCCTGACTTCATTCTCTCATTTCTTTCCACCGCCTTCCACTTCCTTGGCCAAGTTGCCTGATGAATTTTCCTACTCTTAATTCTTGACTTTTTTACTTTGAAGTCATGCTCTGCTCTGCTCCCATATGGCTTCTCCTATGCCCCCGTGCTTCCCCTCTGTCAAGCACTTCATTAAAGCTCATTTCTTCCAAAAGGTAATTTATACACTCATAACACTCCGCATTAAATATCTGGGGATTTTCAAAGGGAAACAGTAGAAATAATTTCCAAACATGCTAACTTTTCTATCATTTCTAGTTCTACTATTCTCCCTCCCCTTCCCCCATATTTCTATTGGTTTTATTCCAATTCAAGGATACCAGCCCCAAGGTGACACTTACTTCTTAAGAAATAAATTTCCTAAGAGCCTGAGAGACTGAAAAAGATTATCTTCAAGTAAATATGATACGTTGCTCGTTTACAACATCTAATGAACAGATGAAACTGCCAGGTAGTTTTGTATTAACAACCTGACTTGAGAACAGATTTTGATCTACTTCAATGCTGAAGGCTATCTTTTTTCTCTTGGTAACTAACCATGCTGGTACATTCTGCAAAAGGCAACACATCCTGTCCTTTCTGTTAGTGGGGAAAGCACTGTTTCTGTGAAGAACTTCTTAAAAAGCCAGGAAGACATAAACGATGAACTTTGCTTCCTCTGGTATTACTTTCCTCCCCACCTGTCTGTATAGAATTGAACATGCTACTTGTATTATGTATGTCATGAAAAATGAAGTAGTTTGGCTGGAACTAAACAAAAGCAACAGGTAGGAGGGTTAAGTCGGCTATTTCCTTTGCTGGCTAGACGCTTGCACTTTTTTCACAGAACAGATGATGAACAAGATCATCAATACTCTTTATGGCTTATGTTGTGCTGATGATCTTGCAGTCTGTTACATGGCTGCTCTGTTATGATAAGATTTTTACTCATGTCAGGATGAAAAAAACCCTTGTTGCGTGCCAGTGGCGGTAGTTATCTTTTATCATAAACGTGGTGATGATCTGCACCTTTGCTCATTGCTTGAAATGACAGTAGGCCTTCTCCTTCCCAAAGCCTAGGAAGCCTCTGCTAGTTTACTTAATACTTTTCCCCTCTAGTGTCCTTTTGTGGTGGTCTCGGCAAAATCTTGAAGGTGAAGGTGAAACACATTAAATAAAATATTCTTGCAGCAGTTCAGCCAGGGGAAAAAGCTGCAATGAAAATAACAGAAAAACACCTGATTATGTTTCCAGTTCTGTTTGGCAGGCGAAAAGGCTTTGGAGAAAACACAAAGAGACACCAAACGCTGTAGTGAGGTTTGAGCTAAGTAACGGTACAGTATTCATTAGTTGTTAAATGTAATTAATACTTTTAATAATAGTATGAAATGGGAAATTATTACAATGTGGGAAGATCTGGAGCAGTTGCTTTACTTCCTTTAAACACAGAAGACAAAACAACAAATACAATGTGTAACCAGGCAATAATATTCTGTTTTATAGTCTCTGGCAATAAGTTAATAATGGCTCTGTGGTGTTAAGGGCTCCAGACAATTTTAAAGTAATTTGATATTTTGGTCATCCAGGGAACCATTGTTAAAGCGAGGCTGGTCTTATTCACGTGATAGAGCCTTGAAATCATAGAAGCTGACCTGCAACAAAAGCAAACAAAAATAATGCTTTTTGATCCTATCAGACATTTGAGTGTAAATCACCACCAGACCCAGAACCCACTTAAAAATATGACATTACTTGACATTTTCTTAAGAGTCAACTAGAAAGGTCTAGCTCCCAGATCATACAACTTTAGTATAATGTAAAAATACAGTGAGTTACCCAGTGCGTTTCGTGATTATATCAACAGCACTTTCTGTTGGCTGACACATCAGGCTTGTTTAAAATCACTAGACCAAAGCAGTCATGCTTTTCTTCAACTTTTTTTTCTTTTCTAGTAATATCTGAATTGGTCAATTATAGGAGGTTTTGAGAATGTAATAATAAAAGAACTAAACAGAAGATGAACATTTTAAGTGTCAAATGTTGAATCATCATTATTAACAACAAAATGGCATTTTGTGACTTTGGAAATAAACAGATTTACTAATCTGAAAACTGCCTTTCTTCCTCTTTGCCATTTTCTTCTTAACCGCAATTTATAAGAAGAAGCTGTCTGGCTGCATTTCAGGGATACAAGAGAAAGCAGCTTCTGTGTGAAAATTAGAAATAGATTTCAATTTTCTTGCTGCTGTTGTGACTAAACAGCCTGTTAACCTGTTTAAATAGGAGAACATACTCTGTCCTCCTGGTCTAAAATACATCAAAAGTAATGTGATTATGTCTGTTTTGATACAGCCTCATTTGATACAGCTAGGTAGTCACGGCTACCTAGCACTTACATGAATGATACATGTAATTAGTTCCACGTTTCTTCTCTTACAATTAGCATGTTAATGTACCAGACAGATAATTCTGAAAGCGTGGCTGCTTGAGCACACGCAGTGCCTTCTTCATTGAACTCCAACACTCAGCTCATGTGAGTCCTCAGGAATGTATCTGTACATGCTCTTTGCCTCCTGCTTGTCCTGAGAGCAGCCCTGACCTAGGGACCACAGCTGAGATACTTTAGGTGCTTATTTACTCTGGTGGCCTCAAAAATTCCATTTTAAAAAATAGCTCAGTGTCAGGCTGCCCACAATGGGGCCCTTGCTTTTCCTATGCGTGCGTGTTGATGTGTGTATGCATGCACGTCACGGCTACATTCATTCCTCAGTATATGCAGGGATAGTCTAAGGGATTTTTAAATACCCAGCTCCCCCTCTGTTTTTGATATATATTTGTATGTATGTATGTTTAGATCAATGTATACAGTTTGTAAGTGCATACAGACCATGTATTTTTGTGTTTGTATAGGTAATGTGGAGCTTTAGACGGTCTCTCGTGACTTTATATGTCAGGGATCCAGGATGGCTGGTGAAAGTTTCTAATCTTTAGTCTATCTTGGTGAAACACTAGTGAACTTGTAAAAACAGGAAGCAGTGGAAAACAAATGAATTTCAGCTGGTGTTTGAAGAGCTGTCAGATCCCCTTGCTGAAATGTTTCAGAGGAACATCTTTCTGATAAAACCTCTGAGAAAAGTGGAGGAGTTTCAGAAGAGTGATTGAAAAAACAGGATGCCGACTGGCAGGCTTTGCTAATGCATTGCATCTGTAAAGACTCCAGCAACAGAACACAGCATTAGCTATGTGAGAGCCACGGAACTAGGGAAAGTTATTACATCTGAGCGTGGTGGGAAGAAGGGGGAAGGGGAAAAGCAGGCTTCTCCCTTTATGCATCTTGAAGTTTGCAGTTTTTTTGAGCCTCTGACATTTTTCATTCCGTCTACTTTGCTGTCAGCACGTAGACTTAATTCTAACACTAATGAACAATGCTACTTCACTGTCCAATATCATCTTTCATCCAAGGCTCTCCAAACATTTCACAAATGTTAGGAAAGCTTTGCAATACCAGCGTGAGACAAAGCTAGAACTTCGTGGCTTCACACAGGATGCTGTAGTGTCTGTACCTCACTGGCAGATGTTATCCTCATTTTACAGTGGTTTAAAAAATGGAATTGCAGGATCCTTGGGTTTCTACTGATTTCCCTTCTTCATCATTCCAGAGTGTCTGTGACTATTAAACTGACCTCCAGGTGCAGGCCGCTTCTTTTCAGGGGCTGTTTCTTCCACTGTCTAGGTCAGGAGTCTGTTGCTTTGTGTCATAACTTCTGCTTGACCCAAGTTTTAAAAACCAGGGTATGGCAGTGAGACAAGCAGGGCCCACATGAATTAAGAAGTTCAAGGATGTTCTTGGTTCCTCCAGTCTAGACGTAGTCATGGTTCAGAAAGCTAGGAATTGGGTCCTTAAACAGAGGGGTATTGACAATGTAAAGTGAAGTGACTTGGCAGTGAGTGTGAAGCAAATTGTAGCAGAAGTATTGATTACAGAGAACCAGTCCTGGTTCTGTGGCTTTACCCACATCCTTTCAGTTCTGCTTTCACTGGAGTTGTCCCCTTGAGCTGAACTACCATCCAAGGTTCATGCATGAGAGCAGGAGCCTGTCTGCAGGGTCTCAGCCTTGTGAGACTCTAATACAATATATCAGCCTCACAACATACAACTTTTTGTATTTTCCCTCGTGCAGCCAGTTGTTTCTTGTTTCTTTGCATTAAATCAATGTGCAGTTCAGCAAAACATTTACACATGAGCTGTCCTTACTCAGCAAAGCACTGAAACTTGTCTGCAAAAGATCTTACATCTATTCAGAGAATGACTCTGAGGATATGCACATGCCCCTGTTTCAAGTCAATATGCGCAACGTGTCGTGGTGGAGCTGAGAACTGCCTTTGGATGTCTTTCTCGGGCTGTCACAGCCCTCTTTGGGGGAGTGCCTCTGAATGTTGTAGACTTTGTTTATGCCTAAGTGGTTTCTAACATCCGAGTCACAGCGGCAGAGCAGCAATTCCAAACATCCTGATTTCCACAAGAGGATCTAACAGTGGGCCCAGGAAAGCCAAGGACGAAGCAGCAACTGAAACAATGTAAACAGGAATACATCTTTAAAACAACAAGATGCAGAAAAATATCTAACAAAGCTGGTCTTCATTAAACCATTTCTCAGCTGTCTCTTTTAGCCGTTCCCACTGCTGCTTCAGTGTATCCTAGTTCTTTCTGCTCCAACAGCCCTTCCCTGGAAGGCAGATGCTTTTCTGGGTGAAGCACCAGGCTGGATGTTGGTAGACTTAGTTTTGCTGCTGGTTTAGGCAAAAGCAGTGTCGGGTTTTCCTTTCTGTCTCCTGTCCTTTGATTTTTCTTTTGCCACTCCTAACTCCCAAAGGCCTGTGTTTATGCTTAGTTTTATATATGTGAGTCACAGCAGTTGTAGTCAGTAGTTTTATGTATTTGGAAGGTGTTGTGAGGGTTGTGTGGGCAGGCTGAGAGTGGCTTTTTCAGGCTGAAGCTCTCTTTGAGGAGACTATTCAGGGCATAGCTTGAAAAGTCGCTGCTCTCACTTCTGAATGTCAGGCAGTGTTTACATAGATATAAAAATATTTTTCAATCACATAAAAATACCTACTTCTTAATTTCTGAATGCTGTGCTCTTTCCATAACTAATTAATCAGCACAATGTCCTATGAAAAATGTAATTATCTCAGTTGTCATTGCCCCATTTCACAGGCAAGGAAAACCTTGGGGACACCTTGCTGTATTGTACCAGTATTTTGTTGGTCTCAGTAAGCCCATGTACATCTTAAGCACTACACAAGGTCTGCAAATCCTACTTCAGTTCTGGAGTGAAATATATGATGAAATGTATGAGGTACTTTTACCTGCAGAGAAAGCCAACTATTTCCATATTTCTAACATAATGCTTGTCTGTCTGTTGCTTTGCTTTGATCTGCTTCACCTTTTTGAGGCAACTGGCTTCCTGGGACAAAGTCTGCCTTCTGTTAACTGATTACATTCTGTGTTCTAACACCCACTCTAACCCTAGCCAGCCCTTCACATCCTGCAGTCATTATCTATTATTTTTGATGAGATAAATGGCTTTGTTTATTTTTTTTGTCTTTTTTCTAAAACCACTGGACTGTTTGAAAGACTTATGAGATGCACTTCTTTTAAAAATTCAGATTGCTGATATTTAATAGTAAAGAGGTCACTTCTTTGAGACATACTTTGTTAATCTGCCAAAAATAAGGTAGAGCTCTAGGCCATGTTATGGAAAGGTGATAGAGATGTCCAGGCACAGCTCTAGAAAACACGTGTACTTCCAGCAGTACTCAATGCAAAAATAGAAATTTGAAACAATTATCTTATATTTCTTGGTCTAAGATATCCGAGTTATTATCAAATTCTAATTTGAGGACTGTCACACACATCCAGCTTCTCACTATCATATTTGTTAGTGTTGTCTAATGCTGGATTTGACTGGAGATTGGATATTGGATGAGAAACACTTTGTTCTTGGGTGGTTGTGGGGTTGTATCCCTTGATGTTGGCTTTAACCCCAAGTGCTGGACCCCAGTGAACTCAGGCTCTTAGAAATAGCTACGAGATGTGTGACGCTAACACTGCAAATCTGTTTTGCTGTGAAATCCTCTATTGTTCTAGGTTTGAGGCCTTGAGAATTCTCTCCATCAGAAAAAATAATTTGCCAGGTGTCTTAATAAGCCCTGAGTATTGACGGTGCTATATAAGGAGTGTTTTTTAAAGGAGAGGATGTTTATTTTTGGCAGCTCCTTTCATTTAACGATTTTCCTGCTTCAGCAACCCTCCAGAAAACTGATAAGTGTATCCTCTTCCCATCTTTCAAATTAGAGATGAGCCTCGATGCAGCATCCAGTCTATATAATTGGCCCAAATCCAAACACTGTCTGAACATGGCAGATATGGGGAAAGTTCCAGTCATGTGTAAAACATATAGGTTACTGAATCCTTGGATCTGCTAATTTGCTTTTGTTCATTTTGGGTTTAAAGGTTTAGCCCAGGTTTCTAGTTTTTTTTTTTAAAAAAACACGTATGTGTGTATATAATGGGAAAGAGAAATAGAACATCGACTTGAAAATCCTCCAGTTCTAATAAGGGAAACAGCTTTCTCATAGGTTCCCACATCATCAGTCAGCTCATCACATGCATGCTGCTGCAAGACATTCTTCTTGTAATGAATTGAATAATCACATCTGTTTCTCAAGCTTGAGAAAAGTTTAAAAAGTCATTAACATTCTCCCATTTCCATCATTGGCAGGATCTATGGGTTGTTCTATTTTTTTGTTTTCTTTCTAATCAGCATCTCAGCAGTGTAGAATATGTGTGTGTGCAGGATCTATGGGTTGTTTTATTTTTTTGTTTTCTTTCTAATCAGCATCTCAGCAGTGTAGAATATGTGTGTGTGCACGTGTGTGCCTGCAGCCAAACTGATGTGCGTGCACGTGTTTGTGTGCACTCGCACATAGACTGAGGGCACTTATTCCCACGTGTGCACACCATCCCCACGCACAAGCACGGACACAGAGCTAGGCTCTGGGCACAGCAATGCACACACACACACACACACACCTGCTTTTCTCTGATAATTCTGTCTCTTTCTATCATAACCACGCACCAAACTGTGTGGCTGTAAATCTTCTCCCAAGCACATGCAGGCAGAAGACACGAGAGGGCAGGCTTTCCCTCTCCTGCCTCCCTCTGCCTGGGATCTCTGCTATTGTTATGTTTATGCAAACAGCCTTTGACATAATAGCTTTGAAACAGTTGAAAATTGGATTGTGCCTTTAGGCCAAACATTCAGACCACCACCTTGGCTATATTCATCTGCCACAGTAAATTGGGTTCAGCGTTGGCTCCACACACTGTGTTTCAGGGAAAGATTACAGCTTGGCAATAACTTTTGTACAGGAAAGACAAATGCAAACTCCTGGCAGAAACATTGGAGCTGTTTAGTTGTGCAACCCCCTATCTGGAGGAATACAGATTGTGCTGAGAATTTCTTTGGACATCTGAGGAGCAAATAAAACAAATTCGCAGGCTGGAATCTCCATTCCTTTCTTTTTCAGCTTCCTAATGCAATCTAATTATGGTTTAACCTCCTGAAATAAATACCTAATAAAGGATGAACCTATTAGAAGAGTAAATTTACTGCCCACTAGTTAGCAGAAATTCTTGCCGTGCTCCTTTTAAGTGATAATGTTATTGGGATTGAACATTGTTTGACTGGTTAATGGTCCCACTGCTGCAAGACAGATTATATGGAAAATAAAAGCCAAAGCAAAGCCAGTCACAGTATTAAAACCCATGGTCAGAAACACTTTTTAACATAAAGAAGATGTTGAAAAGAAGCGGGAGGGTGACAGCCCCTCAAACAGGGGTTCAACAAGAATCTAAGCTGTGGCCTGAAAGGGAGACAATGTTCCCTGGATTCACCATAGTCAGTACCACAATTAATTTTCTACTGGCTGTTACTATTTTATTGCACATTTAAGAAAGCGAAGGTTTATTTGGGCTTGATCCCAGAGGCAATGTGCTAGTTTCAGCCTTTTCCAGTTCATCCTAGCAGATATGATGTGTCCATGGAATTTGGGGCTATATTCTTCCTTCTATCTCTGAGAATGATGGAGTTCCAAGTGGAAAGGAGGAGATGGTGGCAAGAGCTCTGAGGGCTGGCAGGAGAAATCTGAAGGTGAGGTTAGGGTGGGAGCAAGGTGAAGGCTGGGGAGAAAAGAAAAGCGTCAATTCCTCTGGCAATCTTCCCTGCTGCATCTCTAGTTTCCAATGTGGTGCTGGCCCATCAGCGGATTAATGAGGCCATTGACTTTGCCAGGGGTGCAGAATATAAATAAAAGCAATTTCCTGGCCCAGCTCCCACTGAAATCTAATCCAGTGGGAAGAGAAAGGCTCTCGTCTTAAGACAAAAGCTTTTTTAGCTCAGGTGGTAGCTGAGCTGCTGATAACTTTATTGTAAAAGTGACTTTTTTTTTTTTTTGTGAAATATGTATTGGACTTTCTGAATTCATGCAGGCTTGCACACCAGCTAATTCTGGTGTGCAGATGAGGTGACACATGTATTGTTAGCAGAAATGAATAATAAGGGGTGCAATCGAAACACATTTCTTGCATGATTACCTAAATATTTCTTGTGTTGGAATTTGCCCAGATCTTGTTACGTTGTACCCACAGAGGTCTCCCAGTCAGATGGTCTTCAGTCTGTTTTATTCATTGCATGTACCATCATCTCAACCCCTGCTTTTAGGGCTATGGTATGCAGCAAAAATTTTACCTGCCTAACATGTTGTTCATGCTTCTGAAAGAAACAGTCTTATGTTAGTATGGGAGGCAACAGTTACGCTTAAACAAGACGTAAAGCAAACATGGGAAACTCTGCTGTATCTCCCATCGACTAAGATGGACCAAATTCTGAAGCAGAACCAGTGTTCACGTATTAAACACAAACTGACCAACTTCCCTGTGCAAGGTAGCCTGCAGTACTTTCCACAGGCAAGACACAGCACATTAGTTAGAGCAGGACAGCACACATGCTTTGTTCCAAGAAAAAAATGACAGAATTAGCTTATTTGACTTATTTCTTGTTTTTGTTTTTTTGGTTTTTTTTTTTCCCCCCTATTTTCTAGCCTGCTCAGTCACACTTTGCTCTTAAGCAACTTGGGTTTGCTTGTGGGTAAAGCATTTGGTACTGGACTCTGCCAGAAAATAGAGTTGCTAGCTGAAATGGATAGTAAATCACACATAACAGGAGAATCATATATTTCTGTAGTACTATGAGGAAATTTTGCTGCTTGAAAAAATGCTTGTTTCACATAAAAACAATTAATCTTTTTTTCTATCTCCAGCTGTTTCCCCCAGAAAGAAAAAAAAAATGTCTCTGGAAGTCTTCAGTATGGTCCCCCCCATTTATCAGGCTTCTCACACTGAATAGAGAAGTATTTTTATGGACAAAACTGAGTGAGCTGGCTGAATTTTGCTGTAGCAGACTCTGATGTGGTAAAGCTCTTTGTCATATATCACAGTCAGAAGTCATTTATTATCCCGCTTTCCTTTGGGAAGAGACTGGGGCAAAAGATCCAAATTCTACCTTTCCTTTTCCTCAAGTGTGTGTTTTATAATCATCACTTATTAGCAGGATTATGGTAGCATCTAGGTAATCTCGCCAGGATCGGGGCATTATTACGATGAACAATGACAGAAGTCTATTCATTAGAGTCCAGAGAAATTGTTTTGCTTGGCGGTAAAAGCACTTGGGCCAAGAAGGTCAGACAGCTTTATTCAAAGTCTTCTGCCCGTGTTACCAACTCTCGTGATATTATCAAAGTCTCCCACTATTCTGGGCTTTTCAGTGAGCAGCACCTCCTGCTGTCATGTGAGTCCACAAGAAGCTCAGCCTTCATTAAACGAGAGAGATGATTCAAGCCCTGTTGATTTCAAGTGAAAAGACTGGAAAATATGAGAAGCAGAAGGCAAAGAATTATCCTCTTGAGATATATAATATATATATATTAATTTTTAAAATTTTTTTTGATGGTCAACTTTGTACTTTTTTGGAGCCTGACTGATTGGAGACAGGACAGGGAGGGACCTTGGCATCCCTTAGCCCCACAGTTCTCAGTCTGCAAGCCTGGTGCCAGTGTAAAGCAGGAAGGCAGGTGTGAAGCACCTCTTTGTGTGGCTCAGGGTCCTGCCAAGGCATGAAGAATTCCTCTTCATTTGAAGGAGGCAGAAAGAGCATGGGCTAAATACTCCATAGATATTTACTCTGTAAATGGAAGCTCTATTTCAGTGTAGCCTCCCCATCCCAGAAGGATGGCTATTCCTGTTTCATTCAGATGGTGAAAAGTTGGGGGTCAAGAATAAGTAGAGGGAGAGGGTCTATGATAAAAAGTACTTCTTTTCTCTTTCTCAAGATTGCCTTTACCACAGCCGAACATACATGAATGCCACTAGCTGTATCTCATTTTTCCTTGGTTTCTCCTTTCCTCTGTCTAGCCCCTTTGTCTCCTGTCTCTATGGCTTGTCAGATATGTTTACCCATCCAGGCTTCCAGGCTTTTACCCAACTCTAGCAATGCTTAAAATGCTGTTTTTCAGGAAAACACTATTTACAACACAGAGGAAAAGGATCTGAATAAGAACTAACCCAAAGAAAGCAATTACCTTACTGGAGGTTTTTTGATAGCACCAATTTCCATTTTGTTCCACTTTGAGAAGATCCAAATAGAATATTTTCTACCATTGTGATCCCCCAAAATAGAGGAAACCATGAATTCTCTTATTTTTGTCCCTTAGAGCCACAAATGATGGGAGCCCTGAGGCCCTAACTGATGGGCAGAGCTCACTGAAACACAGATTACCCCACTCATGGGAAACCAAAATTGTTGGAACAGATGCTGGAACAAAACTCAGGAATGAGAAGGCTTTACATGGACTGGAAATGCCAGTTCTCAGTTTGTTTTGTTCTTTGAAGACTTTGAAGCATTTAGGTTGATGATTTGGGGTTTAGCAACGAAACAGCTGCCTAGTCTCCTGTGGTTGTGCCAGGAGTCCCTCACTCCCAGGAACCCGTTTATGCTGTCTCCACATTATTTTCCAACAGAAAACTATTTCACAGGAGAGTTTCCATCCAGTTCCACTAGGAACCTCTTCTCAGCCCTAACAATCCTCGTACTACCAGGGGAATCCCGGATCCTATTTTTGACTTCTGCTTAGTTCTTATTCCTTCTTGCTTTGACCTTTGCCTTGCCATCCCAAACTACGTGTGAAGAAGGACTTCACTGTCTGAGTAAAAGCTTCCAGGTTCAGGGTCTTCCTTTAAAGAGCCTACAAGAAGAACTTTCTGTCCTGTCCTTTCAGGCAAAGATTTTTTTTTTCTCTTCTTTCCCCTTCCCTTTACAATTAATTAGCTAATAATTTTGCTACTGGTCCATTCTTCATTAAAAAGCTGAATACCTTTTGTTAGATCTGGTCGGAACAAAGGTACGAGAATTTATGTCTTAATTTTAGTTCATTATGGCAGAGAGCATCCCACCCCATCACTCTCCCTCTCCCCCTCCCCTTCCAAGCCCTCCTTCTTCCTTTAGAGGATCAGTTATCACTTTGCCCCTAAACTCCTCACACTCTGCAGAGGCATTGGAGGAACCTTCACTGCCCTTTATCTTCCGCTGCCTCATTAAGAGAAATGAACCTGAGTCTGAGAGAAATGACACAAGGGAAATAAAAATGTAATCCCTTGGTGCCACCTATAATGAATTGTTATGAAAACCATGAAAATATCTGTCTGCAGATATTGTTCTTTGATTTGAAGTCAGTGTTGTAAGCGGTAATTTTTGTCATTAAAGCTGTTAATCTGCGCAGCGTTCCTCATAAGTTTTTATGAAGAAAAACAGCCCTGCTGCCTACATGCTCATGCAGGGAGCTTCTGAGCAGTGCTGCATGAACAGGGTGCCTTTGAATAATTAGCTTTAATTGTAGCCAAGGTGGTTGTCTGTCTCATAGATGGAACTGTTTCATGGTATCCTGCTGTCTGCCGTCGTGATGGGATGGAATGAACTGGTTCATCTGAACCTCACTGACATGTTATTCCCCCACCTGACGGGTGATGGGATGTGGGCATGTCCCGAAGCACCATGCTCTGTGTGTGTACAATTAGCCACCGTGATTGCCTCAAGCATATGCTTTTGCATTTTGTGATAGGACTGTAAGGGATCATTGCATTCTAAGCGAAGATGTACTGTGATGAGCAGAGAAGTGCTAGGAGTATTATTCATTTTTGTCCTTCCCCAGCTGGCACAGAGCTGACCAGGTGGTCAGCAACTCATTTTCAGCTTTTCTTCAGTGGGAGGTTCTTGTTTTGTCACATTTGAGTGCTTCTTTGAGATCCTAGGTAGCTGATCTTCATGCTGTGCATGTAAGGACAGGGCTACAGTTAAGACATAGCAGAGGGGTTCCTGCAGCCACCTTCATCAATGCGCTCGGATTACTGTATGTTCAGTGTGAGTTCACGATGTGAGTGCACTCCATTGCCCCAAGAAGTGAGCACTTGGGAAAGAAAACACTGACATTGGGGAGGGAAGAAAACATGGGAGTCTTCTGGCATTTAGATTACTCTGACTGAAAGGAATTACAGGCATAAATGTTTTCTTGAGTAACTTGTAGCCCTTACAGAGGTGCATTTTATGTCTCCAGAGCAATCACCTGCAGCAAAAGAAGATTGAAATGACTGTAGCTCAGCAGGGAAAATTGAGAGAGATGAGTTCCGCAAACAGGAATCTGTGCAGTCTCCCTTCTCTGTTCACAGCCCACCACAATTTCTTCCCTGGCTTTCACTAGCAGGGAAGTTGTTCCTATGTAGCACAACGCAGAAGTGCTCTCCAGAGAAAACAGGCTATAGGAAAGAGTGTAAAGCAAATTCAAAACCTGGATTAGCTGGAGAGAGTGCCAAATCTAGGGCTGGCATCTGAGGCTGTCACACCCTGAATTGGAAGAAAAGGGGGCACACACTGAAAACCAGCCTCTCTGCCTGTGGGTAGGCCTGGCTTTGCCTCAGGGCTAAGGCTGATACCCACATGTGCATGTCCTTGCCTGCTCTACTGGGAAGCAAGTTTTGCTGGAAACCTTTCTCCACTGTGTTTAGAAAAAGGAAATCCCAGTCAGATCAAGAAGGTGTTAAGCCTCAAGCCATTGAATTCAAAACAGTCTCCAACCATTAAAGATTTCAGAGGAGAAATAGTATAAGAGGAAAATTAGACTTTAGAAGGTTTTGTGTACCTTCCTCGAAGAAGTAGCTGAAAATAGGCCATATGAGCCTTCAGTCTGATCTTGTGAGGATTTCCACATTCCCATTAGAAATTAGATGGAGTCTCTTCCACTAGGCAAAGATTTGGCTCAAAGGGTTGACATCCTGGATCTTAGCACAACCACAGACACCTCTGTTCTCTGCAAACATTTAGGTTCCCATTTGTGGAAGAGATGAAGGCTGAAACTGATCTTCGCTGACTTTACAGAAAGGCCATTATGAAGTGTGTGAGAATAGAGGCAACATTAGAGACTTAACAATAGAAATAAAAGACCAATAAAGAGAATGAGTTAATAAATCTTTCAAGACACCAAGCTGGTAGAATAATGCAAACAGCTAGCCATGGCCTTAAAGGTTTCCCTTAAAGGAAACTTCTTCCTCGTTTGGTCTCTGCTTTAGAAACAGAAGGGATGGAAGTAGCTCATGATTCAAGGCATAAGATATTCTTTGTCTTCGCTGTTCTTATGTAACTGTCAACCCTGAAGTTCTGGTATTTTACCCTTAAGCATCTAAAACTAGGCAGCGTCCAGTACAGACTCCTGTGCAACACACATCAGCCATGTTCCTATATATAATGCCCATATTCTCTGTAGAGAAAGTAAACTATGCAGAGCACCAGCTCTTTTATACAGGCAGCTTGGGTTTTTGTGAGTTCCTAAGAAGCAACTATTTATTTGCTTCAAGGTAGAGAACATCCTACAGCTCAGAAAGAATTTTCCAGCATTTTGGGCGATGTAAGAACAAGATGATCAGAGAAGAGGGCTCTGCAGACACCATTAACATGGTAGGCTGAATCTGCTGACAATGATCCTTTCTGACATGACTCTAAGAGAAGCAGAAGGACGTCTGTAGGATGACTCATGTTAATGGAAGAATGGTATGTATGACTTGAGATTTAGGACAGATGTCAGGTTCAGGGAAGTGTGGTGCAAAGAAGATAATTTTTATTGGCACAGTAGCAGGAGACAACTTGTCAGAGTAATGTTGACTCCTTTATTTTGTATTGTTTTGGAAGGTCTCTTGGGAAGATGGCAAATGGAAAGGGCAGAGGAAGACATGGCAACATCCCCAGCCAAATGGAAAAGGTTACTTTCCTGCAGGCAAATAGGCCACTTGGTGGTGGTGATTCCATTACCTTAAGCTTGCAAAGGAGCAGCCTTGGAAGAGTTGGGAAAAGGTTCTTTATCATTTCCAATGTAGTCAGGGTGGTTCCTCCCTCCCAGACCTGCCTATGTGTTGGGTTTGCACCATTCCCACGTGTTGACTAAAATAAGGGACCTGTTTAAAACATGGCAAACTCTTATACAGACGTTGCTCCAAGGTTGAGCAATTCTCTTTCTGCCTTGCACAAGCGTGCTCAGCAACAGAAGTTAAATATTTGGAAGTCTAAGTTTAAAATACTGGAGAGCAATCCAAGAAATTAAATCAGGCTTCTAATGAGATCAGAAGATACGCATCTTCTGCTGGCACTGATTTCAAGCTCCTGGGCTTACTTTTCCTGCTTTTGAAAAGGGCTAAGCATTTCAGGACAGCTTCATGGTCCAGGAGAACCCAGTGAATACATTAAGCAAAACTGTGATACTTCCTTTTCTTTGTTCCAGAAGTTTATGTGGGTTGCATTCTTAACTTCATTCTAGTAACTATGACAGCAAGATCTACAGTTGTGATTAAAAAAAACTTTGAATGAATTCCAGGCTCTCCTCCCACCTCCTAAAAGCTGGGGTGAAATTCTGTCCAGCTATCACCGGGAACAAGAAATTCAACCAGACACCTTTAGCAGTATTAATCTTATTTATATAAGGCCAATTCTTAATTAATATTGATGTACAATATATAGGGCAAGGATCAGGGCTCTCTAATTCCACTTCCTTGTGTGACCTGCACCCTATCCCAGACCTTATTCTTTACTGGTTGCCTCTTTGGGCCTGTAACATTTATCTACAGCGATCTCTGCCGCATTTTATCCCTCGTGTTCGCAGAAATGATTTCAGCTGGAATTTGAGTGGAATTTCCTGCTCTCCCTGGTTTCCGTGTTCCCTCTTGCCATGGGGTCAGGTCAGGAAGTGGGATTTTGCAGAATATTTTTAATGTGATGTGGGAGACGAGAAAATAGTGAGGTTAAAATGGTATCCACTGCTGCATCTGCAGATGTGCCAATGTTTGTTCCATTGTACTGCAGTTTATAGTCTTATGTTTTCTGTACACAATGGGATCCCAATTCACCATAAGGCCTCCAGACAGTTCTCCCTTATACAGATAACATTAGGAATGCCCAGAATAATGTGCAAGTTATTAGCTAAGTAATAAATTTCACAAGACTCCACTGAATAGTGGAGTTGTAATCCACAAGTAAAGAAGACCTAACACTGACCATTTCAGAGAAGGAGACCCGAGAGCAAGGATCACACACCCTGAACTCCTGGCTGGTAGGCATCCAGGCATCTCTCTGTGCTTGCTTCAGGTATATCTGTAAGTGCCTTAAAAAGTCCATGAGGTTATAACATATTCCAGAGCCAGTGTAAGCTGAATAAACAGATAACACAGTATATTGTGTATTACCTCTGGTTGCCATAGCAGAAAGTTTCCTATGGACAAAGCCTGATGAACAGAAATCTTTGAGTTGCATTGTCTTTTTTGTGGATGGAAGAGGTGGAGCAAGATAGACAAGAGAAGGAGCTGGATAGAGTCTAGGGCATAAAAGCCACAGGGTTATATTCCTTTTCTGCCTTCTCCATTGTTACCTTGTATTCATTCCCCATGTGGACTGTGATGCTTCTCGTTCCCTCACATAGGTGTTATAGGAATGAACTTGTTACAGGTTGTGAAGTGGCCAAAGTGCCAGGAGATTGGAGAACTTAAAAGTACCAACCACTACGGAGAGTTGTTCTGCATCACCTCTCTGTCCTCTGAGGTCCACTCCAGCACTTGCAGTAAAAACACCCAGGGTCTGTAAGCTGTAAAGATGAACCAGCTCACAGTACTTTCACAGTGAGAGTCAGACTCTGAGCTGTGGCCAGCAGAATCTGGCTGAGAAGCGTGGGAAAGTTAGCAGTAAGAGAGGAAACCTGCTCTATCAAGCGCTGTTTTCTTGGGGCTGCAATTTCTGATGCATCCAGCACATTTTTTTTGGTAATCAGTACTCCTGGAGCAACATTTGAAGGAGTGGAAATAAAAAATATTTTATCTTAAAAAAAAAAGAATTTATCCCACAAATTGAGAGGGTTGTATTGGTCAGTAAGAAAGCAAATGGAACTCCTTGGGATTCAGACTGCCACATTTTGCTGAACCCATTAACTGTTTCCTTAATGGCATCAGGGTGAAGTGGATTTTCCTCTTCGTTATTTTTAGAGTAGGATATAGTTTTTTACAGGAAATCCTTTCAGAAAGAAGGAATAAATTGATACTTTGGAGTTATTTCCAGACTAATCTTTTTGTCAACGTAGGAGATTCACTTAATCTTTTCTCTTCAACTCTACTTATTTAAGCTCAAATCCACTTATTTATGGAGGTAGTTTCCCCTCCATATCTCATTGTAATCACCTCCTTTTACTAGGACAGTTCAGGGATATTGACATGGTTGTTGTAGACGTGCTTTGCTCTGTTGTTTCTTCACTGAATTGTTGCTTGTCCAACAATCATCATTTTGCAAAGTTTCAGACTACAAGTCCGGCAGGACTGAATTTATGGAAGAAGCTTTTATTTAGGGTTGTTTCTTGCCAAGACCTAGGAACAGTTCTTAAAAAGCAAATGGCTTTGACACGATGGGAGCACATGGGACCTGCCTCTTGCAATCACATGTTTGAAAACTGTGATATTTGCTTATTTAGCCACTCAACACACCTACAGTCCTTCAGTAACAATTGGGACCCACTGGAAAATTACCCTAAGTACCAGATGCACTTATTGGCTACTTTTGTCAGGCAGGTTCATGGCAACTATACAGAATTTCTGCCCCTCTGCTTCTCTCACTTTATCTCTTGCTCTGGGACATGTCAAAGTGTGCTGGGCAATGTCAGGCATCCCGTAAAGACATACCTAGAAGTAACTCATATGCCTGTTTCAAAAAGAGCCATGATTTTTAGGCAAGAAGCATGATGTGAATGGTTTTGATAAATGTTGTGAGATAATCCGTAGATGAGGAATATAATCAAAGTGCACAAGGCTGGTGCAAGATGACCTAAAAATTTGCTATAGCCATTGGTGTAGGGAAAAATGGAGTAGCAGGAGAGCAGCATATTTGTCATGAATGAACATGAACATTACGTATCCCCGTATTGAACGTGGACTATGTAGACG